>NC_083702.1:45508886-45816614 GCF_033118175.1 Dama dama
GTGGGCCTAAAACTAGTCCATAACAAGAGCTGCTATTATTATTATTTCATTATTACTATTATCATTATTGCGGTTGCTATATATTGTACATTCCTCAGCACCGATAGTAGGGCTATGTTCGGAGCTCTTCTGGCATTATCTCTAACAGCCCTCGACCATTATCTCTATTTCATAGGTGACCAAACAGGGCTGGAGGGGCTGAGTCCTTGCCCAGTGTCACGCAGCTACGAAGTGGCAGAAGCTGGGATTTGAAACTGGTGGTGACAGGTACAGTAACGGGAGTAATGTCCTTCCAAAGACACCTCCATCCTAACCCCCAAAACACTTGTGTTCCCTTAGCTGGAGAAGGGAACTCTGCAGTTAGGATTAAAGTTAAGAATCTTGTGTGCATGCTAAGTTGTTTCAGTCGTGTCTGACTCTTTGCGACCCCATGGACTGTAGCCCGCCAGGCTGCAGGGATTCTCCAGGCAAGAATACTGGAGTGGGTAGTCATTCCCTCCTCCAGGGAATCTTCCCGACCCAGAGATGGAACCGGAATTGGCAGGTGGGTTCTTTACCACTCCCGCCCCCTGATGAAGACACTGTCCTGAATTACCCAGGAGTGTCAAGTGGGAAGAAGGAGATAAGACAGCAGAAGCAGAGGGAAGAGAGCCATGTGATGTGGGAAGGAAGTCAGCATCCATTCTAGAAAGGTATGGAAGAGGACTCTCCCCTAGGGACTCCAGAAGGAGCCAGCCCTGTTGACACCTTTTGCCCAGTGAGACTGATTTCTGACTTCTGACCTCCAGAACTGTAAGGTAATTAATGCATGTTGTTTCAAGTGACCAAGTTTGTGGTAATTTGTTTCAGCAGTAGAAGGAAACTAATACACAGATATAAGATAATGTCCAAGAAGTGCCTGGCATACAGTTGGTGCTCACTAAGTGCTCTTTCCTTCCCTGCAATAACCCTCTTTCCTCACTCAGCTGTAACAAAACAACAGAGAGGGCACCAGCTTCCAAGATCTTCCAGCTCAGGCCCATTTTACAGATGTGGAGCCTGCGGCCAGAGTTAGGAAGTAACTTGTCCCGTTTCCATGGGAGTGGGGTGGGGAGCTGTCCCCTGGGCAGGCCCTGGGGCTGCTCACTCTCTTCTGGATTCCAGCACTGGGCAGCCTGGACGATTGTCTAATTCAAACCCATTTTCCAGGTGAGGAAACTGAGGCCTGGAATTGATCCCTCCCCAAGAGATTGGCAACCCCCCAGGGAGTCCTCCCTGTCACAGGGCCTCCCCTCCCCCCCTGTTGTGCAGGGGTGGGGTGGGTGGGGAAGCCATGTTTATCCCCAGCAGACAGAGGCCAGCGGGGTCTGGGAAAGCCACGTCCGGCATGGTCCAGATGTGCTGGAGGAATTCGGGAGCAGCTCCTTGGTGGCCTTCTGCCTGGGAAAGCTCTGAGGCCTTCCTGTCTCCGCCTGCCAGGCCCCGCCCAGCCAGCTCTGGCCCCGCAGCTACTGGGGAGAGGCCAAGGGTGCTGCATAAAGGGTCCTGCAGAACGTGAGGGGTGACCATGTGCCTCCAGGCGGAGCGAGTGGGGCTGCCTGGCAGGTTCCAGCGACCACAGAGGCCAGTAGGACAAGGGAGTGGCAGCAGGAGAAAGCAGAGGTGGTTGGGAAAGGATGGAGCCTTGGACTGTGCTGGCCACTGGGCAGGTGGTGGCCTTTGGGCAAACTGGGCTTCTATTTGGTGTCCCTGGTGGCTCAGTGGTAAAGAATCTGCCTGCAATGCAGGAGACCCAAGTTCTCTCCCTGGGTTGGGAAGACCTCCTGGAGGAGGGCATAGCAACCCCCTCCAGTATCCTTGCCTGGAGAATCGCCTGGACAGAGGAGCCTGGCGGCGGCAGTCCATGGAATCACAAAGAATCAGACACGACCGAAGAGATTAAGCTGCAGGGCCTCTATTAAGTGAAACGGGAGCTCCCACGGGGTGTCCTCGCTGTCAACTAAACCCCCATGAACTGAAACAAGCCCTGAGACCCTGAGTCACCCTCTGAGGAGTGGAATGGCCACTGTGTACCACCTCTCCACCCAGGAACCTGCCCCCGGCCCATCCCCTCCCTGCCATGCTCTTAGAAACCCAAGAATCAGGTCCCCCGCTGTAAGATGTCAGCTCTACAAGGGACCCAGGAGGCAGCTTGGCTGCAATTACAGGTGAAGAAAGGAGGCGGAGTGGGTGGGGGCTTGTCCGAGGCCACTCTGTGCATCGGTGCTATGTCAGCAATCCAACCCATGGCTCCCCACTTGCTGAAGAGATCCCAGCCCCACCCCCACCCTGCACCGCCCTTGGTGAAAGGGACATTTTGTTCTTCTGGTCCAGATCCAAGGAGTCTCCAGGGGCATGCTCCGGGTCTGCTTTTGCCAAAGGTCTCTCCAACTAAGGGGCCCTTCCAGGCTGCAGTGCTCTGCTGTCTGGCCCGGGCTGTGCCCTCCTTGGGCAGCGTTCCCACTCGGTTACCAGGAATGTGTGCACGTGAGGGTCCAGCCCCCGTGCCTGCCCTCCTGCTGGTCATTTTGCTCCCTGGGGCTTCCTTCCCAAGCACAGATGTGGGAATACAATAAGCAACCTCTCACTGCCCCCCTTCCAGGATTGCCTATTGGAGCCAGACGCTACTGACCCCTTTTTCTTCCCCATCTGTGGGCATCAATGTAGTTCTGTAGCAGCCACTACCAGCTCGTCAGCATCAGTTCAAGGGGGAGAAGTCCACCATCAGTCCACTCTCTGGACTCTCACCCATCCCCCTCTCTATCTTCTTGCCCATTGGTCCATGCATTCATCCATCCACTCATCTGACCAGTTACCTCACCCACATATCTGTCCATCCATCCACTGGTCTGAAGAGCCACCAGTCTCTATCTGATTGCTATTGGTCCATCCTCTCATGCATCCAACCTGTCCATCCATCCATCCATCCATCTTACACTCTCTCTCATCCACCTATTGTTTACCCCCAAACCTCTCATTCTGTCCATTGGTCTATCCATCTATCTAATCCTCTTCCTAACTTCCCCACCTAACCACCCAGTTCACCCACCTTGCTCCCATGCCTCCATCTCCCCATCTCACTTCCCACTGCTCTGTCAACCAACTTATCAGCCTGTCTATTGGCCCTTCCACCCATTCATGCAGCATTTATAGCATGTCTTGTGTCTGGGATCGAATCGGGCCTCCACTGCCTTCCCAGCTGTGTGACCTTGGGCAAGTTACCTAGCCACTCTGTGCCTCAGTTTCCTCAGGTTTAAATCAGATGACAAAAGTGTTTACTCTATAGGGCTGCTCAGAAGAGTCAACACAGAGACAGAAATTAGGACCATGCCTGTCACTAAGCAAGAACTCAGTAAATACTATCCTAAAGCAGATGAGAAAGTGGAGGCTCAGAGAGGCCCAGGAACTTCTCTGTGGCCAACCAGCTGGGAAATATACCAGATTCTGACCCAGGTGGTCTGACTGGAGCCCTCAAATTGAATGGATATATTCAATGTGTGTTCTTGGAGGGGCTTCCTTGGTGGCTCAGACGGTAAAGAATCTCTCTGCAATGCAGGAGACCCGGGTATGATCCCTGGGTTGGGAAGATCCTCTGGAGAAGGGAAAAGCTACCCACTTCAGTATTCTTGCCTGGAAAATTCCAGGGACAGAGGAGCCTGGTGGGCTCCATGGAGTTGCAAAGTCAGACACGAATAAGCGACTAACAAAAGACCCAACCTCATACCATGCCTGCCCGAAGTCTGCCGTACAGGACTCTTGATTGGATTGACAAGGGTGAGGGGCTGGCCTGACTGTTCCCCAGGGTTTCCTGCTATCTCTGACACTGCAGGCTTCTCCCTGTGTGCCCCCAGCCTGGGGCATCCTGACCCGGCAGCCTGCCCTGTCTCCAGAGAGTGCTTCAGAGAGAGCAAGCGAGAGAGCACGTGTGTGCACTGAACGTGTTCACATCACTCCCCAGCCACCCACGAGGTGCAGATCCCAGGGCTGTCTGCACGGCCTCCCCAGGGAGGCGCCCCCGTAGGCTCTGCGCCCTCCGGTGACATGTGATGCTGGCAGGTGGAGTGGGCGGGAGGAGGGGATGAGCTCCCCGCTGACTGACGGCTTTCTCTCTGGGACACGGAGTTCCGGGGGCTGCAGCCCTACCCCGAGATGGCTTTTGGCAGGCTAACTTCTCGCAGACAGAGTTGGGTTTTGTGGGGCTGCTTCTGGCCCCGTGTGACCTGGTCACCCTCCTTCATTTCTCCAGGCTTCACTTTGCCCATCCACAAAACGGGGGAACTCACTTTTACACCACAGGGATGTGGTGCACGGGATAGGAGAAGGCGCAGGAATGTGAAACACCCAGCCCCCGGCAGACTCTCCAGCCTGCCGATTCCTGCCTGTCCCTGTTCCCCTTGGGAGGTGGAGAGGGGCTTCTGGCCTGAGACAGGAAGTAGCATCCTTTGGCGTCTTGTCACAGTTGAGCAGAGGCAACCAGCTGGAAGCCCGGCCCCTGCGGGCTGGGGCGGACCTCTGCAGGTGAAGATGCTCCAGGTTCCTGACAACAGGAAGGTGGCTCAGGGCAACTTGCTCTGTGACATCACGGGGCCGAGGGAGGGGATCCCCTGTTCTACCTCAGGTTCAGTCTCCTCTTGGTTCAACCGGGTCTCTGAGAAACCCCCGGCTTGACTGCCCGGTGGCTGGGATGGGTGTCTCAAAGCCTGAAGGCAGGGCGTCTGCTGGGCAGGACCGGGAGCTGGGAGGGTGGAGGTTGCGGAGCCTCCCTTCCGCCACTCTGCATCTTTGTCCGTTCACTCACTCCTCCAACAAATACCTTTGGAGCACCTACCACATGTCAAGTTCTAGGTGTCGGGGGTACAGCTGTGAGCAAGACCATACCTGCTTCCTCAGGTGTTTGGGAGCGGGCAGTCAGACTCCATTGGTCAGGAAATGCTGTGAAGGGAGGCAAGCAGACGATGGAGATGTGGGGTGTCCCAGGTGCTCGTTAGGTAGAGGGTCAGAGAAGGCCTCTTCTGGGGGAGACGTTTGACCTGGACCCTGAGGGAAGTCAGGTGGAGACCCCGGCACTCTGGAACAAGTGCATTCTGGGCAGAGGGCACGCGAGTGCAAAGGCCCAAGGCTGTAACTTGCTTGGCATGTTTGAGAAGAAGGCACGGGGGCCAAGTGAACTTGGCGTGTGGGAGGAAGCAGGTGGAGTCAGAGAGGGAGAGGTAGAGATAGGGCGGTGATTTAGAAGCTGGTTAGGTATCCTGAACTTGAAGGGCAGGGAGGAGGCCCTCCAGAGGCCCAGTCTTACCTCTCTGGGCGGGGAAGAAAGGGCATTCTTTGGGGTCACTCCTCTGAGTTCCCTGCCCCTAAAGGAAGCAAGCCATTTGGACTTAGCTCATGGACAAGGACACACTCTTGAAATTTTGGGTTCAGCCTAAGAGCTTTAAAGCAATAAGAGATCATCTGGTCCAGCCCTCTTTATTCACCCAAACCTACGATGAAGATAATCTGAGACTTGAAGAGAAGAAATGAATTTCCCCAGGACACCTGGCTGCAATATGTGCCCAAACCCCTAGGCACGCTCTTCCCACTTTGGCCCTTTTTCAAAATGATGTTTGTGAAAATTAGCCTCAATAACAATGGCTAAAAAGCCTGAGTTGGGGATGTTTTTAGCTGCCTGTAAGCCAGATAAAAGGGTCTGTTGTTGCAAAGATCCTCTTCTTGTGTATGCTATAAGCATCCATCAATTTCAGAAATTATCCAGCCTTGCTAACTAGCAATGACAGATGCTTTTTGAATTTGAGATGAAGAGGGCTTTTCTGTGTTGTGGATGGTGGTTTACTCATGTCAGACTCTTTCCTCTCCTGAGTGTGATATCCTAAATTTCAAGGAGGCGGCTACTGTTTTTCATCTCAGCAGCTCTGGCAGAATAGACACATCAACCAGCATTTACCAAAGAGGAGGTTTTTCCTAAGTAGCCATTCAGAAACCTGCAAAAATCTGATCCTTCATATAGTGGGCCTCCTCTATGCCAGGGCAACTTCTAGGCATCAGTGATACAGCAGGAACAAAACCAGTTTTCTGACCCCATGGAATCTGCATTCTAGGGGAGGCAGATAATAAAATAAACTATATACACACACACACACACACAAAGAGTGGTATGAAGGAAAGACTACAGAGAGCGGTATTAAAGAGTGCCAGAGAGGTCATTTTGGAGAGAGTAGCTACGGAAGGCCTCTGCAAATAGATGAAATTTAAGCAGAAACCTGGATGGAGTGACAGATGAAACCACCTGTGTCTGGAAAGAGTCCATGGACAAACCAGGTACAAAGGCCCTGAGGTGGGCACATACCTGGGGAGGAGGGGCAGGCTGGGGTGCTGCAGGAGGCCTGAGTGGGAACATGGGAGGGGATGAGGCTGCGGATGCAGCTCAAGCCTCAGAGGCCCTACAGAAGAGTCTGGGGTTTTGCCCAGTGAGGCAGGAGGCTTTGCTTGGTTTGTGTCCAGGGCGAAGTTTGATCTGCTGTCTTGTCCAGGTAAATACTATGTGGAGAACCTGGGGAGAGGAGGCCCCTAAGAAGGAGTGAGGTGCTTGCCACTGACTCTGGGGCTGCTGGTGGCTCAGATGAGCAGGGGGCTGGTTTCAACATGTGGTTAAGACAGTCCTAGGCTTGATCCCACTTCACGGAGGGCTGGCCCTGGGAGTGAGCCAGGACCGCGGGCACTGGTCCTAGTCCATCAGGCTGAGGGGCTGGAGCAGGGTGCGGCCAGCCTCCTGCAGTGATGGAGAGTGGGGCAGGGCCAGCCTCCAGGAGTGATGGACAGCAGAACTTTGGGTTTTCCCGGTGGAGGGGCCAGCGCTCTGAGATGGCTCTCTGGCTGCAGCTCTGCTCTGGGCGGCCGGCTCGGCTGTGAGTGCCTCCCAGGTGCCGGCCTTAGGGTGACGGGGCCCCTCATCTGTAATTCTGACCATGCTCGGGGCCCAGCTGCATCTGCCACCTAATTTTTTCCTGACCTTTCCACTTTCCATCAATTTCCCTTCCTCTTCCCTCCTGTGAAAAAGTAAATGAGGTCCTTGGAGGGGTGGCTTTTCTTCTCTTCATTTTATTCTTACCAGGTTCCCTCTTTGTACCCTGGGTTCAGCTGTTCCCTCCCCAGGTATCCCACCCTTAGAACATCCCCCACCCCAACTCCCTTCTGTCCTTCAGTAGCCCTTCTGGAGTTGCAATGTTCCCTTTCCCTCTGTGATTATTTGATTGACGTCTATCTGTCCCCCTCAATTATGAGCTCTGTGAGGGTTGTCATTCATCTGGGGCATTTGCTGGGGGGATGGGTCACTGTTGTCTTCCCCGCTCCACCAAGTCCCAATAACTCAGTATAAATGAGTCTGTTGCCTCTGTGTGTTTTCAAGTCCTGTACCCCATGAGGATCAGGACTTGATGGCCAGGACCTGTCTTGAGATTGGATTCCTGGGGAACAAAACACTCATTCTTTTTTTCTTTTTTTTTTTTATGATGGTGGAGTTCTTTTCCTCAATTTTTTTTATTGTGATATAAAATACACATAACATCAATCATTTTAACTATTTTTAAGTATATGGTTTAGTGGCATTAGGTACATTCATCTGTTCAACCATCACCACCATCCATCATCTTGCAAAACTGACATTCTGTGCCCATGAAGCCAGAGGTCCCCTTTCCCGTCCGCTTAGCCCCTGGCAACCACCACGGTGCCTTTTGTCCCTATGAATCTGACTACTTTAGATACCTCTTGAAAATGGAATCATACAGCATTTGTTTTTGTGTGTATGTCTGGCTTATATCATGTAGCATAATGTCTTCAAGGGTTACCCATGTTGTAGTGTGTGTCAGAATTCTCTTCCCTGTTTTAGGCTGAATAGCATTCCTCTGAATGGACAGATCACATTTTTCTTATCCATTCATCCATCAGTGGACACTTGGGTTGCTTCCACCTTTTGGCTCTTGTGAATACTGCTCCCATGAATGCAGGATGTATTGATACAGCTATCAAGACCCTACTTTCCATTCTTTGGGGTATATTCCCAGAAGTGGAATTGCTCGATCATATGGTAATTCTAATTTAACTTTTTTTCAAGGCACCACCATATCGTTTCCCACAGTGGCTGCACTATTTCACATTCCCACTAACAGGGCGCAAGGGCCCCATTTCCCCACATCCTTGCCAATGCTTGTAATTTTCTGTTTTTGGACAGTAAGCCATCCTAAGAGGGCTTCCCAGGTGGTGCTTGTGGTAAAGAACCCACTGGCCAATGCAGGAGACATAAAAGACTCAGGTTCAATCCCTGGGTCGGGAAGATCCCCTGGAGGAGGGCATAGCAACCCATACCGGCATTCTTGCCTGGAGAATCCCATGAACAGAGGAGTGGTGGGCTACAGTCCATGGGGTTGCAGAGAGTCAGACACGACTGAAGCAACTTAGCAGCAGCAGCAAGCCATCCTAATGGGTGTGAGGAGGTATCTCACCGTGGTTTTGATTTGTGTTTTCCTGGTGATCGGTGATATTGAGCATTTTCTTATCACTTACTGGAGCTCTGTATGGTGACGATCCATTCATTCTCGAATGTTCCTTGCCAGGATGGTTACAGGGCTGCCAAGTGAGGGGCTGCCGTCAGTTGCCGATTTGTTCTGTGTGCATGTTCTTTATTAGATTCTGAGTTTCAAAGTATGTGAAGCAAAGAGCGAATTTGCAAGCAGATTCATAGTAACTCTGTAACCCACTGATACCAATTACAGGTGACGGTTTTAGGGAAGTGTTGTTTTTAGTTTTTGTTCTGAACATTCTTCAGGTTTTGACGGGGGTGGTCTTGGTTGTTTTACAGTGAGTATAAATGACCCACAAAGCTGCAGTTTTTCCGGTAGTCATGAACAGCTGTGAAAATTGGACCATAAAGAAGGTCCAAAAGAAGGACCATAAAGAGTGCCAAAGAATTGATGCTTTCGAACTGTGGTGCTGGAGAAGACTCTTGAGAGGCCCTTGGACTGCAAGGAGATCAAACCAGTTAATCCTGAAGGAAATCAACCCTGAATAGTCATTGGAAGGACTGATGCTGAAGCTGAAGCTCCAATACTTTGGCCACCTGATGTGAAGAGCCGACTCATTTGAAAAGACCCTGATGCTGGGAAAGACTGAAGGCAGGGGGAGAAGGGGTAGGCAAAGGATGAGACGGTTGGATGGCATCATCAACTCAATGCACGTGAGTTTGAGCAAGCTCTGGGAGATGGTGAAGGCTGGGGAAGCCTTGTGTGCTGCAGTCCGTGCGGTCTCAAAGAGTTGGATACAACTTAGTGACTGAAGAGCAACAATAAATGGCCCAGCCCCAGGCCACAAGGCCACAACTCCTGTGAGTCTGTCTTCTCCCACAGTGACAATGATAATGACAACGCCCTCTGTTTTGGGGAACTGACCCCTCCTGGCTCCTCCAGTCCTGTGGGGTGTTAATGGCTCTCAGCTGTTGCCCGGTCCCTGGGTGCTTCACCATCCCTTGTCGATTTCCCTTAACCCTGTCTGTACCTCTCAAGAGTCTCTATTAAATTCTCCCTAAGAGCCCATTTGTAGGGCCTCTGCTTCCTTCTGGAACAACTCAGCTGATGGACCCATCTGAGTTGTGCTCAGGTCTCTCTGCCCAGCATCCTGGAGGGGAACCACCCAATTCGGGTTAGGAGAGAAAGCAGCAGCTGTCTTCCCCCACCTCCTCCCCCATAGTCTCGTGCCCAGGGATCTGCTTCTCTCTGCTTTCTAAGCAGGAGTTCCAAGCCTGGCTGGTGGTCTCAGCCACTGTGCTCCTGACGTCACCTGGTCCCTGACCAGTTCTTCCACTGGGCCTCACATTCTTCAGTTGTAAAATTTGTCAGTGTTGTTTAGTTGCTAAGTCATGTCCGACTCTTTTGCAACCCCACAGACTGTAGAACACCAGGTTCCTCTGTCCATGGGATTCTCCAGGCAAGAATACAGAGTGGGTTGCCATGCCCTCCTCCAGGGGATCTTCCCGATCCAGGGATCAAACATGGGTCTCCTGCATTGGCAGGCTGATTCTTTTACCACTGGGCCACCAGGGAAGCCCTCATTTATAAAATAGAGGAAAGTAAACTGCTGCTGCAAGCAGAGTTGTCAGGGTGAGATGAGGTTGGCACAGAGTAGGTGCCTCATCAGGGCTGGCAGATCTGCGATTACATCAAAAGTTACTACTTGCATTTTCTGTGTGACTCCTCCAGTCCTCAAGAAAGAGGTGAAATACTTTCTGTTGATGCCCAACAAACCCATCTCTGTCACTGCAGTTCTAGAGCCCAAACCACATCCTTAAGAGGGTCGCCACGGTTGCAGCCTCCAAGAAGGTCTCCCGGTATTCACACGGTGATACTGTTTCTTCCCACATTGAGTAGCCAACTGGGTGCTGCAGAAATGATGTGTGATTTCTGAGGCTGTCATAACAAACATCTCCACGTCCCCCTTGCTCTGGCTTGGATTGATAGCTCAGTGGGAAGCTGGTTGCCATGCTGCGAGGACACTCAAGCAGCCCTGAAGGGGCCCACATGGAGAGGCCTGAGGCTTCCAGCATCAATCATGTGAGGGCGCCACCTTGGAAGTGATTCCTCCAGACCCAGTCTGTCCCTCGGACAAGCGCAGCCCTGCCTGACAACTTGACTCTGACCTCATGAGAGATGCTGAGCCAGAAGCCCTCACCTGAGCTGCTCCCAGATCCCTGACCCACACAAACTGTGTGAAATATTGCGTGTTTGTTGCTGTGTTAAGCCACTAGGCTTGAGGGTAATTTGTTACACAGTGATAGATGACTAATGTGATCACCCGCTTTATCCTGCCAAGTTCGGCTGCCACGGCCTTCGGCTGCTGCTCAAAATCAGATCGATCCCCCAAAGAAAGAAGATTCATCTCCACAGTGGTTTTGGGAAAGAATGTCATCCAGTGTGGATTAACAGACTGTTCTCATAGGGAGTCTGGGATTTACAATGAGAGAGCAGGGATGAGAGGGCTGTATAGGAGCAGAGAGGGAGCCGGGGGGGCACGGCGGGGAGTGGAAAGAACCCAGATTTGGGTGTGGAGACCTGGGCTGCAGTCCAGTCTCTGTCGCTTGCTGGCTGCATGACCTTGACAACTGACTCAGACTCCTGGGCCTCAGGTTCATCGCTTGCCTAATAGACTCAGCTGACAGCACAGTTGTGAGGTTGACAGTCTGTTCTTCCCACTGCAGTCAAAAGGACCTTTTAAATTGCAAATCCGATCATGCCATCCCTTGCTTAAAACCTGTTAGTGGCTGCATTGCCTGGATAAAGGAGCAGAGCCCAGCTGTCCTGCACCCGCCTCCCCACACTCCTGTGGGGCCAACCCTGCTCATCTGCAAGGCCTCCCTCACTCTCCTTGCTCACCCTCCCTCTCCCAGTTTAACCACGCCACCCATCTTCTGGTTTCCTGAAGATGTCATGTGGGGTTGGCCACGGGATCTGTGGCACGTGTGGGATTTTTCCACCTGGAATACGCCCCCTCCCACCTGCTAACTTCTCTGGGTTCTTCAGATTTCAAAGCCACATGGTAAGCCTTCCCTGGCCACTTAGGTCCCTCTTTACGGCCCCCATGGCCACTTGGGATTGCAGATGTGATGGCTGGATGTGTGTCTGCCTCCCCACAGTCAGTGAGAGCAGGGCCCCCACCTCACTCCTGGCTGTGCGCATGCCATGAGCAGGTCGTAAGAACTTAAGTGCTTGTGGAATGAATGGATGAGCAGACGGGACCTGTGTGGTTGTTTAGTTGCTAATTCATGCCTCACTCCTTTGAGACCCCATGGATTGTAGCCCACCAGGCTCCTCTGTCCATGGGATTTCCCAGGCAAGAATACTGGAGTGGGTTGCCATTTCCTTCTCCAGCGGATTTTCCCAACCCAGGGGTCAAACCCATGTCTCCTGCATTGGCAGGCAGATTCTTTACCATTGAGCCACCAGGGAAGCCCTAGAGAGGGCTTTATTGTTGTTCATTCGCTCATTCGTGTCCGACTCTTTGCGACCCCAGAGACTGCAGCATGCAAGGTCTCCGTATCCCAGAGAGGGCTTAAGACTGCAAATACAAGTCTCCGTTTGCTCTCCCATCCGCAGATTCTACTCTGATTTCAGGAGCTTCCCGGGGACCCAGGTTGAGGGAACTTATCTGGGCAAATACTTCTAGATTTCTACCCATTCTTAACTTTGACTGAGTATTATCACCCTCATAGAGTTTCCCAAAAAGCTGATTCATGAGTCCCACCCTCAGAGATTCTGGTGTAGACCTGTGATGCACCGGGAATCAGAATAATTAAAAGTCCCCTAGACTAATACCTGGCCAGTGAGGAGCCTGGGGCCCTAGCAGAGCCCTCCTAACCTAAAGACTGGAGACTGTCTCGCTGTCTAAGACAGTGGGGCTATAAATGAGAGAAAACCCAAAGGCTACAGTGTGCCAGACACTGTTGAAAGGACTCCCCCTAATTAGCTCATAATCCTCAGAAGAGTCTCAGAAAAAGATGGTATTATTTTCCCATTTCACAGGTGGGCAGACTGAGGCACGGAGCTCTCAAGTAGCTGGCTCAGTGACCTAGTGCTGCTAGGTGGCAGAGCAAGGATGTGAGCCCCAGGTAGTCTGGCTCCAGTGTCCAGTGCTGGGTCACCATCCTGCACCACCAATGACCGTACAGTGGTCCCCGCTGACTGTCCTTATCCTAATGATTGCTTTCCCATACTCTGGGGGAGGGGGACATGGGGACAGGGCTGCTGCCATTCTGGCTTCTCTATTCCTTGCCTCCAGGATGTTTCCCAAGCCACCAGCAAACATCATGGAGCTGAGATTAGAGGCGCCCGGCTGATCCACTCTGGGCTGGGCTTCTCCAATACCGAAACCATCCCCCTGGTGGTAGAACCCATTGTCAGCTTGAGGAAGAGGCAAGTCGCTATGGAAACCATGGGACTCTCCAGCCGTACCACCAGCTGGCTTCAAGGAAACCTTTTCATGGCTCCATTTAGGGCTCTGCTGTGAGGAAGCCAAGGGGGCTCTGGCTAATTGGGCCCCCTGTTTGGCCAGGACATCAGGTTAACTTCTGGTGCTCTGCAGCAGCCGTAGACCAGGTCTCCCCCACCCCACCCCAAGTGCACACAGAAGTGCTGTTTCCAGTCCTCCCGTGGGAAGGTGCGTTGGTGGGTGAGGTCTGCAGATGATTGACGTGTGGGGTTGAGTCTTTAATTAAATACATCATGTGCCCGTCAGAAGAAAAGCAAGTTCAACTCGCTGATGGGGTCGTCATTCTGAACATCATTTCAAGAACTCTTTCCCATGTGGGAAGTGACCTTGTCTAAAGCTGGGCCAAAATCCTTCTGAGGCTTCTCTGCGCTGTTCCCAAGCCCTGCATCTGACAGTGTGAGCAGAGGGGTCGGTGTGCAGATGCAGCCGCCGGACCACACGCTGGCAGTCAGCACTGGGCTGACCCTTAATGAGCACCAACCCTGGGGTTCTCTATCCTGGCATCCATTACAATCACCTGGGCAGCTTTTTGGAAACCGCCATGCCTGGACCTCACCCCAATCCAATTAAATAAAATCTTAGAGAGTGGTACCTGGACAGTGGACTTGGGAAAAGCTCTGCTGGAGCCAAAGTGTGGCTGAGAACAAGTTCAAACCCCTCTTCTCCAGATGGGGAAACTGAGGCTCTGAGAGAAGGGGCACACCTCCCTGGTAGTAGGGAGCTCAGGGCTGGCAGAATGCAGACCTTTTCCATCCCTCTGACACCCCACTGCTCCAAAGGTAGGGGTACGATTTGAGGGCCTAGCTTCGGAAAGGGAGGTGGTTGGTACTAGGGAGACCCAGAGCTGAAGGATGGGGCGAGATGAGAGACGATGACATCACTGCTGTTTCAGTCAGGGGCTTGGGGTGTGGTGAGAAGGGTACAAAACTCAGCCTTATCTCACCTTTATGAGAAGTGTTGGAAGAGTGCAAGGTCTTTCTAGTAAAGGGATAGTCTTGGGCCAGCTGCATGGGCGTCACCGGGGAGCTTGTTAGAAAGACACTCAGGGCAGCCCCAGCCTACTGACTCAGAGTCTGCATTTTAACAAGATCCCCAGGCGATTCACGTGCACATTCAAATGTGAGAAGCCTTGTAGTACCGGCCTCAGGATGAAAGCTACACACTTGGGCTCTGCGTAGGAAACCTTGGGAATGGTCCTCCACTTGTTACATGGAGATACTCAAACCTTCCAACGTCAAAGCTGGAAGGACCAGAGATGGGGAGCAAACTGCCTGGGTACACACAGCAAAGGAGTGGCAGAGCTTCTAGAAGGAAGAGCAAGGCTTCTGGTCCAGCGAGTGGCCTCCTTGCAGGAGGGCAGGGGTGCTGGGGTGCTACAGGTATAACAATAACCCCGAGATGCCTCAAAGTTCTTCTTTGGATATGTCACGTTGTTCTAGCAGATTTGTTGCTAGAAATCGCATCTCCTACCAGTAAAACTTAGGGATTCGGTTCCAGTCCCGTGTCTTCGTGATCTAAAAAAGTAACAAAAGATATCAAAACAAAAGTTGATGCCAAGAAAAAGAAGTCATCTGAACTAGAAGGGGAAGAATGATGTGTCTGCCTTCTCCCCCTCCTCCCCTTCACTTGTTCTCAGCAGGGTGTTGGGCATGCCTGTGCCTGCAGCGTCTAGGCGTGCATTCATGTGTGTGCGGGAGTGTGCAAGAGTGTGCCTTGCCTACAGGCATGCTGTGTCTGCCTATGTGCAAGTGTGTGTGAGGGGGTATCCATGTAGGCAGGCTGTGTGTACATGTGTATGTGATCATTTGCATGTCTGTTTCTGTGAGCATGTATGGCTGTGAATGCAGCTGTGTGCCTGTATGTGTTTGGTTGCATTTGCATATGTGCATACACATGTGGTGGGAGATGTGTGTATGCCCGTGTGCCACATGCATGACTGTGTGTTCATGTGTGAGTCTGAATACAGTGTCTGTGTGTTCAAACATGCATGTGAGCTGGTGTGTGCAAGCATGCTGTGTGTGCTGTGTTTTCATATGTCTGTGTTTGAATGTGGATGCCTGTGTGTGCATCTGGCATTCACCCCATGTGTTTCTGTGTGTTTGTGCGTGTGTTCATGTGTGTGTGTGTGTTAGGCGGTGTGGAACATTAGGGGATTTAAAGGCTGTGTTTGGGAGAGAGAGGGCAATCAGAAAGCCCCAAGATGTCCTTGACATTCAAGGGTTTAGCATGCAATTTGGTCTCATTTCAAGTGATCCAAAGGTCCACGGCTTGTAATAATTTATATTTTTGATGGAACAAAAAAAAAAGATGTCAGCAGGGAACTGAGCTAATGAGTGAGCCTAGCCGGCCACCTGGTGATAAACACAGTTCCTTTCAGGAGCATGGCCTCAGAAGAATTCAATTGCTAGTACTAATCAGGGAAAGAAAGACAAAGTCATCCGAAACACGATTGGCTTTGAGTCTGAAAAAATGGAAGCAGGGAGTGGATGAAAGAGAGGAGAGTGGAACTCAGCCCTGGCTTAGACCCATGTCTCCAGATGAGCCCAACAAGGGTGGCTCTCAGTGGAACCAGGAGCAGTGATTCCGCACTTGGTTCTAGGCGGCCGCTGAGCCAGCTCCGGGAGTGGGAACTGGAGGCAGGTATGATGAGTGATGGAACACGCGTTAATAACTGCAGAAATGGCTTCAGTCTTGACATTACCGTCGCTAAACATCCAGGACAGCAGCTTCAGATTTCAACAACTCTCTGCTCCTTTAGAGGGACAGTTTATGCTGGAGACAGTATTTCCCAGGGTGGGGTTCTTAAAGCTCTCTTGTCGTATTTCTTGTGAATGTCAAGGACTCACAGTGATCGAAAGCATCAAAAAAAATAAACAAAACACCATGGGGGAGGGGAAGTTGGGTGAAGTCAAACTTATAAATGCATGAACATGATTAGTAATAATATTTTAAAGACTCAACTATATCAAGGGCTGATGATATGGCAGGTGCTGAGCTGAGAGCTTTTATATTAAATATAATTACACTTATATTAAGTAGAATAATATGATTCTCCACCTCCAGGAAGTTCTTCCTGGTAAAAGTCTATAAATCCTTAGGAGGCAGCTGTAATTGTTACTCTTCTGAGAACATTTCCCTCCCTTGTCAACATTTACTTACCTGAATTGCGGTACCTTTGTGTCCCCTCCATCCCACCCCAAGACTCCCTGGGGGCCTTATTCATCTGCCTTCAGCTCCTAGCACCAGTCTGGGGATGTAAAGTGAATATTCAACATCAAATAGGCTTTTTCGTTTTAGTTGTCTCTATGAATTGCACTCCCCACGTTCCTGGACTGCAGCCATCCTCTCTGCTCGTTACTCACTTTGGTTAAAATTGATTTGGGCTTTTCTTCTTGAGGTTTAATTTCTTATGAAAACATTAGAGAGCTGAGAATGTTCTCTCTTGGGGACCAGCCTCCGTCCCCAGCAGGCAGCTCACCAGGACCCTGATTGTTCTGGCAGGCAGGGAAGGGCTTCAAGGAAGCTCACTCCATCCAGCGTGGGCTCTGCTCCCCCTACCCCCTCCTCTGAGGGCATCCTCTCTCCTGATTGAAGCCACCACCTCCGCCCCGTGCCCTGGATCCCTGCCTTCCCCACGTCTCCAGAGACCCCCCCCTCCAGCAGTCACCCCCTCCTCCTCTCCTGTGTCATCATCCTCCGTCGCTTCTGAATCTTTCTCAGGAGTATTTCAGCAAGTTTCTGCCTCTCTGTCTTCAAAATTGGTAATAGTACGAACAGCCTCTGGAACCCCTTTTCTCCCTCTAGTTTCTCTCCCGTTTTCCAGATTTGCTTATTAAAATTTTTTTTAAGTGGAAAAGGGACCCTCACTGTTGGCTCACCACCCTGTCCCATCACACACAGTCTGTCCCTTCGCTCAGCTTCTTCCAGTGTCTCGTGGGTGCTTTGCAGCCCTTTCGTGGAAGCTTTGACACCAGTGCCCACCTATCCCTGCTGGACCCTTCCTGGTCCCCGGCTGCCATGGCCACACACTCTGGCTTTCCACCCACCTCTCCTCTCTCCCTCTGCCATCCTTCACTCTCTGTCTTTCCCTAAACACTGTGTTCCTCTGGGTCCTCTTCTTACTGCCAGGTCTGTCTAGTCCACGCTCTCCCACAGCTGACATGACCCTCAGGTCCCCTGCTTAAGGCTGGACTGCTCTCCTAAGCTTCGGACTCTCTCCTCCAGGTTCCTGCCAGTCCATTGCACTTGAGGTTCCAAACTCCACAGGACTCCAGTTCAACCCATTCTTCCCATCCTCCTGTCCCATTCCCCATGATCATGGCCTCCTTCTAACCTGCGCACTGTCCTAATGGTGCCCCGTTTTGGAGACTGGCACCACCACCCAGCTGCCCAGATACCAAGCTGCCCAATAATGGTCATCGACTCTCCACCCAATGCAGCTCTCCACAGCTGGCTTGGGACCCCAGGTCTTCAGTTCTATCACCTCGCATCCACCCTCTCCTCATCATCCTCTCTCACGTCCCTCTGACCCATTCCCTGCAGCCAAGGTGGGCTTCCAAATGTGCGGCTGATCCGGTCCCTCTCTTTGTTCCTCCACTCACTCCTGATACCTTTATTGAAGACCTACTGTGTGCCAGGAACCATGCTTCTCTGGGAAACATGCCTTAGTCTCCTGTATTTCCCACTTTGTAAACATACATGTTATAAAGTGGCAAGTGATGATCAATGTTATGAGGAAAGATGAACCAGGAAAAGAGGGCAAAGAGTGATGGATTGGGGGGATCTTAGGTCAAGACAGCTCCCCTGGTGGCTCAGATGGTAAAGAATCTGCCTGTAATGCAGAAGACCTGGGTTTGATCCCTCGATCAGGAAGATCTCCTGGAGAAGGGAATAGCTACCCACTCCAGTGTTCTTGCCTAGAGAATCCCATGGATGGAGGAGCCTGCTAGGCTACAGTCTGTGGGGTCACAAAGAGTCAGACACGACTGAGCTGCTAACACACACACACACACACACACACACACACACACACACACACACACACACACAGCTTAGGTCAAGAAGTCAGGAGAAGGGATATCCCTGGTGCTCCAGTGATTAAGACTCCATGCTTCCAATGCAGGGGATGCAGGTTCAATTCGTGGCCAGGGAACCAAGGTCCCACTTGCTGCATGGTGTGGCCAGAAAAGAAAAAAAAAAAAAAAAAGAAGAAGAAGAAGAAAGGAGAAACTTCTCTGGGTAGAATTCTGAATGCAAGGACCAAGCAAGCCAGTAGGGACTATAGAGGAAGCAAGAAGAGATAACTGCAAGTGCTAAGGTCCTGCAGGAGCCGGGTATTTAGGGTGTTTCCAGGAACAGTGGGTTTTGCCCTCTGAGCCAAAGATGCATTCAGCTCTAGTCCCTTGAACACTCCCTTGTCCTCCTGTGTAGCTTTTATTAATCCATTAGATTCGATTCCAGCAACATCTCTTCCAGAAAAGGCAGTCCAGAACCTTATCCAGACACACTGGGACATTCACAGCCCCTAACATAGCACACAACGAGATACAGTGCAATTGCTTCTCTGGGCTGCTTTCTGGTTCTCTACGAAGCAGGAACCACATCTGATTCATTTCTATGCTCTGAGACCCAGACCGTGAGGAGGGGTTTGGTGAATGTCTTAAATATATATTGCTTCTAACAAGCCCCTCCAACTTCAGTGGCATAAAATCACAACTATTGTCTTCTGCCCACAGATCTTGTGATCAGAAATTTGGACAGAGCACGGCAAGAATGGCTTCTCTCTGCCCAGTCTGGAAGGCTGGGGTGGCCAGGGTGGGAACCACCTGAAGGTTGCTGTCTGCACATGCCTGACCTTCAGTTTGGTTCAGCTGGAACTGCTTCCGGAGTGCCCCGACACAGCCTCTCCACAAGGAGTGGGCTTCTCACTGCACAGCAGCTGGGCTCTGCAGGGGAGCATCCTGGGAGCAAGAGAAGGTTCCAAGAAAACCAGGCAGAACCGCATGACTTTTTCTGAGCTGGCTTTGGAAGACACACAGCATCACTCCAGCATACGATACCGGTGGAAGCAGTCAGATGCTTATCCAGATCAAGGGGATGGGGCCAAAGACCCTACCTCTCCCAGACAGGGGTGTCAAAGTATTTGGGGGCTGTGTCTTAAAATCCTGCAGTGAACACGTGTTTGCACCCCTTTTACAAGTTGCCAAGTGCTTTTGTGTATGCCTCCTTGTGTGGTCCTCCCTAAGTTCAAGGATGAAGGACAGAGATGCAGAGAAGTGATGCATCCGAGGTTGGCTCATAAGAGGCACACAGCCAGGGCTGCTGCCGCAGAGCAGGAACTACATCTGGAGTGCACCCTCCCCAGGTGGGCCCGCAGCGAGTCTCAGCGAGGCTAGGTGCGGCAGACTGTCACATTCACAGTCCTTCATGCCTTCCCTGTATTAGAACATACATGCAAACCCTTTGCCATGTAAGTCCCCTAGAGTGGACACAGTATTTCCCCACTCTAAGGGTTGTGGGCTGGCTGTATGACTTGCTTTGGCCAGTGAAGTGTGGATGAAATGACAGTGGGCCAGCTCCAGGCTGGGGTCTCACATTTCCATCATTTTGTGCTCTATGATTCATCTTGGGAGTGCATACACTCAGTAGCTGCAGGTTCTTCAGCCTGGGGAGGGGGGACTGGTCCTAGAATAAGCATATGAGGCAGACCAGAACACATCTGGACACCTGAGCCAGCGTAAGGTAAGGGTGGCAATTGCCTCAGGTGCAAAAATTTAAGGAGATACCAATAAACTCAGGGTCCAAGCTTGCTGTTCAGTCACTAAGTCGTGTCTGACTCTTTGCAACTCTATGAACTGCAGCTCTCCAGGCTTCCCTGTCCTTTACTACCTTCTTGAGTTTGCTCAAACTCATGTTCATTGACTCCGTGATGCAGTCCCACCATCTCATTGTCTGTCACCCCCTTTTCCTCCTGCCCTTAATTTTTCCCAGCATCAGGGTCTTTTCCAAAGAGTTGGTTCTTTGCATCAGGTGGCCAGACTATTGGAGCTTCAGCTTCAGCATCAGTCCTTCCAATGACTATTCAGGGTCATCAATGACTATTCAGGTTGACTTCCTTTAGGACTGACTGACTGATTTGATTTCCTTGCTGTCCAAGGGAGTCTCAAGAGTCTTCTCCAGCATCGCAGTTTGAAAGCATCAATTATTCGGCGCTCAGCCTAAATATTTGTCTATTTACATATTTGACTGCTCCAGGTTTTACTTACATCATGTAGGATCTTTGATCTTCACTGCAGCCTGGGAACTCTTAGTTTTGATATTCGGGATCTAGTTCCCCGACCAGGGATCTAATCTGGGTGCCCCCTCCATTGGGAGTTCAGAGTCTTAGCCACTGACTGGACCATCAGGGAAGTCCCCAAGCTAAATGATGTTTAATGTAATATTTTAAAAATAAAAAGTTATGCAAGACATCCACTGCTTTGGCCTGAATGTTTGTGTCCCCCCTCCACCACATTCATATTTTAAAACCTAATTTCTAATGTGCTGGTATTTGGAGGTGGAATTTTGGGAAGTTAGGTCATAAGGGTGGAGCGCTTATGAATGGACTTAGTGCTTTTATAGAAGAGACTCTAGACAGCGCCCTTGACCCTTCTGCTATGTGAAAACACAGTGAGAAGATGGTCATCTATGTAAAAATAAGCAGGCCCTCACCAGACACTGAAGCTGCCGGTACTTAATCCTGGATTTGTGAAAAATATATGTTCATTATTTATAAGTCAGTTTATGTGATCAATATGTAATTTGTTTATAAACCAATTTATTTTGTAATATAGGCATGTTGTTAATACCCAGCCTATGGTACTTTTGTTATAGCAGCTTAAATGGAATAAGACATCACAATGAACAAAACATCAAAATTTTAAATTAAAACAGGATCAGTATTTAAGTTAGGACCAGCAACGTCCAGCCTAAACCACTCAGACTGCAACTGACCTGGAATCCAGTGAGTATAAGAAGAAATGTTTGTTATGAACCATTGAATCTGGTAGTGGTTTGTTACACAGCATTATTGCAGTGAAAGCTGACCGATACAAAAGTAGTTTTCTTAAGGACACTCAACTTGAAAATAGCAGAGCTGAGACTCGGACCCAGAAAGTCTCAGTGAGTGAGAGGGCATGTTATTCGCTCAGTCGTGTCCTACTCTTTGGGACCTCATGGACTGTAGCCCGTCAGGCTCCTCTGTTCATGGGATTTTCCAGGCAAGAATACTGGCGAGGGTTACCATTTCGTTCTCCAGGGGATCATCCCAACCCAGGGATCAAAGCCAGACATACTGCCCAGCAGGCAGATTCTTTACTATCTGAGCCACCGGGGAAACCCAGAAAGCCCCAGATCAGAGTCTATTTGTTAACTGTTAAGAAGCTCTGCCTCTCTTGTTGAGACACACATTAAGGGGTGCGCCCGGGATACCTGCGCTGGTTCAGTCTTTGCGCTGGGATCTGACTCACTTTTCTGTTCTGTTCTGTTCTGTTTCCTGGATGAGGCTGGAACCCCTCCCTGAGTGTCATTCCCAGTCCCCTTTTTCCTGGCGGATGAGGCTGGCCTCTCCCTTTCTTTTTGGTTGAGACCCAACAAGATTGTTCTCAGATTCTAAAGCAAGATGTAAATAAATAGCAACATTTTCAACGTAGATGGCCAAGAGCCAGCTACTTGACACTCACACTTCTTACCTATGTCAAAGATATGAAAGAGTCGATAGTGAGAGGATTTCTTGGTAAAGAGAATTTTTGGAGAGTGCTATGGTCTTCTGTGAGAGTGTCTGCCCTCATCTCAAGCCTCAAGTGCTTGACGCATGTCCCTGTAGCCCAGGGCTCTGTGGACTCCTGTTCTGCCTGACAAATCCAGTGGGTGATAGACTGTCTGAGTTAGATGCTAATGATCCTTACTGAACTCAGATGAATTATTTAAGTAATAATAAAAATAAAAGATAAATAATAAAAAATCAATTCAAAATTTAAAAAAAATTAAAGTGACAACATGGGTTGTCAGAGTTGTTAGCACTCTGTACTTCCACTGCATGAGGCATGAGTTCAATCTCTGGTTGGGAAACTAAGATCCTACAGTCCAAGCAGCGCAGCCAAATAAAAAAGCTGCCTGAACTAAGATCAACTTACAGTCAAGCTAATTGGGGCAAATGATGTGAGTTTGATATAGAGCAAATGTGGGATAACCATGAGAGAACACTGCTATGGGGATGCCTTCAACCCTTCTCAAGTGAGCATCCTGGAGGGGCCAGAGGGAATCCATGGATGCCAGAACAGTCCTAGGGTCTGCAGAAAGACTAAGCAGGTACCCGAAAGAGAGAGATGCACAGAACTACTTCAAGATTCCCACATGTGAGAGATTCCCAGTGATGGTGGGCTGGTCTCTGAAAAATCTACAGAATAACCTCTTAGACTTTAATACCACCACTAAACATTCCCCAAGCTCTAAGCGTGACAGTCTTTCCTCAATATCAGAGAGCCCTGCAAGTAAGAACATCCCTCCCCCACTTCTCCCCTACCCTGCTCCCCAGACCCATCCCCCAGGAACAGAGGAAAAAGAAACTGCAATTCACTAAAATGGAAGATGGAGAGTAAAAAAAGGAGAACCTGCCTACCCTTCTTTTCCCTGAATTCTAGCTTTCTGTGCACAGTGGAGCTCAGCTGGAGGAAGGGGAGTTCTTTCCTTGGAATGAAGACAGAAATGTCGATCATCACATGACCAACGACTTTTAATTGAGGCTGTGTTGTTGTTTAGCCGCTCAGTCATGTCCGACTCCTTTGCGACCCCATAGAGTGCAGTCCACCAGGATCCTTTGTCCATGGACTATCCCAGGCAAGAATACTGGAGTGGGTTGCCATTTCCTTCTCCAAATTGAGACTGTTGCCATCCAAATTTTCTCCGGTACAGGTGAGAAAAGTCATGGGACAGTCCCAGTTCTCAGGGAGGGATGGGGAAAGCAAGACCCAGAGCCACTTGAAAGAAGCTTTGGGAAGTCAGAGCTGCTTTCTGATCATGTCTGCAGTGTGGAGCTTGTTGGAAGACAGGTTGGACATGAGTCCTGAGGTCTGGACCACTGTGTGAGGGTGGCTGGGTGGAGACTGTTAGCTGGCCGGCCAATCGCTCCCCGTCTTCTTCTACGAGTCACCCTTGGACACGGGACCAGCCAGCAAGGAACAGTGTTTCCCAGCCCTTCTCACAGGGAGGTTCAGACACAAGACCGAGTTTTGCCGGTGGAAAGTGAGAGGACGGGATGTGTCCAGGGATCTGAGAACAGCAGAGTTGCAGCGTCTGCGCTTTCTTCCCTGAACTTTCCGGCTGAACTGGAATGTCGTAGTGGCTTTGACCTTGCAGATGTGACACGATCCTAGAGATGCAGGAACCTGAGACCCGCACGCCTGAATGACCCAGTGGAGCAGAGCCATCCTCTGATCTAGTCCGCCCACCTCGGGCTTCTCCATGAGAGAGAAGCTAAGCTCTTCTCAGCTGCAGTGGCTGTGCCCTTGTTTATGAGGGGCAGGCCTCTCACTCCTTGTGAATGACATCGACCCAAGTTCTCTGAACCATGTTCGCATATCACATCCCAACCTGCTGGCTTCTCCCTCCAGAGAGCAGCTTCTATCTGGCTCAGCTATGAAAGCTCTAGAGAGAAAACATGCTTTGCAGTCAGACGTGAATTCTAGCCCAGCTCTGCCACTTAACTGGCTGTGCAACCCCAGGCGTACGCCTTATTTCTCTGGGCCTCAGGGCCCTCCTATGAGGATTCATATAGCTTTGCCTCAAGGATGCAATGAGAGGATGTGGGAACAGGCTGAGCATGGTATTTGGCACACAGCGGGCCTGCAACAAAGGTCGGCTCCCTTTCCCTTCCACGTTCCCAGTAGCCTCTGCTGCTGAGCCCCGGTGGCCTCTCATCAGCCCCCCACCAAGCCAGGGTGCAGACTGAAGTTTTTCTTTGGAGTAAGTGACAGGTTCAGGGAGGTGGAACAGAACAAGTCCTTAAAGTCTGCTGCTCAGAATTCTCAGAAATCAGATTCCCAGTGCTTGCTTCCTAGGATGGAAGTTAAGCTGGCTGCACTGGGCTTATCTGTGAATGCTCTCTGCATGAGAGGAAGTTTTCTTACAATCTATTTCACCGTCCATCCCAGGGCTGTTGTTCTGGGACATCTGCCTCCTCTGCCACAGCTTTTTGCTAACCCCATTCAAGGGTGAATCTGTGGGATGCACGGAGTGGGGCTGGGGCCGGGACTCGAGCAAACGTGTTCTGTTTAGTAAAGATCAGAATGTTGTGGGTTATATAGTGGGAATATTAATTCCTTCTTGCAGAGAACATAGAGCTGTAAGGGGCTGTTCATGTGCTGTCTGATCCAGCTGTCCTCCTCGCCACTTCCCATTAAGAACTGAAGAAACTGAAGTCTGGGAAGAGATAGGATGTATTCACAGCCACCCCCCAACCGCCTCCGCCATGGAGACAGAGTGTGGCAGAGGTACCTGGGCTCTGGTGCACCGTGGAAGCCTTGCATGGGTGCGCCCAGCTGCCTCCCCATTTAGCCCTTCCTAGGGTGCGGTTCTGACCTGCAATACAGAAAGGAATGTTCACCTCCACATCTCACATTTACAAAACGGAGAACTGATAGAGCATCACAGTGACTTGCCTCCCACGTGGACATTCTCTGGCTGGCGTGGGCAAAGGATGGGAGGGAAGCTGGGCTCCTCCATAGGTGGAGGCCGGGAGCTCTCCCAGGCTGGTTTTCCTCCACCACAGCCAGGCTCACCCAGATGCCCGCACAGGGATCTCTCCCTCTGGATGAGCCCTTGGCCCACAGGGACCTTGTCTTCCTTTTCTCTGAACCTCCCTCTCCAGACCTGCCCCTCCTGCTCAGTGACCCATCAGTAGCACAGACCTGTCTCCGTCTCCCAGATGCCAAATCCTTTCCTCCCCCACATGGAGCTCAGATGATCCCTGGTTTCAAGTCCATGATCTGCCACTTCACCCCTTTTGCTGTGCCATCTTGGATAAGATATTGAGCGCTCTGAGCCTAATTCCCCACCACAAGAAGGGTGAACACGAGGAGCATGTTTCTCATGGGGCTGAAAGAGAAGATGGAGCAAGAGGAGGGATGTCATTCACACAGCATGGGTGTGGTTGATCCCCTCCTCTCCATCCAAGGAAACCTTCCATTCAAGGTGCCACATTGGGGTTACACAGGGATGTGTAACCTCCCTCCACTCCACCTCCCCCCACTTCCACCTGCCATCCCCACCCTCGTCCTGTCTCATTTCACACGAGGGCACGTTCTGCGTGTCCAGTGTTTATGAAGTACCATCCAGAAAGGTGTAGGTTGTATCAACCACACATAGATATGGGCCATGTCCTGGTCTCAAGGGTTGACAGTCCAAGCAGGGAGGCTGCCCACTGCCGACCTTCAGGATGGGGTAACTCTTTATGGTAGGGGCTGCCCTTGGTCCCTGGAGGGTGTTCAGCAACATCCCCCACCAGGAGCTAATAGCATGCCGCCCCTCTCCGCAGTTCTGGTAATCACAACTGTTTCCCGTTACTGCCAAATGTTCTCCGCATGGTTCTGGGTGACACCTAGAAGTCAGACGCGTGGTGATCACAAAGGGCTGGTGGTCCACGGGGAGGAGGCGTCTCTTGTCTGACCTGGTCACTCCTCAGAGGTACACAGACACCTCAGCACACAGCCCTCAAAGGGCCCAGAAAGGTCGGGGCTGTGATTCCCTCCTGTCTGGGGGCTTTATTCCCCACTCCCACCACGTACTTAATTAACCTTGATGGCTGACTCAGCGCTGACCCGCAGGGCAAGGGCACCAGGCAGGTGCCATCTGGGGAGGAAAGGCCAGCTATGCTTGCAGAAGAGCCACACCTCCTCTTGGAAATACAGAAAACACACGTGGTCAAGGACACGGCTTAGAAACAAACCCACTTTAATTGAGAGTGTACACAGAGATACGGGGAAGCAAGCCACACATCTGTCCTGGCCAGGGTACCTGGTCTGCTTAGAGCGTTCAGGTTGGGGCCAGGTGGGGGTACGGAAGCAGGGTCAGAGTGGCTGCCTTAAGCAGCAGGGCCGGGTGGGAGGTGTGGGGTGTGCAGAGCTGAGGCCAGGGCATGTGTCTCTCTGGGTGTTCACATGTGTGTACACGTGTGTGTACACGTGTGTGTACAGGTATACACGTGGGTACAGCGTACACAGGATCTACAGGAGCCCTCAAAGGCCGATCTGCGGAGAGGCTCAGGGAGACGACACCTCAAATCCCCGAAGGCCCCAGGGGCTGAGGCAGGATCGGGAGAGGGACACATCATAGTGTGTGCTGAATGCCCTGACCTAACCCTGCCTCTGCCACTCACAGGCTTGCTGTGTGACCCGGGGTGAGTTACTTACCCTCTCTGGGCCTCGGATTCACCAGACAATCATTAAGGCGCCTTGTGGCTCTAAACTTCAATAGTTTCAAGGATTTAAATACAAAATGTCTTTGTTAAGAGCTGATGACAAGAGCCTTTGGTCCACAGGTTCAAATCCCACCATGCCTGGTATCCAGCACAACCCCATCCCAGGCGCCAGGAAAAGGCCCCCTGGGAGCTCTTCTCATCTGCCTCTCCTCGGCTCAGCTCTAGCTCCCAGCTGCTCTTCCACATCTCCCCACAGCTGCGTGCACACAGGCAGTAGGGCAGCAGGGGCAGTCAGAGGCCAGGCTGGGGGAGGGAAAGAGGCTGGAGCCACGGAGCCTCGGCCTTAGGGGCGTCAAGTGCATCACTTACCCTCTTTGTTTTCTAGCACAGTGGACCCAGTACCCAGGAGGTGCTCAATAAATGCTTGAGGAACAAGCACAGCAGAGGACAGCCAGCTTCCAGATGGAGCTCCATCCTGAACTAGCCAGGAGGCAGAGCTGGGGCTTGCTCCTTAGCCCTCTGAGTCTCAGCTGCCTCCTCTGTGAAATGGGGGCAGGAGGAGACGCAGCCCCGGCCTGCCTGCCCCGTCTATGTAAGTGTAAACCATGAAGCTCAGGAGGAGGGCAGTGTCCAGCTGTGAACAGGCCACGGGAACCCCATGTGGGAGCCGAGGAGGAAGGTGTCCCCCATGGAGGCAGCGGATCTGAACCTGGGGGGAGGTCCTGGCCAACGAGGGATCACTAGGCTTTTACAGTACAATGATTTCCGTTTCTACTGGGAACGCCACAACAGCTGCAACAACAAAGCACAACCAGCAGACGAGAGGAACCTGGGAGGGGAGGCTGAGGGAGGCGGCCCAGGAGATGGACGTGGTCCAGGAGATGTGGCCACACCCACTTTGAACACAGAGACGCCCCTGGCTCAGTGTCAGGGAGAGCTGGGGGCCAACTCAGAGGGCAGGCGATAGAAACTGCTGAGCCAGAGGGTTAGTGGATCAGAATGGGGTAAGGGGAGACTTCCAGCTGCCACCTAAACCAAGCTGTGTCTTACATTAGGAGGGCAGAGCCCCCTCCCAGCCGACTCGGGGTGTTGTTTTCATCCTCTGATGTTCCAGGAGTCTCCGTTGGAAGCCGGCACCCTGGCCCGTCTGGCATCAGCGTTTCTTGCAAGGACAGGCAAGCTCTGACTCGGGTCCTGACTTAAGTCCAGATGTCACCCAGCTTTGCCTCTTGCCCGGCAGAGATCCACCCCTCCGGAGAAGTTGAAACCCAAGGGGAGCGGCAGAAAGGAGGAATCAGAGGGAAGCGGTTCAAGGCAGGAGACTAGACAGAGGTTGGAGGCTGGGGTCCTCTGGTCTGGCCCCCCAAAGGTCTCAGAATGTGACTGCTCTTGAGGTTTTGTCCGGGGGATGTGGGCAGCGGGCGCCGGGGCCACCTCCCATAAGGCCCAGCCAAAGCCCCAGCCCAGCATCCCTCCCGCTCACTGGATGGTGCATTTGTCCCGCTCGCGGGCCTGGCTCTCCCGGAGGACCTTGGCCTTGATGTATTTGAGGTCACTGTTGACGCTGGGGCGGCGGGCGAAGGGGGAGACCATGCCGTAGGCGTCCATGTCCTTGACACGGCGCATGCAGAAGGGCCGGGGGTGGAAGGCGTCCCCGTACTGCACGGAGATCTTGCGGTGCAGCGCGGGGCTCATCTCATGCGGCAGCTTGGCCATGCTGAAGAGCACGTAGAACATCTCGTCCACATTGGTGTTCTTCTTGGCCGACACCTCGAAGTAGGCGCAGTTCCCATCGCCGGACACCAGCAGCTCGGCCTCAGTGGTGGGCACCTGGCGGCACAGCTCGCCGTGGTCGTTCTTGTTGCCGCAGATGACCATGGGCAGCTCTGCCGCCTCCTTGGTCTTATTCTTCAGGCAGGACTTGACCTCCAGGATCTGCTTCTGGAGGCGCTTGACCTCATCGAAGGACTCCCGGTTATCCAGGCTGAACACCAGGATGAACACATCACCTGCGGAGACAGAAACCCTGGGAGGTAAGTTTACAGGCAGCTCCTCTGCCCTCTCCCCACTCCTTGACCTGACCGTCACAGTGACTCTTTGGGGGAGCTGCTATTATTCCCGTTTTCCAGAGCAGAAGACTGAGGCCCAGGAGGTTAAATCGCTTGTCACGGAGCTAATACGTGGCACAGCCTGGTTCAAACACAATGGATCCACCCTACATTTCCCTGCAGGGCCATAGACAGAGTGAGTGATTTTGAGCTTGTGTGGACTGTGTTAGAATAGTAATTACTACACTTTCCACAAGAGCAGGGCTCTTGCTGTTCAGTGAACATCCCCGGGGCCTGGAGCAGCCAGGAACCCAGAGTGCTGGCAGGAGGCAGGCCTAGGTTTATCCCTTGCCCCCTCACTCAGCCTCGTGCGGGTCATGCCACCTCCCTAAACCTGTTTCCCCACCTGTCCCATGCAGGATGCTTTTGAGGGTCTGATGAGATAATAAGTGGAGAGTGACATGGGCTCAGTGACTTGTATCTCAAAAGGATAATGAGAACAAGCACGTGTAAGACCCACCTGAGTACCCCTGGATTCCTCATGAAACCTCTGTGAGGGAGATTTCATTACCTTCACGTGATAGGTGGGCAGGCTGAGGCTCAGAAAGGGTGAGCAACTGGCCCAAGATCACACAGCTCAGGCGTGGCTGGGCCGAGACATGGACCTGATTCCTGGTGCCTGGCACACACAGGTGCCCGCTGCTTCTTGAATACATGGTGGATGAACAAGTGAACACTACCTTCTGAGGCCCACACTACCCCTGCTACAACTTGCTGTATCCCTCAGTGTAGGTCTTTGAAACAGGGATGATGGGGAGGTGGGGACGGTGAGAGAAGACCAGTGCCTCTACCTTGATTTTCAGATCTCACTACAGTGACCACAATCTCACACTCAAAGCACCTTTTGCACTTTGGCTTAATCTCTTGAGAACCTGTGGGGAGATGTTAAGATCCCTGTTTTATAGGAAACTGAGGCTCAGAGGCGCCGGGGTCCAGCCCACGTTCTCAAGAGGAGAATCAAGCAATTCCAGCTTCTGGTAGCCCCGCTGCCTCCTTCCTCTGGACCCCCAGGGCATACCATTTGTCCCCCCAAAATAGCACACAGCACATTCAGGATTGCGTTCCTGCCAATGACATGCTCCGGAGCAAAGGCAGGCTTCGTCACGACGCACGGTGGGTGTCCATAAAGCTGGCCGCGTGGACGGGATGCGATATGATGAAAGGTGGTGTGGGCTGTTGAGAAAGGCACTTGCAAGGCAGTGCCGGCCTGGCACCCATTTCTGCTTGGGCTGTGAAACCCACCCTGGTAGGCAGCGGCCTTGACACATTCAAATGCAAAGCTGCATGCCAAGTTTCAGAGGCGCCTGGCTGGCAGCTGGAAGGAGAGCTGGCGGCAGAATTAATGGCTTTCAGAATGCGCTGTGCATCAGCACCAGGTTGGAAAATGAGGCACAGGCTGGCGAGCAAAAATACGGGTGGCCAGACAGATGTGCCCAGAATGACACGTGCACGTAAAAAAGACGAAAATACTCTGTTCTGGGGACCCAAACATGAATGTCAATTATGTTCATGGGGGGTCTGGAAGACTGATGAGGTGGCTACCTTGGTGGAGGGGGCAGGAGCCTGGTGGGGTGGAAGCAAGGGTCAAAGGGGCTTTTTACCCTCATCTATATGCTTAGAGGAGCATGCATTTGTGTGTTATTTGTGTAATTAAAACTTAAGTTTGGGAATATGCACATGGTTTCTCTCCATATCTTCTCTCTCCCTCCCTCTGTTAGCTTTATTTCTATCGGTGGGCACTGTGTCCCCTCCCCATAGTAGGGGGAGCTGACATTCCTACAATCCTCACCGTGTCCTGGAAACACCCCCATGCCCCCCTCCCCTGGCACTTTCCTGTAGGCTGAGGAGTCACCCCGGGACGAAGCAACATTATACCCATTGTGCAGCTGGGAAGACTGAGATCTGAACCTCTGGTCCCATGTGTAAGCTGCCAAGTGGTGGAGACAGGACTGGAACCCAGGTCAGCCCAGACTCCCTCTGTCCACAAACTTCTTCTCCAAAATGTGGAGTGGGTCAGGCTGAGTGTGATCTGGGTCAGATGGTCAGCGAGGACAGCTGTAAAAGGAAGCCATATGCCCAGGGCACTCGTGGAGGGGTCTTGGCTGGGCCGTAGAGGGAGGGGTGGGCATAGGAAGGGTTTCTTGGTGCAGAAGTATTTTGATTTGTGGAGTTTTTTTAGTGATGGCTGGGGGACTACTTGCTGATTCCTTTCCTTCATCAGCTGCCCAGCAACGGCAGAGTGTGGCTTAGGAAATGACTGCACAGCCCATTGCATGCACACTGCAAATGCAGGTTTCACATAAGACCCATATTTGGTGAGTGCTCACCTTCCACTCATCAAGCACTTTTTCTACATAAACTCATTTAATTTTCATGAAGGCCTCTAGGATGGGTACAGATGTGAAACAGATAAGAAAATCAAGGCTCAATGAGGTTAAGTTACTTGCTCAGAGGGACAAAACCAGGAAACAGCAGAACCAGAATTTGCACCCAGGCAGACCAGTTTCTGGGCCTATGCTCTTAGCTACCACACAAAACTGTTGGAGTGACGAAAAGCATGGCCCAGTTTCACATCTCCATCTGCCCTCGCTTAATACCCCACAAGCTCCCCTCCCTCCCCCAACTCCCAGCCTGGCTGAGAAGCTACAGGAGAGCCAGACTGCCATTTCCCAGCTGTGTATCATCTGGAGTAACTCAACCTCTCGGGGCCTCAGTTTCCCCACATGTAAAATGAAGGCAGATACCCATCTCCTAGGTTAGTTGTGAGGATTAATTAAATACATGCCAAGCTCTAGAAAGAGGCCCAGGCATGCAGCTCCTGGTAAGAGTTAGCAATCACCATGGCCATTACTGTGATTATTACTGAGTTCCCAGCATGCGCAGGTCCCCACCAGCCTCTCTGGCTGATCACTGTCTGGGTCCTGTCCCTGCCTCTTTGAGAGGCAGTAAAGGCCTCGGGTGTCAATAGATCTGAGCCTGACAGACTGACCCTGGGCCCCGGAGCTCTGCTGGGTCACCCGCGGCAGGAAGAAGGCAGGAGCCCCTCTGTTCCTGGGTAAAGCCACAGATCTGGAAGGCAGCACTGGCAGCCACGATCTATCAAACCAGAGTCAGAGGGAAGGGATCCGGGGCCCTGGCTCCATCCGCTGTCGGCAAACAGCAATACCTCTCCGACCTCACGGGGTGGTGCATGGGGCTCACGAGCTTCATCTCAGATGGAGGCAGAGCTTTGCAAGCTGTAAAGTGCTGAGCACACACACTCCCATACTCACGCTCCCGTGTCCACCCCCCGGCACCCACCTGTGAGGATGGACAGCCTGCGCATGGCGGGGAAGGGGTGGTTGCCGGACGTGTCCAGGATGTCCAGCTGGTACATGTCGCCACGGATGTTGTAAACCTTCCGGTGGAAGTCCTCGATGGTGGGCGTGTACTGGTCCTCGAAGCGGCCGTTGAGGAAGCGGGAGACGATGGAACTCTTGCCCACCCGCGAGGCGCCCAGCACCACCATGCGGTACGAGTTCTTGGCAGGCACGCTGAGTGCGCAGTTCCCGCTGGACAAGGTCTTCATCATGGCTCGGGGCTGCAGCAGAGAGAGGGGGCCGAGTGTCAGGAAGCCGGGGGCCTGGCCCTGCAGCCTGTGCTGGAGGCTGTGGCCTCCCCTGTTAGCCTCCTACTTGGTTCTGTGATAGCTCAGCTGATAAAGAATCCACCTGCAGTGTGGGAGACCTGGGTTCGATCCCTGGGCTGGGAAGATCCTCTGCAGAAGGGAAAAGCTACCCACTCCAGTATTCTGGCCTGGAGAATTCCACGGACTGTATAGTCCATGGGGTTGCAAAGACTCGGACATGACTGAGCGACTTTCACTCACTTTTCTGTCTGTACAATGGGAAAGCTGGACTGGGGTCTCTCTAAGGGCCGTGGAGTTCTGCCTGAACATCCCTGTCTTGTTTCTTTCCTCCTTCACTTATCTACCCATTCTTATTCATTCACTCACCCCTGGGTTCATTCACCCCTTATTTATTCCCAGATGGGACTGCTGGGGCTCGATTTACCCCTAACTCGCTACTCCTCTTGGGAAAGGAGCTTAACTTCCTTGGGCATCGCTTTTCTCATCTATAAAGTGGACTTGATTCACAGGGCTGTTGTAAAGGGCTCAGCACATGGCAAGTTCTCAAAGATGCTGACTCTTGTTAGAATCTGTTCTCTGCCTGGACCATCTGTCCTCTGCAGTTCTGGCTTCCCGGGAGCCTGTGACTCTGGGACATGACATGGGGAAGGTTTTAGAGAGCATTTCTTAAGCAAGGGGGTGCCATGGCCATTTGGCCTTCCCGGAAAGAAGAGAAAGGCCAGGTCCAGACCACATCCTCCATGCCCACGGACCAGGCTGCCCAGCAATTTTTCAACCTCCATGTCCTGGGAGTTTGCCTGGACTAGGGGATGCAGGTCAGAGAAATGACTCAAGAATGACTCAGGTCCCTATAGCTCCAAGGGTTTATGGTTCTGGGGGATACCCAAAACTTTCGACAGGAACCTCTTGACCTTGTGGGAGAGGCTGAAATGGATCGAAGCTCCAAAGCCCAATTAGAGATAAGTAACTTCCAAGGGCTCCTCAGGCCCACCCAAAGGCCATTCACAGCCCAGCCCCCCTCCTTTTTCCTCTCTCAGCACCCACCAGAATTCCCCCCAACTTGGAACCCCTAGTGAGCTTGAGCTCTGCTGGGACCAGCCCTCAACTCATGCCAGCCCCTCCCCCAGAACCCCTCTTCCCTTTATCAGGGTCTGGCTCAAATGTCACCTCCTCTCTGAAGGCTCCTCTGCCTCCCACCCCACCAAGCAGGTGAAGTTGCTCAGCCATGCCCTACTCCTTGTGACTCCATGGACCATAACCCGCCAGGCTCCTCCATCCATGGACTTCTCCAGGCAAGAATTGGAGTGGGTTGCCGTCGCACACAACCTGTTCAGTGCTATCGCTCTGCCCAACTGAGAGCTACCATGCAGTCAAGTGCTTTTTTAAAAAGACCTTCATAGAAGCTCTGATTGGCAGCATTTGTCAATTTCATGGAGTCAAACTCCCGCCATGGCCGATTCCAAGCTCCCAAGATGATCTCAATGAATGCATTGCAAAGGGATGCACACAAAAAGCCAGCTCAGCATACCGCTGACCCTGGAGCTGTGACGACAATCAGCAGTAACAAGCCCTGCGGTGTGCCAAGCACTGTGCTAAGTATAGAACAATAATCACAGCTGACATTTATCTTGCGGTTAATATATGCAGAGCGCTCTAAGTTGAATGTGTACTAACCCACTTCATCCTTCAGGATCCCCAGAAGGTAGGTGGTTACCCCAATTTACAGATGAGGAAACTGAAGCACCACAGAGAAGTTTAGTACCTTGCTCATGGTTACACAGCCAGTAACCTGCCAAGGAGGGCTTCAATCTCAGGCACTCTGCCCTGTGCCCTGGGGTTCCGCTCACCACCTCTCTATGAAGTATGCAATCCCTTCCGTGTTTTACAGATAAGGACCTGATGCTTAAAAGTCTACACGACTGGCCCTTTTAGTTAATAAGGGAGGCAGGATGGTGACTCCAAATGTACAGCTCCTACATACCCCCACCCAATTTGTGCCTGAAACCAACTATGAGCTTATACCATAGGGTTTCAGTGCCATGGACACAGCAGGTGCTCAATAAATGACCTGTGCGTGAAAGAAGCAAATGGCTCTCCTTTCGGAGATCATTCAGAGCTTCCTTCTGGGGTCTTCGCCCTCCACCTCCACCCTGTCTAGCTGGCCCAGGAGCTACAATGAGGTGGGTCTCTGTGAACTGAGCACACACCTGGGTGGGCAGCAAGGGAGAGGAAGCTGTAAGCCAACAGCACTGAACTCTTCAGTCTCCTCCCAGGCTGGGAGAAAGCCAGCCTGGGCCTTCAACGGAGGCCGGGATCGGGAAGGTGGGGGGTGGGGGGGGCGCGGGGAAGAGGCCCCACACCAGGACAGCCTCCTCCCCAAGTCCCTCTGCCGGGAGCTTGACTCTGCTGCTGGTCATCTCTGTCTACACAGACAGAGAAGAAGGCTGGCAGCCCCCAGGGACAGTGAGTCTCCTTCACTGCCTGCTCCAGCCTCTAGCTCAGAGTTCTTGGTATTAGATGTGTTAACATCAGCAACTGAATAGACATGAGGAAGTCAGAGAGAGGAGGTACGGGTTCATAAAGGGCAATGGAGGAAAAAAAATCTGTGGCTTTCGTCTCCGAGAGAAGGCTGTGAGTCTGCACATGGCTCCAGCCACGTGGGGCTGTGTGAAGCACCCAGACATCTGGCCGTCAGGTGACACCACCTCTATGGGTTCTGCCCCCCATCCCCGGGTCCTTTTTCCCTTCTCCTCCCCCAGAGAAGGCTCTGCAGGCGGTGCTGTGGGCACAGCTTCTCTCCTCCACTTCCTGTTCCCCTCTCTCTATCCTCAGCCAGGCTAACCCTACAGTGAGGAGCAAGCAGGGGTCGGAGTTCAAAGGGCCCTTTGAGAATGTAGATTTCGCCTGGAGAATGGTTAGTAGGAGCCACCAGTAGCGCATGGGTACCCGAATGCAAGCTCTGTGACTCACCCCAGGGTCTTTCTATGGGCACCTGGGAGGCAGAAGGGCCTGGAGCAGAGGTGGTGGGGCCATGCTGGGGGAATGGTCGCCACAGCCTGGCAGATCTTCATCATGCTGGGTGCCTGTGTGTCTTATCCCAGTGAATTCACAGCAGTCCCATGAAGAAGGGACCACCATCAACCTGCTGGACCCATGGGGACATGGGAGGTCAGAGAGGCTGAGTCATTTGCCCCAGTTTCCACAGATGACTGGTTGGGCCAGGATTAGAATCAGGCTGTTGGCTCCAAAGTCTGGGCTTTTACCTCTAAAAAAACCCACCCCCTGGCCAAAATCAGGCTTTTTCAAAACAGTGTCTGACTCAGTGAAGCCTCAGCTGGCATCGGGTTGGGGGAATGAGCCCAGAGGTCCATTCTAATTTACTCTGTCTCTTGCTGCAGATAGCTGGGGGCAAGCACCCTGCCCGGGATGCCCCCAGACCTTCAGCAGCCAGCTCCTGCCCCACGCGTCTGTGGGTTCACCCCTTCTTCTCCATCGTGCCCCTCTCCCAGGGCCTGCCTGGAAGATGGAAGGGTCAGAGGGGCAAGAACAGAGGATGAGAGTCCAGCCACATTCTCCTCCTTGTGATACCCTGAGCTCTCCCTCCTCCCCTCCCTCCCACACACCCCAAGCCTCCACCATTAGGGCACATCCCAGTCTCTGGGCACACACATGTATTCACTGGCCTCCATGCCCCCACTGAGAGGAGTCCTGGGTGCTTTGCAAAGCCAATCTCACCACCCTTGAGGTGGCAGAAAGGAGGCAGACCAGATCTGCCTCTCACCAGTCCAGTCGCCCTGGGCAAATGACTGCACCTAGTGGGGTTGGTCATCTATCAAACGGTAGAAACAAACCCACAGCGTGGCCCTGAGAGCTCAGTGAGAAGCCAAGAGGCCCACACACCTCCTGGCACACAGCAAGCGGGTTCCTTTCTCTGTGACACTTCCTCTTGGCAGTCAAGGGGCTGAGGGACTGGAGTGCAGGCAGAGGTCTTGGGGAACCCCATCATGGCCCTCTGACGCCAGAAGAAACCTGAATCATGGGCTTCTGACCTGGCTGCCCCTTCACAGCACAGCCTCCCACCTCCCCTGAGGTCCAGGACTACACCCTTCGTCATCCTCCCCGGGTTGGGGGCACAGGGAGGAGAGAGCCCTGCAGAGGTGCTTGGAGGCCCTCTGGCCAGCTTAGCACAGAAAACCCATCTTGGGAAGGGGATCGCCCAGGAAACTCACTCCTTGCACCAATTCCCCCCAAAGCTCAAAGAACTCTAAACAAGGAAGGCGCTCCTTAAGCTCTCTCAGGAGGTCCTCACCAAGGCCACCACCAGCTGGCCCCACCCCAGCCCCACCCTCAGCCAGGTTGGCCGGCTGCAGCCAGCTTGGGAAGGAGGAGGGGAGTGTTAGGGGAAGGGAAGTGCCTCTTCCTCTCTAAGCCTCAGTTTCCTTATATTCAAACATGCTGTTACTCCAGATCTCTTTCAACAAAAACTCAGTTAAGTCTTTCTTTCCTGGGATAAGCATCCAGCCTGACCCAGAGTAGGTGATCAACTAATTCCATTTTCTCTAGGTAAGTGAAGTTGCCGGGTGATCCTGGCACATAACAGGCTTAATCAGTTTGACTTTCCCACTTCCTGTAAGGCTTCACCTAACCTTCCCCCCCAAAGCTTCAAACCTTTCTCCCCGGCTTCCCCGCCTCCCCAGTTCTGTTGGGGTGTCTCCCTCCTACCTGGGAATGGCGGGCCGGGCCTCTGGCGCGGCTCAGAGGGATGCCTGGAAGGGCCTGGAGGTGCGGGGAGCAGCCTTCCTCTCCGGCAGCCGAGGCTTCCAGGGGCTGCGGCGGCTCCCGGGTCACTGCGCCGGGATCCTCCTCTGCGCGTCTCGGGGCGCCGGGCTGGGCGCTGCCGGGCGAGGGGACACGGGGAGCCGGTGCCCCATGAGTGGGTTCCGAGGGCTCGGCGGGGCCCGGGCGCTGGGCGGGCTCCGGCTCGCCGCCGCCGGCCCTGCCCTGCCCGGACCCGGGGGACTCCGGCTGAGCCAGGTGCCCGGAGGCGTGAGGACGGCCGATCCCGGGGTCCCCGCCTGGGGCTCCGGGGTTGGGGCGGGAGGGCAGAAGGGGTGACTCCGGGTCCTTCAAGACTCCTGGAGGGTCCCTTGGAAGTGACTGCGGGTGCTTGCGTATGTGCGTGCCCGGGGCGGGCGAAACTATCCTCCCGACTGCCTATGCCACCTGCTCCGCCCGCTCCAAAGGGGATCGCTCGGGTGGAGGGTGCCTGCCCGACTCGACCTCGATCTCAGCTCTGCCGCTCCCCCGGCGCCGAGGGTATGCTCTTTTTCCCTGCGAGGTGAAGCCAGCGGCTGAAGGAGGAGCAGGGCGCTCTGCTGCGCGCGCGTGTGGGAGGGGGCCTTGAACGCCGCCCTAAGATTTCGCAGCTCTGAGTTCGCCTTAAACAGGCTCCTCCTCCCACTTCGCCCCCTCGGTCCCCCAGAGGAGGCGAACTTTCTGCGGGGCCCTGGCTCCTCCCTCTTTCCTGCTCCTGGAGGCGGACGCCCCTCTTCTTCCCGCAGGGCGAGGTCAATAGTCCCTCCGAAAAGTGATCGGAGCCCAGGCTCCGGATGGCGGTTCCAGCGGCAGAAGCCCAGCTTAGGCCTGGACGCCTTTCGCCGCCTCTGCGAGCGGTTCTCCCTGGACCCGTTGAGCGACTCCCGTTCGCCCTCTCCGCGGCAAGGGATCAGCCAGTCCCGCAGTCCGGCGCCCGCCTCTGCCTCCGCGAGCGCGCCCGCCCGCCTTCGCCCGGCGCCCCGCCCCGGGTGCTGTGCTCGACCAACGGCGGCGGGCCCCGCGGCCTGGCCCCGCCCCTCAGCCCCGCCCGCGGCCGCCCGGGCGCCGCAGTCTGGCGCTCCGCGTGCCCGGGCGCGTGGGGCCAGGGAGCTGAGGGTGGGGGCGGCAGGGGGCGCGGGGTGCGCGCGGTGAGCGGAAGGCGGAGCGGGCCTGGGAGGCTGACGTCTGCGCAAGCACTCACACGCACACCGCCCCGGCCGCAGGTGACCCGCCAGGATCCCGCGGCGGGTTGGCCGGGGACCCCAGCCGCTCGCTCCCGGTCAGGTGGCAGCCCTCGCGCCACGGCTCCAGCGCCCTCCTCCTCCGCCGAAAACCCCAGGGGCCCTCCCGGGCGCCCGGCCTGCCCGCCCCGAGCCAACGCCTTCCTCCCCAGGTCGCCGGGTCCGCGCGACCCCGCAGGGTGACACATGGGCCGCGCACGTGCCATCAGGAGGGGCCGCGGAGTCACCTCGGCCTAAGCGCGCTGAATGGAGGTCTGCGCGACACGCAGGTCTGGGGACGTACTATACTGAGTGCTCTTGAGGAGCACCTCTTTCTTCGCTTCTCCCCACCTTGAACCAGGGCAGATCTCAATCTTTATTACTTAGAATTGTCACTGGCTCCACGACCCACTCCTCCCCTCCTTGCCCCAAACACGTTTTCTGGAGAATTGTTATATCACTGCCTTAAATGGGAAACCAGTATCACTTGCCATAAATAGAAGATAAGAACAAAAATAAACACAAGGAAAACAAACCAAGGTTATTAAATTCTAGCAGGAAACTAGACTTCCAAGGCTTGAGATGTGCCCTCAGTGTAAAAGGGAGGTGGGCCAGCTTGGAAGAGGTGTTAAAGACCTTTTAGCCCAACAGTGATGTTCTCCTCCAGTGTTATCAAGAGGCTGAAAAGAAAATGTTCTGTGTGACGAGGTATAGGGACAATGAAGGGATGCAGTTCTGTGTCTGTCCAACCATCATTTGTATCAGCCAGGGAGCTATAGCCTCGCTTCCAGAACCCTGGACCTGGGGGATGTCTGCTAATCTGCTCTCAGACCTCATGAGAGGCAGAGGGGTCTGGGGGCACCAAGGTGAGGGTCCAGCTTCTTTGGGTGAGACATTAGTGTTCAGTCTGCCTCTATGTCTGCTCAAATATTTGAGCCCAGTTGGGCCAGTTATGGAAATTACCTGGGCTTGGTTATGTCATCTCTAAAATGGGTATGCTATGCTAGGTCCACAGACTGACAAATGTACAAACATGGTCTTGGACTTTGACTGTAAATAGTGGCTTGCTCTTCTTGTCTCTGTGTGGTCTTGGGATTCTTCAGGGAAGTTAACCAGAGAAGATGGGGTAGATGGAGGTGGAGGGACCAGATGGAGGACTCAGCACTTAACACTCCTTGACTGTGATCAGTCCCCTATCCGGAGGATGTGGATTATCTAGACCTCAGAAAGGCTTTGGGGACATACTCAAGACCACCCAGCTGGCAAGTGGCAGAATCCCAGCCCAGTGCTCTTTCCTCATCTAGGCTTTGCTTCTAGAACTGGCTTAGCCCAGGAGGGTTTGTGCTCAGCTTGATGCACAGAGGCTGTGAGCCTTGAGCTGGCTGTGAACTTCACAGCAGGAGGTGGGCAGGGTGGTACGTTTCACCTGGATAGCTCGGGTCAGGAGGACTTAAGCCACGGGGCTGGTTCCTTCACCCCCATCCCGGAAACATGGCAGGCGGCCAGCTCTGACCTGGCCCAGGAACCCATTACCTGCTGCTTCAGCCCAGTTCTCTTCCATGAGTGGGTCATGCTCCACTGACCATGTCCCCATCTTGAGGGGAGCTGTATGTGGAGCTGTGGGGCCCCAGGAGACCCCCCTGCCCCTGCCCCCCCCCCCGACCAGTGCAGAGTGGCTCAGTCAATATATTAACAGGTGCACATAAGGAATTGATGCCCAAGGAAGTTTCATGTGGCAACAGGACACCTTCTGCATGTGCTCACTTTCCTAGGCTTCCTTGCCCACCCCCCCAACCCGCATTTGTACTACCGTCTCACATGGACCACTTATTGTAGCCATCTCCTTCCTTACTGGGCTGTCTATCACCCTCCCTCTCCCATAACCCATGACCACTTTCATCTTTTGCTTAAAAATGCCATCCCTTGCTCAAGAATTTTCAGTGGCTCCCCACTTCTTGAGATATAAAATCTAAACCCCTTAGCCCAGTACATAAAGCCTCCAACCAGGATCTGATTCCCACCATGCCTCACCATTAGCCTGAATTTCAGTTAATCAAACCACTTCTGGGTCCCTAAAGAAGCTTGGATTTCCCTCCTCCAGTTTTTGGGATGCTGATCCTTTTACCTTTTTCTCTATCTACCTTTTTGTTCCTATCTACCCTTTGAACTTCTACACATCCTTCAAACCACAGTGTCCACACCTTTTCTGACAAAGCCTCTTTGCCTTTCTCATGGTGTTACTCTCATCCTCCTCTGGGCTCCTGTGGCAACAAAACCTGGCTCTTGCACCCTGGGTAACTGGCCAGTCCTTTAAACCTCAGTTTCTTCATCTGCAAAGTGGGTGTTATACTTGTAGCTACCTCATGGCTTATTGGGAGGATCATATAATGTACCATAAAGGGTCTCCCACCACGGGGGAGTGCATATAGTGGTCTTCATCACGGTTACTTGCTCTATGGCCTGTGACCCATCCTGCCTCATGTTTTGGACACATGCCTCATCTCCCCTACTTGCATGTGAGCTCCTTGGAGAGGGGACAGAGCCTGATTCATCTTTGTGTTCCCACATCATTAAGGCCAGCATCTTGCACACTGTGAGTTTTTAATAAATGCTTATTGAATTGTGCTCAGCTGAACAGCCTCAGAGCAGAAGAAATGCACAAGTTCTCCTTGGAGACAAGAGGAAGGGGAGGGCAGACATGGGGAGGCAGATTAGTTTGGTCCTAACAGCTACCATTTACAGGAGGGGAAATGGAGGCTCAGGGAGACTGTGCAAAGCCAGGCAGCTAATAAGGGGCTGAGCTGGGATCTCAGAGACATTTCTTCAAAGGCACATTTACCCAATCAGTGTATTATCACATCCTTGGCCACTTTTCTAGAACAGTGTTTTCTATCCCTGAATCACCCGGGGTTGGGGGGGGTGGGGGCGGCGTGTGGAGCTTTTAAATGATAACAAAGCACAAGTTCCCACTTGGAGATGCTGATTTAATTGCTCTGGGGTTGGGCCTGAGATCCACACTGTTTAAAGCTCCCCCAGGTGATTCTAATGTGCAGAGTTGCTAGAGCAGTGGTTGGACTAGCAGAACCACAGCATCTAGGACTTGTGACAAATACAGGCCCCACCCCTGATCCCCAAATCTGAAGCTCTAGGGCTGATTTTAACCAGCCCGCCTGGTAGTTGCCATGCCAAAGTTTGAGAACCGGTGACCAGAAGATTAGAACTGGCAAAGCCTTGTATGTCGTGTGGCTCAGACCTCTCTTGCAAACAAAGAGAGAGTTTGTGGCTTGACCAAACTCAACACGTGTTAATGACAGGCAAACACAGAGCCCAGGTTCTGACTCCTCTTTCCTGCTTGAATGCACCATCCAGGGCCATGCGGCCCCTAACTGGGTCTCTGGTCCTGGCAGACCTTGGCATCTAAATCAGCCTTGAGCCTTCAGCAGAGGACAGTGGGTTACCAGTGTACAAGCCCAGCTAGATCAAAGGCACAGGGTCAGGTGCCAGTAAGTGCAGAGAACAGCAAGTAATAGTCAACTGGCGCCACACCTGGCATCTCAGGATCCCACCAGACAGCCCTGGAGGTGGAAGAATGAGGACATAGGGGTGTCCCCCAGGTCAGAGGTCAGCAGGAGCACAGTTGGACCAGTCACGTCCTGTGCCCTGCTCCTCTTCTGACCACTTCTGCCTCCTGCTAAGCGTAGAGATGCTACTTGTCACATAGCGTGCGTGTGTGCTAAGTCACTTCAGTTGTGTCTGACTCTTTGCGACCCACCCCATAAACTGTAGCCTGTCAGGTTCCTCTGTCTGTGAGATTCTCCAGGCAAGAATACTGGAATGGGTTGCCATGCCCTCCTCCAGGGGATCTTCGCAACCCCAGGATCGAACCCGCGTCGCCTGTGGCTCCTGCATTACAAGTGGATTCTTTACTACTGAGGCACCGGGGGACCCCTGTCACATAGCAGATATCCAGTAAAAGTTCAATAAATGAATGACTGAATGAATAGTTTTCTCTTTTTTACAACAAGAATATTGGGTCAGATCCCCTCTGAAGCTCCATCTGATTCCACATTTCTAAGCTGAATAAATCCCACTATAAGGTGATTCAGGTGCCTTCTAGCATGTATAGTTTTCATGAGATTTAGAAAAAGGCACATCTTCTAGGCAGAGGCAGCCCCCCTCTGAGGCTCACAGCTTTGGGAGGGAACAACACAAGATGAATTTCCTTGGCTGAGTGCACTTGAGCAGTGAGCAACCTGTGCAACCATACGGGGCAGCCCCTTGTGGAAGTTTTTTAGGGAGCAGTGATGACCAGGAGGGTGTGATCATTATACCAGGTCAGGCCAAGCTGAGGCTGTGGCCAGAAAAGAAAAAACTAGAATGAACCAGAGACATTAATCACAACAAGGATTGTTTATACAGCCCCCACTTCTCACAGGTACTGGGTTAATCCCTTTATCAAAAGAACCCAATTTAACTAGGCCACATCACTATGTGGGGATGATGGCACTAGTATCCTCCTTTGTAAATGAGGACTTGAGGCTTAAAGACATGTGGGTGAGGAAGACCTTGTACTGGCCCTAAGTCCGCTGAGTGGCAGTATGTGCCTATGGGTGAGGTTTGCTCTCATTTACAGCAATAGCAACAACCACAGCTGATTGTGTGCATGTTATGACCATGGCCTTGCTCTCCACATATGCTCCCAGTGAGGTCGGCAGGGAAGGGGTTTTGTTCCTGTTTTATAGGTGACAGAACCGAAGCTTAGAGATGTCAAATGACTTGCCCAAAGTCACTTGACAAGTAAGATGCAGAGCCTGGATTGAAAGATATCTAGGCCTTTGAACAAATAGTCCTTTGATCTTTTGATGGTACCTTTATTTCTTTCTTAAGGCTTGGCCTGAACATGCTTTTACAAGCTGTCTCATCTGTGCACCCATCTGCCCATCATCATATCGTCATCACCATTATCTGCTTATCTCTATCACCTCTTCCATCATCATCATCATCTCCCTCTCCATCATCACCATCTCCATCATCTCCTCCATCATCACCATCTCCACAATCTCCTCCATCATCATCTCCATCATCTCCTCCTTCATCCTCATTTCCATTATCTCCTCCATCATCATCATCTCCTCCATCATATCTATCATCATCCTCATCGGCATCATCATTGTCTGCTTATCTCCATCATCATCATCTCCATCATCTCCTCCATCATCACCATCTCCATAATCTCCTCCATCATCATCATCTCCATCCTCTCCTCCATCATCACCATCTCCATAATCTCCTCCATCATCATCTCCATCATCTCCTCCTTCATCATCATTTCCATTATCTCCTCCATCATCATCATCTCCTCCATCATATCTATCATCATCCTCATCAGCATCATCATTGTCTGCTTATCTCCATCATCATCATCTCCATCATCTCCTCCCTCATCATCTCTGTTATCATACCTATTACCATTATCATCATCATCATCCTCTCCCAAGCTCATGGAACTTCTGCTCCTCTCCAGGTATTTATTGGGCCCCTTAGCCTTGACTTGGTGTGGTCCAGGTGGAAGCAGAAGAGCAACGCAACTTCCTTTAGCTTTGTCCTTTGGATAGGACTCCACTGATGTCTTCTCCATCCTCTATCATGTCTGATCCTCCCACTGCCCTGGGAAACAGAACAAAACATGACACAGAAGAGAAGCTGAGACAGAAGAGGTTCAATGGTAATGGAAGAACAATAGGCCTTCCAGCTTAATATTTATCAGTTGCTTCTCTTAGGCGAGTCTCAAGCTGGGGGTGGGCAGGCCTAACTAAGCATGCTGCACAATTAACTGCTTTAACTTTTTCAACAACCGTTAATCTTCTGAACAAGAAAGACTGAGGCTCAGAGATGTGAAGCCCCTTTAACCAGAGGGTACCAAAGACTTTGGGAGTTAGCATGGCTCTCTGGATCCTGACAGTCAGCTGAGCTGCTGGTCTAGCACCTCTTGTCTACAGAGAAGAGCCTTTAAACCCTCAACTCAAGAGAGATCATGGGAGGCCAAACTCACAGAGACTCAGCCAAACACTGTGACCAGTTTTCACCTCTGATTCTAGCATTACTCCCTGTGAGTAATGGGGCAGAGAGGTGCTTGAGTTCTCATTTTTTCCACTGGCACCCACTCCCCACTCCCCATCACTGTCCACCCCTTCATTCAACCCTTGAGCCAGGTGTGGTAGAAAGGAAACAAGCTTGGCCACCAAATGATCTTGGATTTAAATCCTGATTCTGCCTCTTGCCATATCTGGACCTTGGATGAGCTAGTTCCTTGCTAATGGCATCTGCCTCAGCTTCCTCATCTGTCAAATGGGCTGTTATGAGGAGTCATTCATGCCATCATTCAGTCATTCAACAGACACTTAGAGAATACCTGGCTAGGAGCCTGGAGAGAGCCTGTGATTTGTGGAATGCACTGGGGTTGACCAGAGTGAGTTTCAAGCAGAGGAAATAGGACAGGCAAAGGATGAGAAAAAGTCGCCCAGTGGAAGAACAGAAATACACTCAGTTTGGCAGGAAAGCCAGGAGAGGGAAAATAGTACAAGATGAGGCTCAGGAGAAAAGGAGGGGCCGGACGTGCTGAGCAGCATTTGGCAAACAGTAGGTGCTCAGTCAACGTGAGTTGCCTTTCCCTGAGCCCAGAGCTGAACCCCAAGCCCCAGGTGAGAGTGATGCTCGTGGAGAGTGGGGAGTCTATTTCCTCTCCTGGTTGGTACCCGGCACTTCTGCTAATGCCACATAATACAGTGGGTTCATTACCTCTGAGTGCTGAGCTGGGAAGCAGGTGGTAGAGGTTTGCCAACTACCTCAGATCTGCCAGAAATAGAATCCAATGTTCTGGGATGCTAATGACCTTGGCCTTGGTGTATTTCTCTTTCCTTTAGTGGTCTCCTGCTGATGGGGCTGTCTGAAGAAGAGGAAAGCAGGGTGGTGGAAGCCAAGCCAAGCCAGTCGTGTAGAACCCCAGCTTCAGCCCCATGCAGATGAACCATAAGCCTCACTCTGCATACCAAATGTGCTTCTGTAAAGTTGTGCATAAGCCAAATTTGTTGTACTTCACATCTTACATTCCATCTGGGTTCCATGATCCGTATCAACTTCTTACAGAAGTTTGCCTGTAAGTGTGGCCACTCACAGTTCTTCCCGGGGAGAAGTGGAGTCTATTTCCTCCCTACTGGAGTCTGGGGGACTTGCTTTGACCAAGACAATATGGCAGAAGTGACACCATGCCACTTCTGGGCCGGGAAGCTTCTGCTTTCACTGTCTCAGAATCCAGCCACCTTGTAGTAAGTAAATGCAGGTTGCCCTGGGGGAAGGAGAAACCAGGGAGTGAGAAAAGTCACGTGGAGGATGAAAGGCTTTGTGACACACCCTTCTAGATCCTTCAGGCCACAAGCTGAATGCAACTGCCTGCATGTCCAGTCCATTTCCTGTCTTGTAGGCACCGGCTACTTCTCTTGTCTCGTCCACGTGAGCCGTGTCCAGCCTACCAGAGGAGCAAGAAGAATCACAAAACCATTGTTATTTTAAGCCCCAACTTTTGGGATAGTCTGTTACATAACAAAAGACAACAGAAATAGATCCATTTGCTTTTTGTCTTCTCTCAAACCTCAATTTTGACTATAGTGTCTGCAAAGATATACAGGCCTATCAAATAGAAGAAAGAAAACTGATTTATTCTGGGCCAACCATGAATATCCAGTGACTCCTTATTTTCCCCACCAGGTCACTTTGTTTAATATCAAAGACGCCTCAGAAGAGCGCCTGTGGGGCCCTTCTGCCTCTCGGTTCCTTCTTCCAACTCACTCCGCCTCCAATTCTGGGATCTGTTTAAGCCCACCCTCCCCTGGGATCCTGCCTCAATTTTGGAGAAAATGTACAAGGCCTATGACTTGCTGACTGTCTTCTAGAATATTCTTAACATTGTGTTCTAAGCAAAGGTGTCATGTCTTTCAGTTTTTTCAGAGGCTACAAGGGAGGTGAACCCTCCTCTTGCTAATACACCCGTCCCCTCTCATGACATCATGAATGTGCAGGTGTGCTTATAGAGGCCTTCTCCCTGCTCCCTTATTCTTCTCTCACAGGAAGAATGAGGGACAGCCTGGCAACGTTTGTCACTATGCCCTTCCCCCAGGAACTGCATGCTCCTGAAACATGACCACTTTTCAGAGTTGCCACCAATCGGAGCCGAGAGCTGGAGCTCAGAGATGGCTAGGCTGCTAGTCCCCAGGAGAAGCTTCAGTGTTTCCCTGCCCAGCTCAGACTCACCTCCCAGCCTGGGGGTCCCTGCCTGCTACGATGTTTTATTGGACTCATAGATGAATGAATGAACTTCATGAGAGAATGGTGGGATGGTTGAGTAAATGAATGAAAAGGTAAATGAATGAGTGGAGATCCAATGACTGCTACTATATCCAGTTTAGCCACCAGGCCAACAGGTCCTGTCCCATTCCATAGCTTAGATCCAGACACGTGATGGCTGCAACCTCTGCCTCTTTGATGAGCCATGGGACCATCTCACACTGTGCAGAAAAGCAAGTCTCCTAGACACTTTCTCCTCTTCCCAGCCAAGGCTGTATCATTAACATCAGGATAATTAAACTGTAAGCCATCAAAAATCCAAAATAAAAGTAGATTACAGCAGAGAGTTTATTTCCTACTCAGATAAATAAGTTCTGGAGGTGAAGGAGTTGATCCACAGGGCCAGAGGTCTAGGCTTCTTCCAGCTTTCTGCTGTAATGCACTTGAACCATCTGGAAACCAACCACCATGCGCCCCCCCCACCCCCACCCCGCCCCCCCTGATCCATGGAAAAATTGTCTTCCACAGAACCAGTCCCTGATGCCAAAAAGGTTGGAGACCACAGCTCTAAGCCATGCCCACCTCTGCCTGAATGCTTGCCCAAACAGGGAATGAGAATCTCCTAGTGGGCTGCACCAAGATTTCTTTTCTCTTGTCTGTACCCTTTGGGCAAGCACAGCTGGGCCCACTCAGACTTGGCAGGAGCTCCACATGGGAGATAGCCAGGGTATACAGTCACCATCTCTTCTTACAGATGAAACTAAGGTCCAGAATGGCGGGGGTGAGGGGCTGTCCAAGGTCACACAGTGAGCTGAGGACTGAGCTGAAACTAGAATCAGGCCCGATTCGTAGCCCAGTGCCTCCCTGCCTTGGCCCCACCTCAGGTCTTGCTCCTGCTGGCAGATTTAAAAATGCTGTCTCCACAGTGGTCCCACGCAACATGCACGGACCTCCGTGAAAGCTGTAGTGTCCCATGAGGTGATTCGAGTGCATCACATTTATCCTGCACTTTATTTCTGTTACTATTACCTCAGCTCCACCTCAGATCATCAGGCATTAGATCCCAGAGGTTGGGGACCTCTGCCTTAGAGAGAATCTAAAAGCCCACTGGAAGGGCTTCTCTAGTGGCTCAGTGGGAAAGAATCCACTTGCCAATGCAGGAGACACAGGTTCCATCCCTGGTCTGGGAAGACCCCACCTCCCACGGAACAACTAAGCCCCTGTACCACAGCTGTTGAGCCTGGCTCTGGTCCTGTTGTGTCTGCGGGAGACACACCCTCTTCCCTGCTTGTGACCGTGGAATCCTGGATCTCACCACCCAAGCCCAGGGAAGCCACCTGCTCGCTGTCATCCTGAAACCAGTCCCAGACCTGCTTTCTCTCTCCATCTTGCCTGACAAGCCCTCAGAGTCACTCCTGGTTTTGTTTTGTTTTTTTTTCTTCCTCATTGTCCCTTGGGGGCCTTTTAATTTCTTCCTCTGTATCATAAACACAAAACAAGTGTTTAAACATCTGCCTCGAAGGCGATCTGGGAAGCAGAGCCACTCTTACATAAAGACCAGATGAAGCCCACGCGCGCCAGAAGGGCCATCTGCACACTCGCTCGGCCACCCATCCCTCCCTCCTCCTCCACTTGGGAACCACTGTTAGTTCATAATTAAGGACTCTGACGAGGAGCTGGAGGAAGCAGCCGTGACGAGGAGCCTAATGTAGGTTAATTGCCCAGTTGCCCTGGCCTTGGGTGACCACTGCTGCAAATCAGAACTCACCCTCCCTCCAGGCGCACTTCCCAAGTCCATGGTTCTCCTACCTGGGGTCCTGGCAGTGGAAGAGGAGCCCTGCTCTGGCAGAAAAGTTGGAGGAGAGGAAGACAATAGAGCTTAATGGTTGCTCTCTCAGATGCTGGGGGCAAATAGCCCGGGTGTGGCTCTCAGCACCCCTTCTCCTGACTTATGTATCTTTCAGTATGTCACTGGGCCTCTCTGAACCTCAGTTTCCCCATCTGCAAAATGCGAATAATACTGATAGCTACTTTATAGTTCTGTTGTTGTGATTCATTGAGATAGTGCCTGCAAAGTGGTTAGCTTAGGGTCTGCTTTTAAAAAAAAAATGTGTGTGTGTCAAGGGGGAGGAGTTTATCATCATTAGGGAGTGAGAGGCCCATCATGAGTGGCCAGCTGGGCTGGGGAGAGGCCTGACACTGGCTAGCCTCAGGCTTCATGGCCACACATCCCAGGAGGGTGGGACGTAGGAGGGAAACAGCGTTAGGTTTTGGTGTGCACAGTGAAAAATCAAACTTTGGCCAATATCAACTTTGCATGGCTAATGTTAACATGACTGGCTACTGAGTATCCACGTTACTATTAAACCATTTGTTGTTCAGTCGCTCAGTCATGTCCTGCTCTGTGATTCCACGGACTACAGCACACTAGGCTTCCCTGTCCTTTACTATCTCTAGGCGTTTGCTCAATCTCATGTCCATTGAGTCGATGATGCCATCCAACCATCTCATCCTCTGTCACCCCCTTCTCCTCATATCCTCAATCTTTCCAGCATCAGGGTCTTTTCCAGTGAGTTGGCTCTTCATATCAGGTAGCCAAAGCATTAAACCCTTGTGCTATGTTTAATCGCTCCGTCGTGTCCGACTCTTTGTGACCCCATGGACAGTATCCTGCCAGGGTCCTCTGTCCATGGGGGTTCTCCAGGCAAGAATACTGGAATGTGGGTTGCTATTTCCTTCTCCAGAGGATCTTCCCAACCCAGGAATCAAACCCAGGTTTCCTACATTGTGGGCAGATTCTTTACCAACTGAGCCACCAGGGAAGCCCAACATCATGCTAGCTGGGATTTATGAAAAACACAGCACACCTGTAGTTTGCAAGCACACAGCGCGTGCATATATGCACACATCCGATGTGAGTGGGGTCTGCACAATGTTGGGGGCAGTGAGTTCTGTCTGGGATTACTAGGTGGTGTTACTGGGATCACTTGGGATCGTGAATCTCGTGGTGAGCCTAGAAGAACTGCTGGGGGACAGAACTGGACTGGCGACCCTTGGAGCAGGCGGTGCTCACTCCAGGTGAGCTGGACACGTCCTCTTCCCCACCCCCACCCCCATTCAGCTAAAGTTGGAGGAGGCTACTCCTTCCAGGCTGGCCTCTGTCTCCCACCCACCCCCCACCCCATGCCCTGGTCTTCTAAAGAGACAGGTATGTGCACCCAGATCGAGTCCTGGAGAACGACCAAGGCCAGCGCTGGCCCCAGGCTGCGGGTATCTGTTGCTGCTGAATAAATCATGGTTGGACCCAGTCAAGTATCTTGCCCCAGAGACACGCTCTCTGCCTCCCAGATGCTGTCACCCCCCAGGAAGCCAGGTGGCACTTATGTGACCCTCCCTCAACAGATGGAGAGCAGTGGTGAGCTTCCCACCTGCTCAGGCTTACGTTTCCCAGGCTGGAACCAGCCTCTGCAGTGATCTGCTCAAAACCCCATGGACGGCCACTCTGCCCGTGCAGCTCTCGGCTCAGAATCCCTCCCAAGGGTCCCCACCCCCCACATCCTCACCTGCCCCTTCTCCTGCTACTCCACTAAATGAACTCCTGCTAGAGTCACCCCAGCAGTCACCCCAGTCATTCAGGCCCTTAAAATGCTCTGCGCGTGTCCACGTCTGTGGCTTTGCCACCACTCTCCAGATGGTCTTCTTTCCTATCTCTAAACCCCACACCCGTCACAGGGCATTCTGAGGACCGTACCCACAGGACTGGGTTTGGTCAGCTGAATCCCATGTACCATCAGTCATTCTGAGTCTAAGCCTGTCTGGGGCGATGTCCACAGCCCCAGGGCTTCACACAATGCCAGCACACAGCCCCTCTGCAGGCCCCCGTGGTCCCCATATGCCTTCATCACAGCATTCTGCCCGCTCCATCCTAACTCCTGTTTACCTGCCTTGTCCTCCCCTGGACCCGGAGTTCCAGAAGAACTGAGACGTGTCCCCATTGCTTTCAGTGTCTGTTTCTGTCTTCTTTGTATTTTCTGGCTGTGGAATAGAGTAAACCCTCCATCCTGAATGAATGAAAGGAAGAAAGAATGAATAGATGTATTATTTGTCTGGATGAAAGCCAGATCTCTGCAGACTCCTCCAGTTCATCGAATCTCTATTTAAGAAACCCTGAAGCCAGCACAACTTCCTATTATTATCTCTTATTCCATCCTTTATATCAGCATCCTTCTCTAAAATGGCTTGGGAGTAGTTTTAACTCAATTCCAGAAAAGATAAACAGCTTATGCCTCACACGGACAAGCAAATAACTCTTAGATTATCTATTTTTGCCCTGGCTTCTTACGTTGACACAGCAATCAAGCTGACGTGGCATTGCACTGATCCAGGATTTTTTTTTTTTATAAGATGACCTTTAGAATGCTACACATTTTCATGCAGAGAAATTAAACTCTGTAACTTACTCTGGACACCACGTGTCTTTGACTATATTTTGGCCAAAAGTAACCAAAACTCAAGGGAATAGATAAGAAAGATGGAGGATTAATTACTCAGCCTGGTGGTATGCTGCTGGCGAGTGGGGCATGATTCATTTTCTTGAAAGGGAAGGAGGGAGGTCGGGAGACAAAGGGAAGGGGGCGGAGGGACAGAAACCCAGACAGAGACAGAGGAGAGAAGGTTGGGCGAGGTATAATCTGGACCACTGCTGGGATGTCCTGCTCCCCCATCAATGGGACTCTGGGCTCTTCTGGCCCCAGCTGGCTGTGACAGCAGAAGCAAGGGCTGCGTGCTTTCTCACTTCTGTCACATGTGTTGCCTTGCCACCTTCTGGAGAGCTTCAGTGCTCATCATCTCACGTGACCATCCGCCCTCAGGCTGTGAAAGAGCTGCTGTGCCTTCCTGAGCCTCAGCAGGCTTTCTCCCTGTGCTGGTCCAGCGACAGGCAGACAGGCGGCCCACTCTACCCTCAGTAGCACTCACGCTGAGCAGGTGTGTGCAGCGGAAAGCAAGTCTGTGGGCTTTGGAGCCACACCTGAGCTCTGCCTCTGGGCGGCTCTGAGACAGCGAGGCATGACCTTGTCCTTCCTGGGCATCTGCCTCCTAGGCTGGGAAATGGGGGCACGGCGGGGTTCCCCCTCAGGGAGATGATAGGAGCCCTGCAGTGGTTAGGAGTGCGGGCTTCCAAGAAGGCAGCACTGAGCTCAAGTTCCTCCTATACTGCCACTTTCAAGACAAGTGCGTGGACCTCAGTTTCCCCATCTGGAAAATGGAGATGAAAATGATACCTCTTATAGGATCATTACCAAGATTAGATGAAACCAAGTAGCTTGAGACCAAGGCAAAGTAATGATACTGGCAAACACTCACAAAGCAATTACTAAACACTTACTCTGTGCCAGGCTTTGTTCTGGGATTGATATATATATGTCTATGTGTGTGTATGCTATAATTCTTACAGCTACTGCTGAGTTCAATAATATCGTTACCCCTAGTTTATAGATGAGGAAACAGACTCAGAGATGGGAAGTAACTCTCCCAAGACCACACAGCTGGTTAGTGGCAGAGGCAAATTTCAGACCCAGGTTGTCTGGCTCCAGCCATTAGGTTCTCTCCTTACCCTTTACAACCTCTCAGCGAGGACTTCAGCTGTTTATCTTCAGAACCCAGACACACTGCAAATGCTTAATGCAAGCTCACTCCCCCTCCCCTGTAGTCCCCATGTGGAATTGAAATTTGTCCTCTTACAGAGTCTACTTGTGGTCCCAGGACCTGTCTCTAACCATCTCTTCTCTATACTCCATCGCAGTCATTCTGCTGCTTGGAGATCAATGAACCAATTTCCCATCAGCCTCTTCTCCAGGCTAACATTTGTCCCCATTCCCAATGGGAATGCTCATTGACTTCTCATTCATAAACGGGCATTAACAACCCTCCACGTGCCAGACACTGGGCTGAGCACAATATAGAGCCTTGATCTCTTTGTTCTCTCACTCCAGTGGATGGACTAGGGGTCCTTCCCCATTCTGATGACTCCCTGTGGGACCCTCGCCAGTGTTGCTATGCCCCTGTAAATACTGGGGCCACGGAATCAGCCCAGCACTGCTTTGAACCTTCACAGCCACCTAGGAAGTGGTCAAGACAGCAATTATTGTTCCCCTGTCACTGATGAGGTCACTGAGGCCCAGAGAAGGGAAGTGACTTGCTCAAGGACACACAGCAAATCTAGGTTTTACAGATTCACTTGTCTGACTTCAGTCTCCTAACTCTTGGGGTGACACTTTCCTTGGATTTGGGGAAGGGAGGAGCAGAAGCTTATCTGGGGAGGGTTAGCACCAGACCTTGACCTTCTCGGCATCTTTACTCACTGAGATTTGCAGGACTTGGCTGGTGGAGGCAAAATTACTGCCTGCTTCAAGATGTTCCCCAAATCAGTGGACCTAAGGGCACCTGATGCCCTACCTCTGGTCTGAAAAACATAAAAGCTAAAAAAAAAAAAAAAAACAACAAAACCCTGAGAAGTTAAAATTAGTTTTCCACCTTCTTCTGCCCCAGAAAGAGCTAACAAATCACCTGGAAGGAATGTTTTCTTTCTGGAAGCTGAGAGGGGTGCTGACGGGGGTGTTGATTTGGGGACTGGAGGGCTGTTTTTCTCCCCAGTCCCATCTTTCATTTCCCACAGAGAAGGTACAGCACTTTATTCTATTTTAGTATTAAAAGCCAAAAGAGAGGTGTTTCTGCCGCAGGCTTGATCCCCCCACCGTGACAGCATCGAGAGGGATTGGGGCTTAGCACGTGGCTCAGAGGGAGGGAGTCCTGCAGGTCACGTGCCTGGCAATTAAGGCCAGCTCCAGGCAGCAGTGCCAAGAGCGAGAAGGGCTGTTGGGAAACCGGGGCGAGTGCAAGGCTCCTGTTCAGCCCCAGGCCCTGCCCTGACTCTGAGGACTGTGAGCCCCCTCCTTCCCCAGCCTGGACCTCAGTCTTCTCTTCTGTAAAGTGGGCTCATACTGCCTACCTGAGTGGAATCAGGTGAGATGGGGAAGAGAGGAGAGGGGACTCCCCCCCTCCCTTAAGCAGATGCTATGTCTGAAGCAGCCTCCAGGCAGGGGACAGGGACACAGTCTTGGTCCCATGTGACCACTTCTGAGGTTGCTCAGCTTCCAGATGTGGGGAATGGAAGCTTGGAGAAGTTACCTATGCTGGTATTCAAGCCTGAGTCTCAGGAACTGCAGGGCCCAAGCTCTTTCCAAACAGCCTATCTGACTGTGCTTTGAGAACTCTTTGCAGTGAGTGTGAATGAGCATTGTCTCCAGAGATGCAGCCTGAGCTCCATGGCTGCCCCTCACGCTGGCCTCAGGTCGGAGGCCCTGAAACCCCTCCTGGGAGCAGGGCCGCGGGACGCCCCTCTGTCAGCTCCCATCCACTCCTGCATCCCCACCCCCAGAGAAGGTCCTCCTGAATTCCAGCCCCCTGGGCAGCAGGGAGCCCTGCATTTCCATGCTACACACAAGAACTGCCCACAGAGAATGGGAGAGGGAGCAGGGGATGGCAGTTTCCATAGCAACGCTAGGTTTCTCATTCCCAGCACATAAAATGCCAGAGCAGGGTTGGGGAGGTGCAGAGAGAGGTGTCTCCTCTCCCTCTCCTGCCCCCGCCGTCTCCACCTTGCTAGGTCCCATCCGGATGAGGAAAGCTGAAAGTAGGGGCCCTGGGACACTTGGACCCCATGGTTATTAAACCCACCTCCATGGATGACAGATCCATGGGGCCACTGAGGGTGGCCTGAGGGAGTCTTCAGTTGGCTGTGACCTTGTGCAGAGGAATTTGAGGAAAAAGAGGGGAAGGGGGAGAGGACAAGACTGTCCCCAACTCCTTGCATCCTGGAAGAGAACTGTCCCTCAAAAGTGAGCCCTATCAAATACACAGAGGCTGCTGATACCCCAGGCTGATGCTAGCTCTCATTACAGCCGCAGCCCAGACCTTGGGGTCAGGTGAATCTGACACTCAGTCCGGGCCTTGACATTGATTCCATGTGTGGTCTTTGCTCTCTGAGCTTGAGTCCATTTATCTGCAAAATGGGAGAAATGAGAGAATCCAGTCCCTCTAGGGCAGCACTTGGTGCCTCGGAGCACAACAAATGATGCTCCATCTTATTGCTTTGTTATGATTATTAGTAATAACATTGAAGTCTGAACACTTCCATCTGGCAGGGAGCCTCCCTCAGCCTTCTGTTCTGCCCTTGTCGCTCACCTGCCCCCAATGGGAACCCTCTGGCCTAGCCAGGCCAGCTGCTCTTCTTCCTGCTGGTGCACTTGGCTGAATCAGAAGAGTGGTTTGGGGGAGCAACATCACACCAAAGCACAGGCCTACCTCCCAGCCTTTGCTCGGGTGCCCCTCTCGTCTGCTGTTCCTTCCCCGTGTTCCCTGTTCAAATCCTCCCTGATTATACATCCTCCTCTGGCAGGAAGGCCCGGGGATTTTGCCCTCCCTTGACTTTCCCTTGTACCTTGATCCCAACTCTAATCATATGTTACCTGGGAACACCTGTCCTTCATAAGGAACCACATTCCCCATCTCTCTAGAATAATATCTGTTGACCATCCTGGGTGTTGGTCACCGAGCAGAGAATTTACAGGTGTCTCCTGCTATCCAAAAGTACAGAGGTTCCTATGAAACCTTCCACAAGCCAAAATGATGGAAAGCAAAGAAGCAATTACCTAAGCACACATCTTGCTAACAGATGAACAAAATGGGTCAAGATACAGCACAGATGCTCACAGACTTGACAGTTATGGTGGCTTGCTGCTGAGAGGCTGAGGGTAGCCCTCTGGGAAGGAGCTGGCTGGGCCCCTCTTGCTCCCACGGGTGTGCAAGGCCTCTGTCAGGGCTCCCTGCAAAACAGACTCTGAAGGCCATGTTCATTGTTTGCTTTTTTTCATAAAAGCAAAAATCCTCTTCAAATTTCTTTCAGTTAATGAAACAGGTTCTAATAGGTCTTTCACAAGAGTGAAGTAATGTATTGAAAACTTTCGAAAAGAGGGGGTTACCTGCATATGGGAGAGTGCCCAGTACCCAGCCAATACTCGATAAACCATTTTTAACATAGATGCTTCACATGCAATTTCTCTTAATCCTAGCAATCATAGGATTCTTATCCCCATTTCAAAGATGCGGAGACTGGGGGACTTCTCTAGTGGTCCAGTGGCTGAGACTCCCAATGCAGTGAGACCAGGATTGATCCCTGTTCTGGAAACTAGATTCTGCATGCTGCAACTAAAAGACTCCACGTGCTGCAATGAAAATTTAAGATCCTGAATGCCACAACTAAGATCAGGCACAGCCAAATAAATAAAAATATTTTAAGGAAAAACTAAGATGAGGAGCCTGAGACTCTCAGAGTTGAAGGGTTGAGCTAGAAAACGGCAATCGGGATTGGAACCCAGAGTCCCTCACAGAAGCAACAGGGTGAAGCAGCATGACAGGTGGCAAAATCCTTCCTGGGGAGGAAATGGTCTTTGTTTGGAAAAGACTTTGACAAGTCTCTGTGTTAGAAGGCAACACGTGAGCTCCGAAACCAAGAAGTCATAAGAGCTGAGGCTTCAGGAGCCCCTGAAGGCACCAGATGCCTCCCCTAGGACCGCAAGTCAGTTAGCCTGGTTAATCCGCCTAACAATCCTATGAGGAAGGTATGAGCGTTGGTTCCATTTTGCAGATGGAGAAACTAAAGGACAAGAAGGCAGGACGCTCTCCCCACATCACACAGCTGGTAAATCAGAGGCGAGATTCAAACCGGGCAGACGGGCTCTGGTGCCCTTGCTCACAGGCCGAACTGTTTTGCAAAGATAAGGAGCAGAATTTGTGGTTTGCTCCTGGGAGGAGTGGGCTTTCCAGGTGGCTCAGTGGTAAAGAATCCGCCTGCCAGTGCAGGAGAGACATAAGAGACTCAAATTCAATCCCTTGGTTGGAAAGATCCCCTGGAGGAGGGCCTGGCAACCCACTCCAGTATTGCCTGGAGAATCCCATGGATAGAGGAGCCTGGCAGGCTATAGTCCACGGGATCACAAAGAGTCAGACACAACTGAACTAGTGAGCACATACCTGAGAGGAGCAGAGGAGACATACTGAAAATCAGTGGAGACAAGTGGCATAAAGAAGCCATTAAAATGGGTTGAGATGGGCTAATGAGGGGGGAAAACCCCCAGTAGTGGCTGCTGAAATGTCTCTTAAAAGCACAGGTGTCTAATGCACATTTTAAAGTGACTTGCATTTTTGTGATGGAAGCCCTACCTTTCTCCCACCAAATCTCCAGTGAACTGTTCTTCACTAATGACTGTATTGGTGCCTGTGAAAGAAGGGGAGAAGTTAAAAGAACAAAGAAAATTATCTTTAGTACTTTAGTAGGCAGATTTCAGGAGAGAGAATGGGGATAAAAAGCATTAATAAAGCTTTTTCTAATTCTCTCTAATGCAAGTTCAGTCTTTTGCATCTTATATTACATCCTTTTGTGATAATTTGAAGAAAGATCAGAAATAAAGAAACAGAACTATAAAGACCAAAGGGAAGATGGAAAACTTGGGAGTAAGGTTTGGCAGGTGGAAAAATATAGTAGCACTTGGGGATGTAAGTGAGGTCTGGCAAGATAAGAAGAGAGTCTTAAGAAATGAAAGTATGTGATCTGATTGAAATCCTCTTCAGTTTGATTGGAAAGATACAAATAAAGATTGGAATTACTTTTTAATTACCTTTGTTTGCTGAACTATTCTCCCTGAATACAACTCCATCCCAAGACTGGATCACATGGGACCCTCGCTTATAATCAGGTTACAGCAGAAAATAAGGATAAGGAAGGAAATGAGCTTCACGGGCCATCAGTTTGGTGTGAGACAAAGATAGTACCAGAAGAAGCAATAGTCTGGAGATAGCAGTGACCTTGACAGTGAGAGTCCTTGCCTCCCCACCAAATTCACAGAAATTTTGATTTAGACATCCACTGTGTATGGAACTGGAGATGGATATTAATTTTTTGAAGCTTTCAAGAAGTAGGAAGGCTCCCATCTGACATTGAATTACATAGGAACAATTGATGACTAGAAATAATACCAAGAAAATCTGAGATCCTCCTCCTCCCTCCTGCCAGCTAGCAACGATTGCATAATTAAAACTGAAACACTCTTCTGGTCAGCCACGGCTGGAAGATTTCTAATCTATTAGAGCATACCATACTTATGATATAATAGATATAATATAAGCCTAAGTAGAGTTCATCTGGAATGCCGTTTTGATTCTTCTCAACTGATTTCTTTGATTCTTTCCAATTCCAGTGAGTTTGTAAACCACAGATCTCTAACCTACACGGATGCTCAGCCAGCTATGTATGTGATGCCAAGGCAGCTTCTCACCTGACATCTGTTGCCCCAGTGGAGCCCACAAAGGGATGTTTCTAATCAGATAAGCTGGCAACATGTGACCCCAAAGGGACTCCCCCTGTTCTGGGGAGTCACTTTATCCAGACACTCAATGTTTATTGAGTATCGCACGAGATGTGAGATATTGAGGGCGGACATCACATCTTCACTGTCTGTCTCCCTGCTGGCCATTCCAGGAGCCACAGCCAGACCCTAAGAACTGCTGAAGAAGCACCATGTTTCTGGCTGCCCTAGCTAAAAATCCTACCAGTGGCCCCTGACTCCACCTGGTTCTCACTTCCTACATCCAGGTTGTCAGCAAATCCTATTGGCTCTGTCGACCTATATTCTACCTAAATCTTTCCAGTTATCTAGCCCCCTCCTGTCTTAACCTAGCCACTGTCATCTCTTGTCTGGGTGACATCAGCAGCCCCTTCACTGGCCTCCAGCCTCGGCCCTTGCCATCCTGCTCTCCGTCCAGCAGCCAGAGAGGCCCTTTGGAGACAGAAATCGGATCATGTCACCCTCTGCATTAACTCTCTTTCTCTTTCAGCTAAAACCCCAACCCCGGGTTGGAAGACCTCCCCCGTGCTACCCACCCCTCTGCTTTCTCTTACCACCCCTCTCCTTGTCACTCCCTCTCTTCCATCCCTACAGGTGTCCTTGAGTTGCCAGACGCACCAAACGTGTATCTCCCACCAGGGTTTGGCCCCTGACATCCCCTGTGCCTTGAATTCTCTTCTCCAGATGTCTGCACCCCTCCCAATCTTCTTTTACTTGAGTCTTTGCAAATGTCACCCCTTTCAATAGTCCTTCTCTGACCATCCTCTCTAAAGTAGCATCTCTCATCCCTCTGTATCCCCTGCTGCTCTCTTCCTGGTAGCGCTTCTCACTGCCTGTCACTTTAAGATATTTTTCATCAGTGATACTAGATTGTTAATGTCCTGGCTGATGTCATGGGCTTTCTTTCCTCCACCATGAGTCCCCAGTGCCTAGACCTTGCCATTCAGTAGCTGCTCCACGATTACTTGTTGAACAAGTGAACGAGCTGTCTGTTGAAATGAATACATATACGAAGTACCTAGTTTTTAAATTATTGACAGGAAAGGGATTTTGTAATTAGGGTAGTGCGTTAACCATGAGGATGATGTGGGCCCCAGATGAGCAGCAGCATCGTGACTAGGAAGCTTGTTAGAAATGCAAACTCAGGGGCCCTACCTCAGACCTATTGAGTCAGACACGGTGTGGAGGTGGGCGGGGGGGGGGCACCCATCTGCATTGTAACTCGCCGGTCTGGGTGATTCAAGCTCTGACACGAGCTCAAGTTGGCGAAGTACTCTGTAATAAGGACTCTTGAACCCAGCATTCAATTTACACCACATGTGGCAGGTTGCCTCCTTTGAGTTGATGGTGAAGTTATCTTGTTTGGGGGCATGAATTCCCACCCCAAATGCCATTGGAGACATGATTCTCAGTGTAAATGAGTAACGCGTGGACCAGAGACCAAAACAGAACACACGTGGACTTGTGCCAAATAAGCGAACAGGTTTGTCATCATTCGGAACAGTTGTTCTGAAATACAAAGAATTTTTAACATCAAAATATTATAAAAACTGCACCAACAATAAAGACAAATTAACCTTTGGGAAAGTAAAATAAACATTCCTTTTTATTATTTGTGTGGGCGAGAGAAGGCATCCCCAAGCTGGATGGAGTTACAGAAGTTAGCCCCGTGGGCAATGAGAGAGAGAATATGTGTGTGCATGTGTGTGAGAGAGAGAGAGAGAGAGAGAGAACGTGATGGCTACTCCACCCCATGTCATTCAAGGAGCATCATTCCAGTTGCTGGTCCTCTGCCCCCAGTGCCACCCCAGCGCACATTGAGAAACACGTGGGGACGTTCTCTGTTGCATGATGGAGATGCTACCTGTACTCAAGTGGGTGGAAGCAACCACAGCACAGACCCACACACCAAAGACCTGCCCACTCCTAACACACAGCCTCCCTCCCAAACCAAGCACCCCTCCCCCAGAGTGAGGGCACCTCCCAACCTTTTTCCCCATCAGCTCCAGCCCTGCTCACCCCTCCTGGAGCCAGAATCCAGTGTCTCGAGATGCTCCCTGGACCCTACACGCACACCAGCTCCTGTTTCTGGGTAGAGGTGAGGAGCCGGGGATCAGAGCCAGATCTGGAGGAAAGACAAGTCGTACTGGTTTGATTAGACAGTCTGGGGCTGCCGTGTGACGATGCCTAAGGAAATGTCAAGGGTGATCTGCTATTCCTGACCTTTTGCTGAGTTTATTACTGAGCAAACCGTGGCTTCATCGTGGAGCGGGGAAGTTCATTCTGCTAGGTTTTCACCTGCATGAAGTGAGGGGGCTGGACTTGGTGCTCTCCAGAGCGCCCCCTCCCAGCTCCAGGGGAGGAGGCCACAGAGGCTAGGAGCCCTGGCTCTGGAGTCAGCTGCAGGCTCAGTTGTGTGACCTTGAGCAAGTCACTTGCCACCCTATCTTAGCTGATTGGCCGAACGGTAAAAATGGGAGGCTGGAGTTAGTATTTATAAAGAATCAAGAACTGAGCCTAAGCGGTTGGGGGAGGGATGGAGCGGGAGGTTGGGGTTAGAGCATATAAGCTATTAAACATATGAAAAGGATAAACAAGGTCCTACTGTATAGCATAGAGAACTATATGCAGTATCCTATGATAAACCATAATGGAAAAGATTATTTAAAAAAAACAGAATGCATGTCTATGTATAACTGAATCAGTTTGCTATACAGCAGAAATTAACACATTGTATATCAACTACACTTCAATTAAAAAATTAATTAGTATAACCTTTAAAAAACAAAAAACTGAGTCTAGCACCATGTATGTCTTTGCTGTGATTATCACATAAGGATTTGACATGGTCCTGCCCTGCTCTTACTAATTCAAGATGGAAGAAAACGCGTTGAAGGGTACGGTCAACATCCGCATCAGGAGAAGCTGGGGTGAACCAGTCCTGCCAGGGGGTCTGGGCAGGTCACCAACTGTGTCTATGACACTCCGCCTTCTCCATGGCCTCCAGAAACTCTAAATTCTCCTCATTTATGTAGGCAGAGGATTTAAACTCCCCCCAGCTGCCCACTCCCAAGCATATTTATCCAAATGTATCAAAGGGCTCAGCAAAACACAAGCAAGATCCAGGCTCAAATTTAGAGGGCAGATAGGGTTTCAAATAACAGCTCTGCTTCCCTGGCTGGATGCTGTCTTTTTCTGTTTGTTTTTGCTATACAGGATCTTCGTTGCTGCACCAGTCACTCTTTAGTTGCAGTGCAAGGGCTTCTCACCGTGATGACTTCTCTCATCATGCAGCAGAGGCTCTAGGGCATGCAGGCATCCGTAGTTGTGGCCCACGGGCTCTAGAGCACAGGCTCAGTCATTGTGGCCCATGGGCTTTGCTTCTCCTCAGCATGTGGGGTCTTCCCAGACCAGGGATCAAACCCTTGTCTCCTGCATTGGTGGGTGGATTCTTATCCTCCCAGCCACCAGGGAAGCCCCGATGCCAACTGTCTTGAAAGCATTGATCCCGGATCCCAGATTGAAGGCACTCACCTCACCCCAGGCTTGCGGCCATGGGAGATTTTTGTTTTGTTTTTCTGGCAGATTAAATGATTTCTCTGGTGAGCCCCGAAGCCTGAACCAGAGGGTCAGGAGCTCTCACCAACTCCACCTGCCTTTCTCTCCAGCAGGTGATGCTGAAACTCCTGAAGGAATCGTGTCATCTTGAGCTGTTCAAGTTTATTTCCACTAAAAATACACCCTGAAACTGGGGCACAATGAAGGATTTCTGACAAATGGGGAAGAGGAATAAATAAAAACTCTGGGGCCCTCTGATTCTTCACTGAGTCACCTCCAAGTACTCGCCAGTGAGCTGGGCTCGGAGCCTCTCCACTTGTCACTGTCATCAGTAAAAGCTCAGGCAGTCCCTGCGGTCTGGGAGCCTGTAAGTCTCAAAGCTCGTGAGTCATTGTTAGGAGAGGCCCCTGATGGAGCTGAACCCTGCATCTACCAGGGAGGAAACAGAAGAGCTAGAGGGGAAGTGACTTGGTCCTGGACCATTCGGATGATTATGGTGGAGTGGGGCTTAGCGCCTGCACTTGGCCTCCTCACTTCCCCATCCCCACTCCCCAGTCTTCATGAGCCCCCACCTGCACCCAGGACCTGTCTGCAGGTCATGTGGCACATCTTAAGGCAGCCTAGGCCTGTCATGAGAGAATGAGAGAATCCTCACTGTGATCAATAAAGAATGCTTTCAGCTTCAGGTTACAGAAAACCAGATCAATGGCAGCTCAGCCATAAGGACATTACTGTTGACTCAATGAGACTATGGAGGGACGTAGCTTCCAGGCTGAGAGCGCTGGCTCAGCCATGTCAAGAAGGATCCAAGTTCCCCACTCTGCCATTCTGGGGATTTTGACTCTTCACCCTCAAGCGTATTGCCTCATATCACAAAATGGTTGCCATGGCTCTGGATATCAAGTCCTTATAAATAGTATCCAAAGTTAAAAGGAGTTACCTTAAAAAAAAAAAGTTTCCTTCTCTGCCTTCTCCTTGTGTAGCTCTCTCTCTTCTGTGCATACGTGTGAGCTCAGTCAAGTCCAACTGTTTGTGACCCCATGGACAGTAGCCTGCCGGGCTCCTCTGTCCATGGGATTTTTCAGGCAAGAAAACTGCAATGGGTTGCCATTCCTCTGCCAGGGGATTTTCCCAACCCAGGGATCAAATTCAAGTCTCCTGCACTGGCGGGCAGATTCTTTACCACTGAGCCACCTGGGAAGCCCCTCTACTATGCAGGAAGGGAAATGTTCCTTACACTTCATTGACCAGAACTAGGTCCTACACCAATCACTGGCAAAGGGAAATGACATTATCAGGCTTGGTTTAGACCAATCAGGATTCACCTCTAGGGTGACAGTCCCTTGGACAGCAAGGAGGTCAAACCAATCAATCCTAAAGGAAATCAACCCTGAATATTCATTGGAAGGACTGATGCTGAAGCTCCAATACTTTGGCCACTTGACACAAAGAGCTGACTCATTGGAAAAGACCCTGATGTTGGGAGACATGAAGGCAGGAGAAGGGAATGACTGATGAGTTGGTTAGAAAGCATCACCAACTCAGTGGGCGTGAATTTGAGCAAATTCTTGGAGATAGTGAAGGACAGGGAAGCCTGGAGCACTGCAGTCCTTGGGGTCACAAAGAGTCAGACACGAATTAGCGACTGAACAACAGCTGGGTCTGGACATACCGCAGTGGCCAAACAGCCAGAGTTCTCTCTGCAGCCCCTCATCTGTGCAATGGGGACAAGTCATCCCACCACCGTGGTTCTCATGAGGATCATTGAAAGAAAACACTCTGTACCTATATGAGGCAGAAATTTTCTTGCAATCCTGAGAAGAAAAAAAGTCTATAAAAATAGACCTTTGATCATTAGCGAAATACCTTCTATGAGAAGATGAGTTACAAGATGTTGCTAAGAGACATTTGTACTGAACACAAAGCTTCTTTGGGAGAATAAATCCAAGGAGGGAACTCCCTGCATTGCACAGAGAAGAAAGAGCTAAGAGAGAGCAAGAATAATTTGAAGAACTGAAAAACTGAAGAGGTGGCTTGATTCATGGGCTATGCCATTGCGGCGGGCTGGTGCTCAAGGGTGTGAGAGCAGGAGTAGAAAGATTTAGAAACTGCCTTCTGATTTTCTGGGAAGAGCTGCACAGGGGCAAGCTTTGAAAAGCTCCAGGGAGAGTGTAAGGAGAGTCTCGTGGAGGAAGAAAGCATCAGACTGTGAGGCCTGGGATGAGCCTGGCTGACTCTGGGGTGCGTGACTCAAGTTGAACATTGGTTGGGAGGCTGGGGGTTGGAGGCATCAGGGAAACCCAGTCCCACCCTCAGGCCTTGCCCTCCAACTTCCCACTCTGCCTCACTGAATGACCTGGTCAAGTGCTCCTCTCTAGAGGGGCCTCAGCTTTTCCACTTCTAAAATAGGAGTTCATTTTGTTTTCCATTCTGTCATTCATTAATCACTCATTTGGGCAAGTCCTTATTGAACTGTATGTGCAGAGGCATGGAGGCATGCAGTGTCAGTGTTGATAACTATCTTAGGGGATTTGCTTCACCCTTCTGAACTCCAGCTTCTTGTTCTGTAAAATGGAGCTGATAATTGAATTTACCTCATAGATTTTCATGTTGATTGAAAAAATTACTGCATGGAAAGTGCTTACACAGATTTCCCTGGTGGCTCAGCTGGTAAAGAATCTGCCCGCAATGCAGGAGACCCAGGTTCAATCCCTGGGTGATGAAGATCCTGTGGAGAAGGGAATGGCAACCCACTCCAGTATTCTTGCCTGGAGAATTCCATGGACAGAGGAGCTTGGTGGGCTACAGTCCATGGGGTCACAAAGAGTAGGACACGACTGGGTAACTAACACTAACTAAAGTATTTATGCAGTACCAGGCACATAGTAAGTGCGCATTCAATGTTAGTCGGAGAGAAGTGGACGGACAAAGTCAAAAATATGCATGAAATAAAACTGAATTCTCTTTGCAGGCCTTTTCTGCTCTGCTTCTGCCACTGTTTGCATGGGAGAAGAGAACCTGAGACAGGAGAGATGGTCCCCCGGAGAGCTCTCCTCTGTCATGCCTTTGCCTAAAAAGCAGTTGTTTTGCACCTGGTAGCAGACATGGGATCTGAGAGGGGCTTGAGCAAAAAAAGCAAGGGATGGTGTTAGGAGGGAAGAACCCCTCCAGCAGCCCCCTTCTTTCCAGAACTTCTTCCACACTGGTCATGCTCCCTTGCAGAATTCTGGGTGTCAGAGTACTTAGGGGATCCAGGGATCCATCTACCTGCAGTTCTAGGCTAACACATGGTTCACTGGTACCCCACATGGCATTCCCATCTCTCCTTGCCTAGGGACCTTCTCCTACCTGCTAGCTCAGGGGAAACATTTCCTCATGAAGGAAGAAGCTAATCCTTTGACTTATGTGATGGGGGAGTGATTCTTGAATGGAACAGTTGTTTCTGGTTAAAACGCAAATGTCCTTGGGAGAAACAACATAGAAGGCTGTAAATTCACTCACCAAAAGTACAAAGCAACCCTTATAAAACTGTGAGTCACATGGTCACAGACAAAGGAAAACGGTTCACTCACCAAAAATTAATTCCAGTGTGGCAGTTTGTTATGAATTTAAATATAAACTTACTATCTGACCCAACAATCACACTCTTAAATATTTATGCAAGGGGAATGACACTATGTGTTCACACAGAATTTTATAGGAATATTCCTAGCAGTTTCAATCATAACAACCAAAAGCTGGAAACAACCCAAATATCCATCAGCCATAAATAAACTGTGGTCATTCACACAATGGAATATTACTCAGCGATCAACAGGAACAAATATGGATACATGTGACCACATGGATGACTCTCAAGCGCTGTGTGGGAAATGAAAGAAGCCAGCAACAAAAAGCTAATCACTGTTTGATTCCTTGCATGTGACATTCTGGGAAAGGCAAAACCATAGGAACAGAAATAAAACTGGTGAATTATCTTTCATCAAATCAGTGGTTTCCAGGGGCTGGGGGTAGGAAAAGGGACTGACCTGCCAGGAGTATGAGGGAATTTTTAAGGGAATGGAGATGGCCTGTATCTTGACGTGATTGTTACATGATTGTATCTATTTGTTAACACTTACTAAACTGTTCACTTTAAAAAGCGAATTTTACCTTATGTAAAGTATATACCTCATTAGACCTGACTTGGGTGGGGAAAAAAAACAACCCTGCAGCTTCTTCACTTGTTTTTCTCAAACTCTGCGGAGAGAATATACACTCTCGCAACCAGTAAAAAGAAACATCCCCCCACAGCAGACGCCCCTGCCCCTCTCAGCGCCCTTATTCTGAGTTTCCTGATCCTGCCTCACAAACGGTCCAGAGATGCCCTCTGGGGGGAGACCACTTGAGAGGCTTCCAAACATCACCGAGGGTCCTGGGGGCTCACAGGAGGCGCCTGGCGACCTGGGGTGAGTGGGAGACCAGGGGGCGGAGCCAAGTGGGCGGAGCTCTGGGTCCCATCTCCACACGAGCAGTCCCAGCGGATCTGTTTCTAGATACTGAACTTCTGCTTAACTTTCTGTGGGAAACACGGTTCCGCTCCGTGGAAAAGAAATTTGAAAAGCACTGGACCCGGCGCTCCTTTACGTGTTGTGCTGTAGACGGTCAGATCAGAAAAGGACTGAAGGAGAAGAGGGCGGCCGAGGATGGGATGGTTAGATGGCATCAGCAACTCCGTGGACATGAATTTGAGCAAACTCCGGGAGACGGTGAAGGAGAGGGGAGCTGGCTGTGCCGCAGTCCCTGGGGTCGGAAAGAGACAGACACGGCTTCATGACTGAACAACAACAAGCATCATATGTAGAAAGGAACTAATATTCCTTATTTATTCTAATTTAATCACTTAATTAACCTTCACAGTTCTGCCAAGTGGGGATTATTTAATTCTGTTTTTATCCATAGGAAGCATGGACTCGGGAAGGAGAGGTGACCTGCCCAAGTCACAAGGCCAGTGTGGACCTGCCCAGACACGCATGCCCACCCCACCATGAATGGGCATTATTGGGTAATCAGTGGTGTCCCCAGTGCAAAATATCTTAAGAAAGATGTAGATCAAGAAGCAGGGGAGTGGCAAATGGGAGAGGTGGTTTCTGGCTGAAAAAGAATATTCTGGAAGGCTGGACAGGAAGCCTCCCAGGAGCAGGGTAGCAGGAGAGAAAAAGCCCAGAGCAAGTCCTGCAGCTGGAGTGTGTGTTGATGGGGGCAGGTAAGGTCATGTAGGAGAGGAGGGAGGCAGGCTTGGGGAGGATAGTCAGAGGAGGGCTTACCTCAACCACCAACTCTCCTGGCAAATAGGTTTCACAGATGCTCAGGATGAACAGAGGGAACGAGGGAAAGAAAGGTCACTGGGTTCTAAGGCCGACACCATCTGCAGAACACCTGCCTGAGGGTTAGCCTTCCTGTGATTGCCTGGAGCAATGGCCCCCAAGCCGTAAGGGAGGATGTGTAAATAATCCACGGGTGAATTAAACCAATATTTATTCACCACTGCTCAATCCCAGGGCCAGGGCCAGATGCTTTCACTAATATTAACTTACTTAATTTTCATAATAAACCTGTAAAATAAGTGTTATTATTCCTAAACTCTCACTTGGCAAATGCAGGCAGAGTGCTTATTACAGGCCAGGTACTCTTCAAAGCCCTGGAGATAAAGATGAACAAGACAGAGGAAGGAATGTATCCTGATTCTGGATTTTAATAGCTCTGTGTCACTGATTGGGTTATCTTTCCTGTGCCTCACTCTCCGTATCTATAAAATGGACATAATAATAGCACCTATCTAGGACTACTGAAAAGCATGTTAGAAAGCCTGTCATGTGAGCCATCGGCTACAGCTGATTGGACAGGGGACAGGAGTCTGATGTGGAGGCAGCCAGCCCATTGGCTAGGGGCTAATAGTGTAGCCATAGGCAGAAAGATGAACTGAGCCCCTCAGTTTCTCTTTGTGAATTGGGAGATGCAGAGAATGAGGCCAGCAGATCAAAAATGTGTTCACGTGTACCACAGAGCTTGGAAAGAGATACAGATGCTTCAGTATCCTCACTTTTGAAAGGTACCTCAAATACCTTTGAAGTATTGCCTAATTAATACCTAATTAATTTGCCTAAGTGACACTTCCTACTTACCCAATGCCCTTCGGTTTTCAGTGTATTTTAACCTCCAACATTGCCTGCAGGCCTGTGAGTTGAGTGGGGAGAAGACACTTTCCTCATTTTACTGATGAGAAAACAGAGACTCCCAGAGCAAAGTGACTGACCACAGAATCAGCCTGTCCAGAAGCTGGCACAGAGAGGCAAGATCAGCCCTGGATGGAGCTCTCTCCCCCTCACATCAGGCTTCTGGATTCAACTGGTGCACCAGGTATTAAAAAGCAAATCTCATTCACTTTGTAGTTTAGTAAAAATTAAAAACGTATATTTTGTTGTCGACGCTGAGATACGTTCAGGATTGAAAATGTGGCACGTTTTGTTCCAGCCTTTATTTAGTACCTGGTTCAGATCCAGGCCCTATGCACAAAACAGCCAGGGCTGCAGCTCCATCCTCTGTGCCAACAGAAGGCTGCTGGCACCAGATGAGTAATCCCGAAAAATGGGCAGCCCCTGAGCCCTGCCAGCTTTCTTCTGGGAGGCCTGATGGTCTTTTTGAGCCCATTTCGCATTTTAGAATTCCTAAAAATTATTTTTCTGTAGATATTCCTCAAAGTGGGTGTTGGGAAGTTGGGAGTTGGTCTAAGCTTGGCCTCCAACTTCTGCCAGCTGGCAGCTTCTTCCCAGTTAACCTTGTACCCAGGGATCCAAGCACTACCCAAACTCCAGGCAGGATCACTCACTCATTATTCACTCATCATTTATTGTTGTTGTTGTTGTTGTTCAGTCACCAAGTTGTGTCCAACTCTTTGCAACTTAATGGACTATAGCACGCCAGGCTTCCGTGGCCTTCACTGTCTCCCTGAGTTTGCTCAAACTCATGTCCATTGTGTCTGTGATCCTATCCAACCATCTCAGTCTCTGTTACCCCCTTCTCTTCCTGCCCTCAATCTTTCCCAGCATCAGGGTCTTTTCCAATGAGTTGGCCAAAGTGTTAGAGCTTCAGCTTCAGGATCAGTCCTTCCAATGAATATTCAGGATTGATTTCCTTTAGGATGGACTGGTTGAATCTCCTTGCAGTCCAAGTGACTCTCAAGTGTCTTCTCCAACACCACAGATCAAAAGCATCAATTCTTCGGCACTCAGCTTTCTTTCTGCTCCTACTCTCACATCTATATGTGACTACTGGAAAAACCGTGGCTTTGACTATACGAACCTTTGTTGGCAAAGTGATGTCTCTGCTTTTTAATACACTGTATCATTTATTAAGCACCTAGTTTGTTCCCAGGTAGTGCTAGTGGTAAAGAATCTGCCTGCCAATGAAGGAGATATCAGAGACAAGGGTTCAATCCCTGGGTCGGGAAGATCCCCTGGAGGAGGGCATGGTAACCCACTCCAGTATTCTTGCCTGGAGAATCCCATAGATAAAGAAATCTGGCAGGCTATGGTCCATAGGGTCACAAAGAGTTGGATACAACTGAAGTGACTTAGCGATATGTGCCAAGAGCTTCTCTGGAGGCTCAGACGGTAAAGAATCTGCCTGGGTCAGGATGATCCCGAGAAGGGAATGGCTCCCTGCTCCAGTATTCTTGCCTGGAGAATTCCATGGACAGAGGAGCCTGGTGGGCTACAGTCCACAAGGTCACAAAGAATCAGATACAACTGAGCAACTAACACACATATGCAAAGACAGCACTAGTTGCTGTGGATATAATGACAACACAAGGATAATGTCTGCATATTCATGGAGTGAGACACATGCATGAATCAATGAGACATATAAATATAAAACTGAAAATTATGTGAAAGTTCAGAGTGGGATGTTTAATCATAAGATAGAAACCTGGCTTAGGATGGGTGAGTGCATCAGGGAAGGAAGCTCTGAAGACAGGATGGCTCTGTTGGGATCTGGTACCCATAGTCTCACATCCCTCCCCCACACCTACCTGACCTTGACCATCCCTGGGGCCAGAGTCTTTCTAACACCCCCATCTGACCACGCAGGCAGTGGTTCTCTGTAGCCTGCTGGCTAAGATAACATTTTTCACATGACCTTCAAAGTCAGGTTCTTCCAAGGAGGCCAAGGAGCCTATGCAAAAGCTTGGGGGTATATAAGACACAGAGGATGGCCCCTGAGGCAGGCCTGAAGGTCATCTCTGGAGAGGTGACACCCCTGCCCCACATCTAATCCATTGAGGCCATGTCCTGAAAAGGCCTCAAACTCACCCACTGCTCTCCCTTTCCTGGGCACCATCTTGGTCCAGGGTTCTTCCTACTGGGAGCTGACTCACTACAACAGCCTGCTCCCCTCTCTGCCTCTCGCCTCACCTTCTTCTCCCTGCAGTGGCCAGAGTGCTCTGGGACCCAATGTTGCCCTACACTGCATCACTACCCCACTTAAACCCTTCACTGGCTCCCATCCCCACTACCACTCAATGGCCCAGTTCCATACTCCTGTAGCACCTGACCTCAACTTCCCTTCCACCCCGCCCCCAACCTCATCTAGAATTTTACCTTCAACCAGAAGGGATTACGTGTAGCTACCCGTGTGTGCCACACTCCCTTGAGAGGCCAAGCCTTTACACTTCTCTTTAAAGGGATGCTCTTCCCCTCTCAGCACCCTTCCCCTTGGGGCTCAGACCAGGGCTTACCTTCTCTGGACACCCAGCCTGGGGCAGGCACTCACACTGTGAGTGCCTGAGGCCCTTCACCACACTCACTGCAATGACTTGTCATCGCCTGATTAGTCTTTCCAACCAAAATCTGATATGCATGAGAGCAGGACCTTGGCCACCATGGTGGCCTCAGTAGTCAGTGCAAAAACTCTGGTGGCGGAGGAATGGCCAGCTGGGGCTGCACAGATGGAGGGAGGGATGGCTGAGAATTGGGTAAACAGATGGGTGGATGGGTCCATGACTTGATGGAAAGAGGATGCACAAGCAGGTGATAAGAGAGATGGATGGATCAGTGGTTGGAACCTGGGGAGTCTGGGAGCATGGTAACCAGTGTGCTTGGATTTGAATCCCAGCTCTATCTCTTGCTAATTGTGTGACCTTAAGCAAGCTATTCATTAAGCTTCAGTCTTTTCATCTGCAAAATGGAGATGATGGTGATCCTGTCCTCATAAGACAGTTATAAGAGTTAAATTAGTTGATCTGAGCTCCCCGAGGCGGGTGCCAAGCTAGGGGGCTACATTAAGGGGAGTCCGACCCTGGAGAGCTTAGACACAGGATGGGGTGAGCAGGTGGAGGTGGTCAAGACAGGCAGGGCCAAGCAGCAGTGAGAAAGGACCAGACCAGAGAATGAGGCTTCCTTTGAGGAAGATGGGGCTGCCAAAGTCAGGGCAGGAGTAGCCAAGAGTGAAGATGCTGCTGTGCTGGGCACTTCATCTACAAATACGCAAAGTAGGGATTCTGGTCCTCATTCAAAGGGAGGCAGAGAGGCTGGCCTGGAGGCAGGCAACTGGTGAGGGGCAGAGCAGGGGTTCACATCCAGAACTCTCTGGCAGCTAGCATCTTCCCTCTACCCCACTTGGGCTTGCATGTTAGGGGGTCTTCCATGGCTGGGGCACCGTCATCTAGATCCACTCGTCCAGCTGTGGTGGCTAGGATGTGTCTATTCCTTCTCCCCAAGGTGGTGCCTGGTGTGGGAGTGGGGCCTGTCTGGGAGGGAGGAAGGGAGGGGAACGCTTTCTCTGGGAGGTGGAGAGGGAGGTGACTTGATCTTCAGTGAGCAGAGTTTCTGGGCTGGAAGCCACTTGGGAGGTGGTACTGGTGTCCATGTAATGGAGAAGGTGTGGACACCAGATCTGGATCTTGGCAGAAATTGCCTGTCACTGCATTGATTAGAACCTCCTGGGGAAATTCAGTAGCCCCTTGTCATAGATAGGGCACATGGGGTAGAATCATTGGCTGCCTGGGCCAGGCCAACTCAGAGGGGAGATCAGCCAGCTACTTCTCATCAAAGGGGTGGAAAGGAGCTGAGGCAGGGAACGGGTGACCTGGTTCTACACCCACCTCAAACCCTCCTTCCCCAGATTTGCCATCTGCCACTGTGAAGGATTGGGGGGCAAGGAAACAAAACTTTATTGGAGACCTAGAATGGGTGAGGTGCTGTATATGCACTTTCAGAGAGAAAATCCTACTTCATCCCCATGACAACCCTCAGTTTGCAGATGGGGAAACTAAGGCTCAGAGAGACAAATGGCTTGCCCAAGTTCCCACTGCCAGGAAGTTGGAGAACTGGACCCAAGGTCGTTCTGTCCCCAGAGTAGCTGCCACTACCTGAGCTCAGCTTGCCCCGCCTCCTCTCTGGCCCTGAGTTACCCATCGGCCCAGTGATGCTTCTTGATGAGATGATCTCTGAGGGCTTGTCCTGGGCTAGAGCACACTCCCAGAGTCACATGCACCCACCCTTTAGCTCTAGGATTAGGAGCAGAGTACCAGCTTGGAGCTGGCCCTGTGCTGGGTGCTGGGAAGAGAAAACCAAAGACTCTGTCCCTGTCCCCAAGGAGAAGGCAGTCTGGGGGTACGGACAGCTCCGGGGATGGTCCTGGTACCTAAGATGAGTTCTCTTGTATATCCTGAATGCTCCCAAGTATCCAGCCCAGGGCCAGGACCCATGGGGGAGATGGGGAAGAACATAGGTCCCAACCAAGAGAAGCTTGTTTGCTGATGGAGGCCCACTAGGGCTCACTGCAGCTCCTGACCCTCAAGAACAAGGGTGGGCCTCACCTGTGCATATTTCAGCCCTTTCATATCAACTCCTGAGTTGGCCATGGAAGAGGTCCTTCATTCGCCTCATTTTGTAGATAAGGACAAATGAGGCTCGAAGAGTTAAGTAACTGATCCAAGATCATGGGACTTTGGAGGAGCAGGAAGCTATAAGCCCACATATTGTCCTGTCTCCTTCCACAGCCCCTCCACATCCCTTCACATTCAGAGGAGATCTGAAAACACACACAACCCCAATGCATGGCACCCTGTGAGTCAAAGCTGGCAGAATCAACCATAGGGCAGACACAGAAGGCCTCCTGAGGGAGGCAGGGACTCATGCTGCATCCTAGGAATGGGGAGGCCATTGGCTGGAGCAGAGCGGCATCCCCGGCAGAGGGGCAGAGTGTGCCCCTGAGCAGTGGTCGGGGCAGGGAGCATAGCTGGGCAGGGAGCTCTGGGGCAGGACGAGGGGCCGGGGAGCTGGATGGGGGCGCCTGGCTCTCTCCGGAGCTTAGAAGTCAGGCTTCATTTATGGAAGCCGAGAGCTGGGGAGGTGCGGAGGACGGCGTGGGTGGTGCGCTGGGGCTGCTCATCCGCTGAGTCTGGGATACAGGCCTGGGCTGACCTCGCTGTTCGCCTCGAGTGGTCACTCCTTTCTGAGCTCGTTCCCTCCTCAGAGGATCGGAATCTCCGAGTCCGTGAAGTTCTGACATTTATGACTCGGGGTTGGAATGACCTTTTATTAAATCAGCACCGTTACTGAGGAGCATGGGGGTGCCCGACCCCCAGAAGGGCTGAGCAGGAAACCAGAGAAGTCAAGATGTGGGGGCAGCAAGGGCCTGTCGGGGTGGCCTTTGGGAGAGGAGGGAACTGGGGGTGCAGACAAGGGTAAGGGCGGGCTCTGGGCCAGGCTGAGGGACCCTCTGCAGCTGAGGGGTGGGAGGGTGGCTAGGAGACAAATCTGAAAGGGCAAACACACCCGGCCACGCCCTGCTCTGGAGAAGCCCATCCCAACCCCATACCTCACTGCATCTCCTGACCCCAGAACCCAGTCTGTTTTCTCTTCTTTAAAAAATAAGTTCTTTTATTTATTAGGCTGTGTCGGGTCTCAGTTTCAGCACTCAGGATCTATCGTGCAGGTTCCACAGTCGTGACGTGCTGGCCTAGTTGCCCCGAGGCATGTGGGATCTTAGTTCCCTGACCAGCGATTCAATCTGTCATTCCCTGTGTTGCAAGGCAGATTCTTAACCGCAGACCACCAGGGAAGGCCCCCTCGTGTGTTTTCTTCCCCTTTTGCAAATGCTTCCCTCCCAGCCTCTCCAGCGCATCCCAACCCTGCCAGCTAAATCTCATCCCCTGGGTCCTCCAGCCTCTAAAAGGCCCCTGAGGAAGGGAAAGAGAACACCCATCATGCGTTCACTCCCTAAGAAAACCCGTGTGAACTGCCCATCCTGGTGCTGTCCTGCTGCTGTTCAGGCGCCCAGTCGTGTCTGACTCTTTGAGACTGCACAGACTGCAGCATGCTAGGCTTCCCTGTCCTTCACCATCTCTGTCCTAGCATGTGGAATACAGTTGAGCAGGGACCCCTGCCTTCCGGTGCTTCCCTGCCAACCACAGAGAAAGCAGTAAATGAATAGAGGAAAATGTGATATGGGACATGGAAGGTAGGACAAGGAGCACAGAGCAAGGGGAATGGGGCAGTTGCAATTTAAAGAGAGGTGGTCAGGCCAGGCCTTGCAGTGGTGTTTGAGCAGATTTGAAGGGTTTGGGGCGCGGGGATGGGGAGCTAGCTCTGAGCCACAGTAATTTACCAAAGGCTCTGAGCAGCTCCACAAGGCATCTTACAGGCTTAGAGGGCTTCCCAGGTGCCACTAGTGGTAAAGAACCCACCTGCCAATGCAGGTAGATATAAAGGGATGTGGGTTCAATCCCCGGATCGGGAAGATCCCCTGGAGGAAGGAATGGCAACCCACTCCAGTATTCTTGCCTGGAGAATCAACTTGGAGAGAGGAGCCTGGCAGGCTCCAATCCATGGGGTCGCAAAGAGTTGGACACGACTGAAGTGACTTAGCACATAGAGGGTGAACACATTGCCCAAGATTTCTCAGCCAGGGAGTGGTGGGCCCAGGATTCAAACCCAAGTCTGCTGATTCTGAACCCATGCAGGGAAGAGTGATGGCTGGGATTATAGCAGAGTCGCTGGGCCCCTAGTGAATGAGTCGAACCTCAGCTTGGCCATGTCTTAGCTGAGTCTTAGGCAGGCTACTTCCTACTCTGAGCCTCAAATTCCTCATCTATACCTGAGGGTCATGACAGAGCCCTCCTCATGGGGTAATTTAGAGGATGAGAAAAGGCGGTACACTAACTGTTTACACAGAGCCTGGCACCAGGCAAGGGCTCCAATGTGGTAACAAATCATCACCATCACTGTTATCATCATCAGCAGCAGCATCACCATCATTATCGGCACCGTCATCATCACCATCACTATTATCATCACCGCCATTGCCATCATCATCACCGTTGTCATCACCATCATTATCGTCATCACCATCACCATCGTTTTGTCTCTATTATGTCTCATCTGCCCAAGCCACACCACAGAGCGACTCCAGTAAGGACGCCTGGCCTGTGGCTTGGGCCAGTGGATGGAGCCAGTCCTGAGGGGCTGGCTGGAGTGAGAAGGCAGACGTGCTTGGCGGACAGGTTCCCTCTGGCTCCATCCTTCCCTCCCTTGCTCCCTCGCTCCTCTCTCTCCAGGCTGATGAAATATGGATGAGCTGGCAATGGTGTTGCTGTGCTGCTGAGTAGGCTGCCATGGACCCAGGGAGGGTGATGGATAGCACTGATTACACTGGCCCAGCAGGGGGAGGATGGGGAGAGACAGCCTCATCCATCTCAGGGCCCTCCTCCCAGCCTCCTTCAGCCCACCTTGTCTAGCAGCTTCTGCCCTCCCAGGAGCCAGCCCTCCCAGGCCCTGCCAGGGTCTCCGTCACAAAGGCTTGTGGCCTCTGTCATCTCCTTGACCTCTCACAACGGCTTGCAATGGAGAGAAGGCTGTTCTGTTTGCAAATGAGGGACATGAGGCCAGAGAGGGGAAGAGACCTGCAGAGTGAGTGGCTGTCAGGACTAGAAACTTCCAGTGTCCCACTGCCTTGTCAATACCTGTCCAGCTTCTCAGGGGTATTTTCTATACATGGGAAGTGATGTATCTTGGAGGTTCTGAGCCCCGTCTCTGGAGTCATGCAGTTTGGATCCCAGCTCTTCCGACTGCCCTTGGGAAAAATCAGTTAAACTTTGAGCTCACCTTCTCCATCTGGGACTTCCCTGGTGGTCCAGTGGTAAAAAAAAAATCCACTTGCTAATGAAGGAGACATAGATTTGATCCCTGGTCCAGGAGAGTTTCCACATGCCATGAGGCAATGAAGCCCATGAGACACAACTCCTGAAGCTCATGTGCCCAAGAGCCCATGCTTCACAACTGGAGAAGTCTCCGCAATGAGAAGCCCGCTCACACAGCTAGAGAAAGCCCATGCACAACAGTGAAGACCCAGCACAGCCAATAATAATAATAATAAAATACAAACCCTTTTTTAAAATGTCCCCATCTGTTAAACGAAGATGATTATTTCAGTCATCTGGATTCAGAAGCCCACCTCCCCAGACCCATACTTGGGTGAGGGTCTCTGAGGACTGCAGAAGCTGCCTGCCCTTCTCTCCATGACCCCAGTGCATCTTCCCATCCCCCACCCTGGGCCTTCCACTTGCAATGCCTTCCCCCCTTTTCACCTGGTAAGCCTGGGGTCCAGTTCAAATATCACCTCTGCTGGGAAGCCTTCCCAGACCCTCCTGTTTCTATGTGGGGGATATCGCTCCCGATTTGGAACCATCACTGGGCTTAGCCACCGCGGGGCCACAGCCTGGGTCCCCCACACAGCAGTCCATCAGTCAGCTGCCTCCACATCACCTTGTGTCCTGGCAAAGTCCTCTCACTGGAGCTGAGCACGGGCTCCTTCTCTATGGAGACGCTGGTCATCGAGGTAGCACTTGACAAAGGCTCCAGGCTTTATTCCCCCCAGAGATGTCTGACTTTCCAGACCAGACGTCAGGGATTGCTTCTCACCAGCCCAAGGACAGACTCAGCAGTGGTGGACTTTCAGGGTAACTGATGGAGCCTGTTTAGACCAGCCAAGGCTCTACAAGCCCCCTAAATTCCACTGTGCCACCAGCTGTCTGTGTCCCCCTGGGGCAGGGGGAACATGGGTGTCACCTGAACCTGACCCTGCTATCAACCCTTCCTGAAGCAGTATGGATAAAATCTAAAGTCTGATGCCTGCCGGCTCCAGCCTCATCTTCCCCAAATCTCCTGGCTCCCAGTGCCCATCCTCCGGCACCCCACATCACTTCCCACCATCTACATATGCCCTTATTTTACTTTTGCTACACTAGCTTGACCTGTCCTCCCTATGCTGAACTTGGCTGCCTCAGGGCCTTTGCACAGACTCTCTGTTGCCTGTGGTACGCTTTGAACAACTATTCACCTGATTTATGTCCACTTGCTTCTCAGTCTCCACAGAGGCAGCCCTTCTTCAGAGATGCCTTTCCCAGCCCCTGGGACTAGGCTGAGCCTCTCTCTTTGCTCCCCACCCCAGCACTTCTCACAGTTTGTGATTGCACACTTTAGATCATTGCTTGCCTCCTGAGAGAGCCGTCGCCAAGAGCATGGACTCGGGGATCAGACTGCATGAGTTTACAAAGAAGTTTCCCCTCACATCAGCTGTGTGGCCTTGGCCAAGTTCCTTCGTCTCTCTGTGCTGCTTTAGTCTCTTTATCTGTGCAACCAGCCAGTCAAAGGACCTCCTTGTGGTGCTGCTGTGAGAGCTACATGGGCTTAAGCAGTCAGGCACTTAGAACAGCACATAGTTCTTAGTGGGAGCTTAACACATATCTGCCTGGAGTGTTACTGTCTCCACGTTGGAATATAAGCTCTGTGAGGGCAGGGACCGCACTCACTTTTTCACTGACTTATGTCTAGCCCCAGTGCTGGCACATGAATGATAAATGCTGGCACACGAGCCAACAAATAGTAAATGAATGACACTGTGATTTGTGTAGTGAAGTGTTTCCAAAATTTTCCAATTTTAAAATGTTTTGCAATTTTAAAGGAGTCTATGGACTCTCTCTAAAGGACTATATGGATGATAGTTTCCCTTCAAGTATTCATTAATGGAGAAAAAGAATAGTATCATTATATCACCATGTTTCTCTGAGTTCAATAATGGTTTTCTAAGAATATGTATTTATTTGGCTGCACCAGATCTTCTTTGCATCATGCAGGATCTTTAGTTGCAGCATGTAGGATCTAGCTCCTTGACGAGGGGTCAAACCAGGGCCCGCTGCATTGGGAGCACAGAGTCTTGGCCACTGGACCACAAAGGAAGTCCCTAGTAATGCTTTTAATGAAATTCTCGTCTCAACACTTGACAGAGTCTGGGGAGGATGAGAAGCCTGTGACTGCCAAGGGTATGGACTGGCTGGTGCACACATGGGTCCAGAGGTGACAGGCAAACCTCACCTGAGTTCAGGTTCACGGTTGAGTAGGAGGTGCATTCATGACCACCCAGGGAAGTCATCAGGGATGAGGCTTCAGGCACAGGCCTGGACCCAGGAGGGCTGGGCCGAGCCAGGACTGGGGATGTGGGAGCATCCACTTAGACATGGGGCTACAAGCAGGGGATGCATGAACCCACTGAGGAAGTGTATGCAGAGGAGGAGGGGAGGGGAGGGGAGCCTCCTGGGAGCCATCCCACAGAGGGGAAGAGATGGGAGCTGCAAGAAACCAGAGACTGATGCTCTTGGAAGGCAGGTGGGAGGGACGAAGCCCATGTGCGGGGCACTGCTGCCCTAGAAACAGGACAGCTGATTAAAGGAATCGATAGATGCAGAGGGCCTCGCCTGGGGCTGGTGTGTGGAAGGCTCCCCATCAGCCTGTTCTTCACCGTCTGCTGCGAGGAGGTGTGTGAATAGGCAGGCTCATCACCCAGAGCCTGCCGTGTCTTCATGTCTCCGGGTCTCCCGTGGGGGTCTGCAGGAATGGACCCTTGGAAGAACCTGCTGCCTGCTAGCACACCCACCATCTCTGGTCCCCCCCACACTCCCCCCTACTTACTCTGGGCCTCTTCCCTCCCACCCCCTTTCTCATCCACAGAGCAGCAACCCCACAGCAGTCCCCAGCTGGCTGGGCAGCCATGAGGGAGACCCCAGCCCCCTCCTGGGGCAGCACTGGCTGGAGTCTGGTCCAATCCAAGGATTCTGACAGCTCCCCTGCATCCTTTTGATACCTGGCAGGTCACTGACAGCAGTTCCAGGATGGATGGTGAGACCTGCAGGCCGGGAGACAGGGCCAGCATCTGCTGGGGTTTGGGGTGCGTTTTTTTCTTCCATACAAAGTAACAGAAATTAAAACAAGCCAATCATTTTTAGCTAAATCAAGTTTAATAACAGAGCAGGAGCACACTGGATCCCCGGAACAGAGGGCAGCATCACAGGTGCTTAGAATCACGGAGCTGGCTCTGAGTCGTAGACTCTTAGAGAAATACACCCTTACAATGCTAGAGTCAAAACCCTTAGGATCACAGAGCCTCAGATCTCTAAGGAGGCAGGAGAAGGGGCCAGAAGACTTAGAGGCCTGCATTCTCATCCTGTCTCTACCACACACAAACTGTGTGACTTGGCATGTTACCTCACTTTTCTGTTTTTCAGTTTCCTCTCCTATTAAAATCAAAGTTGGGCCCGGTTATGAGAATTCTGTGGATGCTGTGTGACATACTCTTAGGTCAACGTATCTCAGAAGCATAATCCTCAAGTGGCCTTTGGTTCTACCTTATTCTGCATTGCATGCAGCGCAAGAGATGCTTATCACCTCCAAAAACAGAGTTGACTGCCTCACGAGGCAGCCAATTTTATTTTCAAATAGGTCTGATTGAGAGCTGACGCCTTCTTCTTGGAAACTTCTACCCACCGTGAGGACTGGCTGTACCTTCCAGTTTTGCTTATGCTCTTCCACGGGGCAGATTTACATGAGTAAAATTCATCATCATGCCATCATCCTGTACCAGCTAAGGGCCTAAAGGCTTCACACTAAGTGCTTGCTGCCAGGACTCTTTCACCGTGGTCAAGGATGTCCTTTGTTCTATACACAGAAGAGCCACTTATTCATCCATTCAGTAAACTGTGTTCTACGGCCAGGGGCAGAGTGTGGGCAGACTCAAGGTCCTTGCACTTGGGAAGCTCACAGTTTAGTGGGAAGGATGCCAATTAAACAAGCAACATGTTCAGAGGGGTCACACAGGCACCCTGGGTGGTACCCTAGGTTCTGGGATAAGAGATAGAGGCTAAGTTCTATTTCCTACTAGTTTTCTATGTGATGTTGGACACATTTCTGAACTTTGCTTTCCCAAATGACAAAAAATATTAAAGCTCTAGGGACTAGGATAGGTAGCCCTTGCCTCCTATGGGGCACTGGGAAGTTCCCAAGAGACAATGAAGCAGCTACTGCTATTGTCTGCCCTCCTTGCCACTGACAGAACCTTATCAGATTGAATCACACACAACCTAAGAGGTGATTAGATGAATCCTACTTGGTTTAAGGCTGTCATAGCAGTCTCTGTCCTTTACCACTCACTGGTCTTGAGTGGGGATGTGGTCCCATTCAGAGTCATAATAATATAAAGAAGAATCCCTGAAGCATGTGGTGAGTAACAGGATGCTTTAAGGTAAAGTTTCTCCTCTCTGATGGATGAGAAAGCCACCTTTGCCCCCTTCCCCCTGTTCCTGTTTTGGACACTGTTGAATGAGGATGTGATGCCTGGAGCTGTGGCAGTCATCTTGTGACCATGTGAGATCAAGCTTAAGGACAAGTACCAACATGCTGAGGGTACTAGAGTGGAAGACAATGCAATAGACTGAATGTTTATATCCCCCAAATCTTCAGATATTGAAATCCTAATCCCCGAAGTGATGGAATTAGGAGGTTAGGACCTTGAGAGGTAATTAGGTCATGAGGATGGAGCTCACATGAATGCAATTAGTGTTCTTACAAAAGGGACCCAAAAGACCTCATGCCCTTTTTCTGCCATGTGAGGATACAAGAAGTCAACATACTTCCACCCAGAACCCAAGCATGCTGGTACTCTGATCTTGGACTTGCAGCCTCTGGATTGTTGTTATAAGCTGCCCAGGCTATGGGATTTTGGTAGCAGCCTGAAATGACTAAGACAGGTGGAAAGATGACATTATTAAGCTGCAGAATCAACCTTAGGACAATCTACATTCAGACATCTCACTAAGTAAGTAATAGATGTCCTGTGGCTTAAGTTACTGATAGCTGGGTTTTCTATTATCACAGCTAAGCATGTCTTTTCTTCACCTCCCCAGTTCCTATGCAACCTTCCAAAGCCAGAGGAGCCATCATCCCTCCTACATACAATCTTGCTGATAATCAGCAAATATTTATCAAGCACTCACATGGCCCCTGTTTTGGTGACAATATAGTGGGAGACAGGCAAAAATAATTAAATAGATGATTGAACTAATTATACATGGCAATGAGTTTTATCCATTGAGGGATGGGGCTCACATAGACAATGTCAGGGAAACCCCTTTGGGTTGAGTCATCAAGGTAGGCCCTTCCAAGGAGTTGACACTTAATAAGAGCCCTGAATGAGGGCACAGTGTAGGGCGGGGAGATTTCCTGATGGTAACTGACCTGAGGTGAAAAATAGCTCAGTGTGTTTGGGCGGTGGAGAGAGGGTAGACCCAGGTTGTAGGATGAGAGAAAGAGCTTGGGTTCCATTTTAAGGGATGCCAGTGAGAGTTTAGGGGGCTTCCCTGGTGGCTCAGGCGGTAAAGACTCTGCCTGCAATGCGAGATACCCAGGTTCGATCCCCGGGTCAGGAAGATCCCCTGGAGAAGGAAATGGCTACCCACTCCAGTATTCTTGCCTGGAAATTTCCATGAACAGAGGAGACTGGCGGGCTACAGTCCATGGGGTCGCAAACAGTTGGACACGACTGAGCAACTAAACACTTTAACCCTAGTGAGAGTTTAAGCCAGAAAGTGGCTCAGTCTCATTTCTGCTTTAAGGTTGCCAGGTGGGGGGGGGTTTCCCAAATCCTCCCAACCTCCCCTGGGCCACCTCTGCCCTGGCCTATTTGTCTCAATCCTCTGCCAATTTGCTGTTGCCACCTCTAGACCACAATGTTCTCCCAAGTTGGGACCATTTCTGCCCCTTCTCTATGCTCACTGCCCAGCACCGTGACTGACAGCCCCTTCCTCCAAGGCGGTCAGCACCCAGCAAGCCCTTCCAGGCGCCATGCTGCCTCCTAGGGGTCAGCAGCCTGACAACTGGCCTTAGGAAAGCGGCCGACCCCTTCCCTTTGGTCTGCACCCCTGGCCTCCGGCAACAGGCAGAGCTCGGGCCACCAGGGACCAGCACAAGGCCTGGGTTTGCTCAGTTTTTATGAGCATGCCTGTATCTAGAAATGGAAAAGCCAGGCGATTCTGCCTCCCCACTACTGTCACCAAGCTGGACTTCTCCTTCCCAGCCCCAGCTGTCCCTGACTCCTCCTGCTTCCCCTCCTTTGGCTGAATCAGACTGTCCAGGGACAGAGGAGAGGAGGACAGAAAGAGAATGTGCTCCCTAGCTTGAAAAGCAACAAAGACACTCCTTCACAGCATCACCAACCCTCCAGCTTTGCGGGGAGTAGAGGTTCCACCACCAACCAGAGTCGTGTAAGAAGCTGGTGGCCTCTGGGATCGAAGGACAGCATATCTGATGGCTCTGGGGTGAATCAGGAGTGGGGCGGGAGGGGAAGATCTGGAATGTCTTGGTCTCTTTCCTCTGCAGCCTGATCCCATCCTTCCTCCTGTGACATTTATTGCGCTGGACTGTATGTTTCAGACACCAAGTCTTAGCATCCTGGAACACCAAGAACCCTGAGAGATCAACGCAGGCCTGCCAGATACCCAAGGGAGAGGAGTTGCATTCCAGCCAGTCACCTTGGCCCAAGGGAGCCACAGTTCTCAGCGAGGGGAGAGTGAGGCCCACAGGTTTGCTCTGGGACCTCCAGGAGTCTGAATCGTATCCTTGTGTGGTCAGCCCTCCTCCCCCCAACCCCCGCCCCTTGCAGGATCACTGCACGGTTAAGAGCTCACCCTTCCAGCCAGGCTGCCTGGGCTGAATCTCAGTTCTTCCACTTCCTGGGTGTGTCCATTTCCCCATGTGTAACACAGAGATGTGACAGCTCTGACCTGTAACGTGCTCAGAGCAGGGCCTGCCACACAGTAAATGCTCCATCAGTGTTGGCTGCTATTCTTATTTGCCACTGAGGCTTCTCAAGCCCCAGATGGGCAGGGGCTTGCCCAAGGCTGCCCAGCAAGACTGTGGCAGGTCCCAGGCTGGAATGTGGATCTCCTAACTTCCAGGGCAGCACTCTGTCTGAGCTCACGGAGCTTTGATGGTTGCAAAGAGCTTCGGAGATGCACCTCAAGGCATCAAACTGCCCCCCAATAGCCACACACAGAGACTCACATCATCACCCCAGGGACGCACAGATGAAATCGCAGACAGATAAGAAACCGTTGTGTACACCCAGCCTCTGATGCTGAGACAGTGATGCTGGAGGGGCAGCACACGCACACACCAGGCTCTCCACGATCCAGGCCTCCCCCAGACCTCACTACCCTTTTATTATCTCCTTCCTTCCCATCTCCTCACCATTCCTCTCCCTCCAACACTCACATATTTATGGCTGTTTTCCCAAAGTCCCCAGCCTGTCTGGAAATGAGGGGTGATGTTGTCAGCTCCACCAACCAAAAGCCCACACGTCTATACCCATCTTCTGGGCTGTGTCCCTGCTCACCTGGAGAATCCAAGGAGGCCAGGGGTGGAAGTTGTATAGCCAGAGCCAGCGCTGAGCTATGGGCCTCCAGCTGGGACCAGGTCCTCTTATCTTCATTCCCCTCAAGGATGTCCCAGGGTAGCTGGGGGCTCTGCCTGAGTCCCTCTGGGAGCAATGGGAAGCTGAAATCTACATGATCTTCACCTTCAGGGCTGCTCAGCGAGGCCCGGCCAAACAGAGCCTCCCGTGTTGTATGGAAGATGCAACCTCAGAACCTCACAGCATCAGGGCTAGAGGACCCCTCCCAACTAACTAATCCAGACCCTCCTTTCAAAGATGGGGAGACTGAGGCTCAGAGAGGGGATGAGATTTTCCCAGGGTCACACAGCAAAACGGCAAGCAGGGCCTCTCTCCTCGCTTCATGTTGAGGGTCGTGGGGTGGCTCACTAGCCTGATGCTGACCCCAAATGGCACTGTCCCCCGCTGCTCACCGGTCCCAGCCCCTCATCCCTCCAGATCCAGGCTATGGTTCCCAAACAGAGGCCATGAGGCTCTTTCGTGATGGTCTCCAGAGTCAGAAACCTTCCCAGAGCCTGTCCGGAGACTCCTCTGTGATTTATTCCCTCTCTCTCTCTTCCTGTTTATTCAACCCCTCAGCAAAATGTCCCAGGGGAGAGAATTTATGAGAGGAGGAGGAGGAGGGAGGTGAGGAGAGAAGGGGTGGGGAGATGCATGTGGGTTGATAAAGAGAAGAGGAGAGAGGAGAGAAGAGAGAATTTAAGGAGACAGCAGCCCAGGGTGTGTGTTTGCATGAGCAGCAAAGACTTGGTCAACCATCATCTGCGGGACCGGGACAAATGCTCTCTGAGCATCCTCAGCTGGATGACGAGTGCTCCCATGGATGCCTGGGGTCGAGGAGGAGGTCTCGGGGTCCCCAGGCCACTCCCGGGTGGAGAGGGAGCTGGGGATGCTGCACAAGAAACCCCCCCACCTTTCTCAGGGTGACAGTGTCCCTGCCACTCTGCAATGTCCACTGAAGCCCTGGGATGCACAGGGCCCCTGACAGCACCCTGTATACAACAGGGGCTGCATAAACACTGTATGGACAACCAGCAGGAAACAGCCAGGCCCCTGGCTTCTCAGTCCGAGTCCTGATGGATTTAACGCGAGGCCTCAAGCAGGACAGTTCCCCTCCTGGGCCTGAGTCTCTTCCTCTGTCCAGTGAGAGGACATGCTGGGTGGTGGTTAAGGGTCTTCCAGCTCTGACAGCCCAGGGGTTTGGGATCCTAGAGGTCACGAGCTAAATGTCGTACAGTAGCCCTGACGCAATAGCCCTGACCACGCCCCAACCCTGCATCCACTCTCAGTTCCACGCCTAGAGGAAGAGTGCCAATATTTCAGTGAGTCTTTGAGGGGTTCACATTCTCACCCTGCCTCCTGGGTTCAAGACAGCATCATCTTATACTTGAAACTAGGCTGCTACTTCCAGACGTGCCTCCACCCACCCACACTAAAGGGTCCAGGGAGATGTCTCTGCACACTCAAACATCTTTCTATGTATGGGAGAAACAGTGCAATTCCTGGTTGGCGGGGGGGGGGGGGGGGGGAACAGAGGGGGGAAGACATGAAGCAAAGTGGCAGAGCTGGGTGATGGATCCATGAGGGCTGATCATCCTGTTTAATGATTTCCATAGTAAAATGTCAAGTAACACAAAAGTTTAAACCCATCTTTCCAAGATGCCTGTGGAATGCACAGTAAGTAGTCAGAGAAACAATTCCTGCTGAAATAACACTAACAATAATGTGATACCTATTGGCAAGTTTGGAAACTAAGGAGGTTGAGGAGAGTATGTAATGCCCTGGGATTTCACAGTGGTTAACAGGGGCTGTGTGTTAATATAATAGAAAAGCTAAATATGCTGCTTCTTTCCACTCTTTTACAGAATCAGGCTCTATTGTCAAGCCCCTCGGATATTTTCAAGGGTTTGAAACCCTTCTATACAGTAAGTATCTAACTACTCCATGCTAATGAATACATCTTGATTAGTGCTCTTTACCTTTGTGTTATAGGCATGGTTTTTCTCTTGTTTTCAATTAAGTATATCCACAGAATGGCTAATATTTCTGAAATGCAAAAAAAAAAAGAGTAATAAATAAATAAATGTTTTCATAAAGTTTTTTGAAAACACCTGCTTGCCTCCCTCTCTTTCTCCTTCTGTCTCTGCTCCCCCCCACCCCCTGCCTCCACCTCCGCCTCCAACAGCAGATCCACTGGTTTCCTGCAGGGTGGTTTTGCCCCCTCCCCTCAAGCTCCTCTGCCTTGTTACATGACCAGGCCTTCTATCCCATGCAGTCTATGACTCAGCAAAGGCTGGTCCCTCCCCAAGAAGAATCCTGGGGCTGTAGGATGGATGGAGGACCACAGAGACGAGTGTGGCTGGGAATAAAGGAGATCAAGGTGAGGTCCAGGCCATCCTAGCCCTGGAAGGAGAACTCTGCCCTCTGGTGCTTGCACTAGCAGTGCTTTGGGGACGGGGGTCTTCCCATGGCCCTGAGACCCCTCCTGAGAGGACTGGCACCCTGCTGACTCCATGCCCAGGCCCTGCCTCTTAACCAGATACAGAAACTAGACGGGACCTCAGGACCAACAAGCCCAGCTGCCTCGCTTGACAGAGGAGAGGAGACACTTGTTCTGTGTTACACAGCAGAGTTTGTAGAAATTAGATGCTAATCTGACCAGCCTCTCCCCTGTGTAGGACCTTGCAGTGCCTCCCACTGCCCACAGGACAAGATCAGATGCCCTGGCCTCGACACCCACACTTTCAAGACCTGCTCCTGCCCCCTCATTCAGCACCACCTCCCAATGGACTCATCAGCTTCACCCCCTTCCCCCTCGCCCCCGTCTTTACCCAGAAAGCTCTGATGTCCCCCTGCTGGGGTCCCCCTCCCTGGGAGCCCCACGTGCCCAAGTTACACAGCAGGCATTGAACGTGAGTCTGGCTCCAGAGCCCACAGTTCTAACCACTCTGTTCTCCTGCCCCAGCTGAGTGGAGGAGGGCAGGGAGAGCCGATGGAGACCTGGTTCCTGATTCCCAAATCCGTGCCTTCCCTTTTCCCTCTCCAGGCGCCGTGGGGCAGAGGTGGCCAGAAGTCAGGAGGAGGGTAGGGAAAGTAGGCAGAATGGTCTTGCCCTTTGCCACATCCTCCGTCACCGTGGTTCTTGAGAACCTCGAAGAGAAAGCCAGTCTAGAGCAGGGCCAGTGTTGAGTAGAAAGGATCTGTTTTGCTAGCCCCACATCTTAAGCTTTCAGAAGCTCAGGCAGGACCAGGGGAGGGAAGGATGCTGTGTGCCAAGGGGAGGACTCCGTCCCTCCCCACAGCTCACTCCTGCTCCGCCTGTCACATCACCTCCCTTGCGGTGACCCCTGAGAGAGACGCCCCGCTCTCCCCCAACCTACCTCTTCACGCACTGTCAGCCTTAGCATCACTGAGGGTTTCTCACCAGGTGCATCCTGGCTAAGAATGTGGTCTCAGGAGCCAGCCCCACCAGGTTTAAATCCTACCTCTGTCACTTATGGCTTCCCTCATAGCTCAGTTGGTAAAGAATCTGCCTACAATGCAGGAGACCCCGGTTCAATTCCTTGGTCAGGAAGATCTGCTGGAGAAGGGAAAGGCTACCCACTCCAGTATTCTAGCCTGGAGAACTCCATGGACTGTGTAGTTCGTGGGGTCACAAAGAGTCAGACACTACTGAGGGATCTTCACTTTCACTTTCTGTCACTTATTATCTATGTGGCCTCGGGGAAGAAAAAGAACCTCCCTCTGCCTCTGTCTTCTCATCTGGGAGATGGGAGCAGCATCAGTGCCTACCTCATAGGGTCATCGTGCTGAGGACACAAGTTAGGATACATGAAGTGTTTAGAATTGTGTCTGGCAAATAATTAGACCACCAGAAGTGTTCGCATTGGGTGTGTAGATCAGGGCACTAGGCACTGAGTTTCTTTGTTTGTTTATTTTTAAAGATCTTTTAATACTGTTTTTCAAGTCTTTGTGTTACAATACTGCTTCTGTCCTATGTTTTGGTTTTTTGGCTGCAAGGCATGTGGGCTCTTAGCTCCCAGACAAGGGATCAAACCCGTACCCCCTGAATTGGGAGGTAAAGTCTCAACCACTGGACCCCAGGGAAGTCCCTAGGTTAAGGTTACATTCTCAGTGCAACTAGCTGGGTGACCACAGGCAGGTGACCTAAGCCACAACTCTCTTTTGCCCATGTTACATGGGCACAACTGTTTCGTGGCTTCATAGCACTGAGCACAGGGACCAGCACGAGACAGCCATTCTAAAGATGGTGCTAATGATGATAATGTACTTGCTCTCAAGGAGCTTGCAGCCTGGCAAGGGCAGCCGATGGGTAGCCGGTCTCTCATCTGGCAGCTGAGCAGCTGCACCCTGGGAGCCCCTGGGACAGTATGTGGGAGCCGTCAGCCTGCCTGGCAGCTCAGAGGAAACTACAAGGGCAAAGGTGTGGAAGAAGAGGGCGTGGTGCATGCAAGGACAAGGGACAGACCTTCCACAGACCTTCCTACCATCTCCAGGCTTCCTCCAATGCAGCTAGAGGATTGGCTAGCTCTGTGTCACTGGGGGGATAAAGAAGCAACTCGTGCCCAAACTATAATTCAAAAGATGTGTGCACCCCAATGTTCATAGTAGCCAAGATGCAGAAGCAACATTCAGCAGAAGCACATTCAATAAAGACTAAGTGTTGATTGACAGATGAATGGATAAAAAAGATGTGGTTATATATGTACAATGGAATACCACTCAACTGTAAAAAAGAGTGAAATAATGCCATTTGCAACAACCTGAATGGACACAGAGACCTTCCCTGGTGACTCAGTGGTAAAGAATCTGCCTGCCAATGCAGGAGACCTGGGTTTGATCCCTGGGTTGGGACAATCCCCTGGAGAAGGGAATGGCATCCCTCTCCAGTCTTCTTGCCTGGAGAATTCCATGGACAGAGGAACCTGTTGGGCTACAGTCCATGGGGTCACAAAGAGTCAGACACGACTTATTAAGTAAACAGCACCAACAAGCAAGGGCACACACAGGATGATACTAAGTGAAGTCAGCCAGAAAGAAAAAGACAAACACCATAAGATATCACTTACACGTGGAATCTAAAATATGGTACAAATGAACCTATCTACAAAACAAAAACAGACGCTCAGACTGAGAGAGCAGACTTGTGCTTGTCGAGGGTGGGGGGAGAGGGATGGCTGGGGAGTTTGGACTTAGTAGATGCAAACTTGCATATTTAGAATGTATAAACAACAAGGTTCTATTGCATAGAACAGGGAACTATATTCAATATCCTGGAATAGACCATAATGGAAAAGAATATAAAAGAGAAAGTATCTAATATGCGTGTGCATACCTGAGTCACTTCGCTGTACAACAGCAATTAACACAACATTGTAAATCAAACATACTTCAGTAAAAAAATAAATTTACAAAAAGAACAGAAGAAACAACTCATGGGCTAGTCATCTCCAAGGAGAAACCATTAAGGAGACATTCTTGGACAAGGAGGAGGGAGGAAAAAAAAGGCTGTGAATCTGGCGATCTGGGACCATCTGCTATGTGACCTTGGACAAGTCATCTGACCTCTGTGGACGTCAGCGTCATCTTCAGTCACGGGTGCGGTTTGAGATGCTGATCCATCTGCACTTGCCCCCTGGCCTGGGAAATCAAGCCTGTGGTCTGGGACGGTTGTCCTGGGTCTCCTTGCAGGTCACTTCCCAGATTTTTCCCAGTCCCCTGGGACTTGCTACATGGGAATGCCAAGCCCAACTTAAGAAAGACACTGGGTATCCAAGCCATCTGACATCTCCCACTCCATCCTCCATCACTGTCCTCCAGCCCCAAGTCTAAGGTGAAAGATTGGCAGAGTCCCGTTTGGTGGAAGGTGAGAACTAAAGTTTGTGGCATACTTACTATGCGCCAGGTTCTTGGCAGGCCTGAATTCCTTCACCCATCACAATAACCGATGAAAAAGCAGTGGTTTCCATTTTATAAACAGGGAAACTCAGATTCCAAAAGGTTAAGTCCCTTGCCCAAGGCCACCCAGCTGGTTTGTGGCTGAGCCAGGATTCCAAGTCTCTGCAAAAGCAGATGTTTGACTAACTTTGCCATGACTGATTCTGCCATGATGCTCTGGGGGCCGGAGGCATGCCAGACTCCTGTCCTGCAGCTTGAGATGGGGAGTGAGGAAAAGACGTAAGACCAGAGAGAGTGGAGGCCACCCCACGCAGAGGCTAATGTCCTGAGCACTGTTCTCACCTCCAGAAATGGCAAAGGAGTTCCCTTCCTTCTGGGTCCCCTGAACCACCTTTGTAACAGCTCATTTGCAGAGAAAACAATTGTGCGCCAGGCAGCTCACATACCAGCTCCAAGCTGGGCATAGCCACGGTGACCAACACACAGTCCTTGTCCTCTCGGGGCTTATGATCTAGGGCAGGAGACAAAGGGAGGTCAAGAATGTGCTAAGTGGGGACTTTCCTGGAGGTCCAGTGGTTAAGAGCCTATGCTTTCACTGCAGGAGGCGTGGGTTCAATCCCTGGTTAGGGAACTAAGATCCCACATGCCATGTGGCATGGCCAAAAATGATCATAATTTTTTAAAAGAATGCACTAAATGTCATGGCAGAGTAGTCTGGAGGCTATGTAAACCTAGAAGAGGGACTCCTATGCCAACCCAGGAATCAGGGAAGGCTTTCTGGAGGAGGCTGAGTGTATAAGTGGTTTGTCAGCGGGCTCAGACAAAGGAAGGTCTGTCTTCCTCTACTTCCTTAGGATTGAGGATAATGCCTGGCCAAAGCGAACTCTCTGGTTGAAATGATTTGCTTAATTGGAAGCTCCATGACAGAAGATGAAAGCCTTTAAAAATAATATCAGGAAGTATCTGAAACAGAAATGAATAGGGTTGGAAATGCTATGGGAGCCCGGGGACCAGAAAGGACAATGGGGGATAGATGAGCTCTGTCTTCAAAACTTGCAAGGCACTCACTGGAAAGAGGAAACTAACTAGACCTGGGGGGACCCCCAGAGGCAAAAGTAGGACTAATGAAAGGAGGCATATTGGGCTCAGTGTAAGTAGGAGGCTTCGCCAATTGAGCACTGAGAAAAGTTGAGAGCTGGCTTGTGAAGTGGAGTCCCCTGTCACTACTGAATTATTCCTTTAGGTTGAGCATGACCCTCTCCAGCCTCCTTGCTTAAAAGGAAGGTACCCCTGGGAGGGGAAACTCGTGCATGACCTGACCTTGACACTCCAGCTGGTTGTGCCCCTGGTGGAGGGGAAGGTGGGGGACACATCCAGGGGAGGCCTCCAGGTCAGCATCCCTAGGTCCTCCAGGCCACCCCTCTGTCATGTTACTGGCCTTGCGTTGACTTCTTCATCCTATCTGCCGTCTCCCAGGCCTCAGGCAGACTATATAGCCAGCCTGGCTGCCTGAGTCTGTGTTTCCCCTATTCTGAGCCTGTCACCCTGATTTCAGTTGAAAGTGGAGGCAGTGAAAGACAACAGTTAAACACTTGAGTCTTAGATTCAGGTCAATGTGGGCTCAACTTTGGTCTCAGCCACTTACAAATAGGCAATCTTGGGCAGGCTATTTATTCTCTCTAAACCGCAGTTTCCTTATCTGTAAAAGGGAGTACTGAAACCCTGCCATACAAAAGCAGATGGAGGTTCCTCACAAAACTGCAGCTAGAGTGGCCGTATGATCCTGCCATGCTACTGCTGAGCATATGTCCAGGCAAAACTATAATTTGAAAAGCTACATACACCCCAATGTTCACTGCAGCACTATTTGCAATAGCCAAGATGTGGAAGCAAACTAAATGTTCACCAAGAGATGATTGCATAAAGAAGATGAAGTACATATGTACAATGGAATATGGCTCAGCCATAAAAAAGAATGAAATAATGCTATTTGCAGCTACATGGATGGACCTGGAGATTATCATCCTAAGTGAAGTCAGTCAGAGAGAGAAAGACAAACATATGGTATCACTTGTATGTGGAATCTAGAACATGACACAAATAACATATCTATGAAACAGAAACAGACTCACAGACAGACAGAAGAGACTTGTGGTGCCCAGGGTGTGGGGGAGTGGGGAAGGGGAGGATTGGGAGTTTGAAGTTAGCAGATGCAAACTATTACAGATAGAATGGATAAACAACAAGGTCTTACTCTATAGCACAGGGAACTATATTCAATGTCCTGTAATAAACCGTAAGGGAATATATATATATATCAGGGGCTTCTCTGATAGCTCAGTTGGTAAAGAATCTGCCTGCAATGCAGGAGACTGTGGTTGGATTCCTGGGTCAGGAAGATCTGCTGGAGAAGGGATAGGCTACCCACTCCAGTATGCTTGGGCTTCCCTTGTGGCTCAGCTGGTAAAGAGTCTGCCTGCAATGTGGGGGACCTGGGTTTGATCCCTGGGTTGGGAAGATCCCCTGGAGAAGGGAAAGGCTACCCACTCCAGTATTCTTGCCTGGAGACTCCCATGGGCAGAGGAGCCTGGTGGGCTACAGTCCGTGGGGTCGCAGAGTCGGACTTGATTGAGCAACTGACACACAGACACATATATATAAAACTGAATCACTTTGTTGTACAGCAAAAATTAACACAGCATTGTAAAACCAACAATATTTCAATGAAATAACATTGTTTTTTAAAAAGTTTTTAAAAAGCCTTACCATAAAGACACATTGTGAGTATCAAATAAGACAAAGAATATAAAGTATGTAGCATGGGCTGCAGCAGAGACCTCTGTAAGTATCACTATTACTATTGTTTCTGGCGAAAGAAATGGCTCCCCACTCCAGTATTCTTGCCTGGAAAATCCCATGGACAGAAGAGTCTGGTGGACTACAGTCCATAGGGTCAGAAAGAGTCGGACACAACTTAGGGTTGAAAAGAGTCAGACGTGACCTAGCAACCAAGCAGCACTATTGTTTCCATTGTCTACTAATCATATACGTAGGAGCAAAGGCCCAGCGACAGCATATGAATTGCCCAGCTCACACAGCCTGTTAGCGGCACAGATGGACCCAGAACCTGGGTTTCTCCCCCGTCTTAAGATAACAATAATAGCAGCTAACACTTATCACAGCTGGCTCAGTGGTAAAGAATCCACCTGCCAAGTAGGAGACACGGGTTTGATCACTGGGTTGGGAAGATCCCTTCAAGAAGGAAATGGCAGCCCTCTAGCATTCTTGCCTGGGAAATCCCATAGACAGAGGAACCTGTTGGGCAACAGTCCTTGGGGTCGGAAAAGAGTCGGACACAACTTCGTGACTAAACAACAAAAATAAACCTGTACCAGGTACTATGTACCAGGCAGTCTTCTAAGTGTTTTCTCATTTGACTCTCACAACTCTGTAAGATAGGTGTTATTATTATCCTTATCTCATAGATGAGAAAACAGAGGCCCAGAGAGGTTAAACAATTTTCTCAAACACTCCCAGAAGGCATGCATTTGTTCGGAAGCCTGTCAGGGATGAAGTGAGGATTTGAACTCAGAGAGTTTGGGCCCCAGAGTCCAGCATGCACTTTCACATGTGTAGCTAATTCACTAAATGTACCTTTACCCTGGGTATCCCTGAGGCAAAGACAAGACTCTAGTGGCAGCAGTCAGGCCCCCATGACAGGGGAGTTGGGTCAGCCTGGTAGGACCCGTCTCAGCACACAAAGTGATGGGTCCCCTCACCTCCTGCCCCCTCAAAAACATGTGGTGTTCCTGGGCCTTTCTTGGGGCCCCCGTGTTGGTCAGATGCTGACTTCCTGAGCTGGCACAGCTGTCCAGCCCCTCAAAGCCATCCCTGACTCTGCAGGTGTCCCTGGATGCCCCAAGACTGTGTTCAAAGAAGCATGAAGACCCAGGACAGGAACGCATGGATGCAAGCCCTGCCCATGGTCCCCACGGAGGCTGCCGGCCCTACATCTGCCCCAGGCAGTGGGAGACTCAGTCGTCCAGGACAGAGGCAGCCCGAGGCTGCCTCCTGGGCCTGGAATATTCCCTCCCTTCTCCAGGCACAACCTGTCCTTGGCCTCAAATTCCTCCTTGCCCAGTGCTCTCAGACACAGGGGCAGACGTCACAGCCAGGTCTGGTCCATAGCTCAGGCTCCCAAAGCGACTCTGTCTTCCCTCTGCTGAGCGTGGGTAGCCTGCTTCTTAAGTGCAGCACGTGGAGATGCTTAGAAGCTGAGAAGAGAGCATTTAAAGAACTGTTCTGTGTCTTAATTGTGGCAGTTACACAGTGGAGTGTATTTGTCGAAACTTGTAGAACTGGGCACTAAAAGTGCTAGACTTTAGTAAATTACATCCCAAGAAAATGGACTAAAAATCACATATATAAAAAGTGCTGCCCTCCCAAGCACTCCCAGAACCTACGCCTTTGTCCGGGAGCATTCATCCCCTGGATGCTTGGGGGTCCCCGCCTCCCTGAGGCTCTTTCGCATATGAGGTCCTTGCTGGGTTTATTCCCATCACATGTGATACCAAACCGGGGCTTGGAGGGACCAAGGAACCTGCTCACAATCTCTCACATAAAATCATGAATAACACAAGGCTAGGGGCTGATGTTGAAGGTGAAGCTCCAATACTTTGGCCACCTGATGTGAAGAGTCAACTCATTGGAAAAGACCCTGATGCTGGGAAAGATTGAGGGCAGGGGGCAGCAGTAGATGAGATGGTTGGATGGCATCACCAACTCAAAGGGCATGAGTTTGAGCACATTCCAGGAGGTAGAGGAGCACAGAGAAACCTGGCATGCTGTAGTGCTTGGGGTTGCAAAGAGTCGGACATGACTTCGCAACTGAACAATAGCAAAATACTCTGACATGATTATCCCTTCACCCTCACAGCAACCTTGAGGGAGGCACTTTGTCCTTCTGATTTTATAGATGAAAAAAATAATGCACAAAGAGGCCAAGTAACTTGCCAAAGGCTACAGAGCTAATAAAAAGGCAGAGTTAGGATTTGAACCTGGAGACTGGCTCCAAGGTTCAGCTCTCAGTCTCTATTCTCTTTTCCCCCTAAAGAGCGTAAGCAGACTCTACCTCCCCCCTCTCCTCTAGAGACTGCTCGGAGCTGTTACTGTCCCTGGTGGTGGTCCGCTATGGCCCCAGACATCTTCTAAGGGCTGAGCTGGCAGGATGGACATCCCCCAGGACAGTCCCGTGGGAGGATATGATCTACCCAACCCTGGACGACATGGTCCAACAGCCCTTCCTGTATTAGCCCAGCAAAAATGCCTCAGTTGGTTCTGCCGCAACTCTATGATTTTGGGAAATTACTTCACCACTCTATGCCTGGGCCTCATCTGCTTAGAGAAGGATGGCAGCACCAGCTCCCCAGGCCCCGCTGAGCCTCTAACAAGTGAATGCATACAGTATACAAAGCTGCATCCAGCAGGGATCCAGAGACAGCTAGACTTGCTGCTCCATCCCATGTACTTTGCTGTGTCAACAGAGTCTGTCTTCTTAACCCTGAGCGTTACTGCAAAAGGCTACCTTCTCCAGAGCTGAGCATTGTCCTACAGCATTTTGTTTAATACAGTCATTTAATGGATGTCTTCTGGACGGACGAGGAGAGGGGATGTATTTCTCTTGTTCATGGCTGGGTATCTCCAGGGCCTGGCACACAAGACAAATAAGGATGGACAGAGGAGTGGATGGATGGATGAATGGATGAGTGGATAGATAGGTGAATGGGTGGGTGGTTGAATGCCTGGATGGATGGGTGGATGGATTGGTGAATGGATGGATGGGTGAATGGGTGGGTGGATGGGTGGATGGATGGATGGAAGGGTAGATGGGATAAAAGATGCCCAGCAAAGGTTGGGGCTAGGGACTGAGGGAGACCATTTGCCTCCTCTCCACTGCTTTTCAGGGCTGAGAGCTTGTCATATCGCCTCCACTTCTCCCTTCAGGAAACTGGGTCCCTTTAATCAGTGGGTCAGCCCCTGAGCCCCCCAGGCAGGGACAGAGTAGCAGACTGAAGAACAGGATCTGACAGAGGATAAAGGCAGAATGAGGGAGGAGCTGGGGGCAGGGGATAAGGGTGGGCACAGAGCTTTCCAGAATGAAAGTCTGGAAGAGCAGAGAGAAAATGTTCAGCAAGTGAACGAGAGAGGGAGGAGGGGGACAAAAGAAAAGCTGGAGGCAGAGGGAAAACTTGATCAAAGGAAGACAAATTGGGCCCCGATGCGCTCTCGGCCCCCCTCAGCACTTTGATGAACGTGCGTGTCTGTAAGAGGCTGCCTGGCTGGTTCCTGAGCCCTTTTCTCTCCATTAACACAGCTCAGTCCCACAATCCCTGAGCGGCAGCTTTATTATTATCCTTCCATCACCATGGCCCCAAGAAGGAAGAGATCAGAGCCACCCTCCAGAGCCTGGATTCTGCTCCCCCATTGCTGGCTGGGGGACCTAGGTGGATTCTATGGCCCCTCCAAGTATCACCTTCCTCACTTGTAAAACAGGGATGGGAATGATGCTACCTGGCAAGGGTGTCACAAAAAGGAAGCCAGAGTGTGTGTGCAAGGGTCTGGTACCCAGGCAAGCCTAGCATCCTCCTTCCCTCCCTCTTCTTCTCCTTGGACTGAGATGCAGGTGGCCACGGAGCCAGGGAGCAGGCTGGGTCAGGCCTGCCGGGAATCGGTGGGGGGCATTTCAAAGGACCAGTGCTGGGCCTGCTTTTAGAGACTCCGGTCTTGATGACATGGGGGTGTGACTTGGCCATCAGGACCCTTAAACGCCCCAGGAGATCCTAATGTGCAGCCCAAGCTGAGAAGCTCTGGTCTAAGACAGAGACAACACAAGCAGTCCCCAGGAAGTGTGTCTGGGGAGGGCAACCTACAACTAAGACTTGACGCACGGGGGGCAGAAAAGGAAGGTCTTTCTCTAAATACCTCTAAGCCTTGTGAATTCTTGTTCTATGCACTTGTATTACCTACTCAAGGAGTAAAATGAAATGCTTATAATAATAAACAAATGGAGGGGGAACTTCCCTGATGGTCCGGTGGTTAAGACTCCACCTTCCAATGCAGGGGTTGTGTGTTCAATCCCTAGTCTGGGAACTAAGGTCCCACATGATGTGGGGCAACTAAGCCCAAGTCCTGCAACCAGAGGGAACCCGCAGCTCCACGGTGAGGAGCCTGAGTGCACAACTAAAGGCCTGATCCAGCCAAATGAATGAATAAATATTTAAAAAATAAGCAAGTGGAATCAAATGCTGCTCAACCCACTCCCGAGATTAGCAGGAAATCCTTGGGGCAGATGGGGGAGTGGGGAGATTTTCTGTCCCGTTCCCTTCCTGTGGGTGCCACAGAACCCCAAGGTTGCCTGGTCCCTGCAAAGCAGAGGTGGCCCTGGCCTCAGCTATGGGGGCTGCCACTGCACAGCTATCGTGGATGAATGATGCTCCCCACCAAATCCATGAGCTGAAGTCCTCACCACAAGACCTATGAATGTGACTGGATTTGGAGATTAAAGAGGTAATTAAAGTGAAAAAGAGATCTTTAGGGCAGAACCTAATCCGTCGTGACTGATGTCCTTTTAAGAAGAGGAGCTTAGAGATTTTCCTGTTTGTCCAGTGGTTTAAGAATCTGCCTTGCAATCCAGAGGATGGAGGTTCAATCCCTGGTTGGAGAACTAAGATCACACATGCTGTGGAGCAACTAAGCCCGAGTGTTGCAACTACTGAGCCAGAACTCCACCACTAGAGAGTCTGTGTGCTGCAGTGAAAGATCCCATGTGATACAACGAAGAACCCTCTCCCCCCACCCCCCACCGAGTGCTGCAACTAAGACTCGACATAGCCAAATAAATAAATAAATATTTAAAAAAAAAAAAAAAAGAGACACTTTGGACACAGACACACACAGGCACAGAGGAAAGGTAGGTGAGGACACACGGTCATCTCCAAGCCAAGAGGAGAGGCCTCGGAAGAAACCCACACTGCCGACACCTTGATCACGGACTCTAGTCTCCAGAACTGCAAGAAATGAATCTCTGCTGTTTAAGCCCCCAGTCTGGGATGCTTTGTTCTGGTGGCTCAAGCAAACTTGTGCGGGACAGCGGGTCCCTCTACAAAACCCTCGATCCCTGCCACCACGTGTGGTCACAGGAAGATCAATTCAGGTCTAGACGTCCCCAGGCCCAACTATCCATGATCCCCTAATCTTTGGTTTAGGGGGTTTATGGGCCAAGCCCTTAAGGGACCCGCATCCCCTCTGCCCCTCTAGTCTTGGAGTTGGGCCCACACCCCCACTGGACAATCTTGCTCAATCCCTAAACTTTCAGACAACGAGGTCTTCAGGGCCACCCCATGTGACAACCCCTCTTCATCAGCCCTGGAGAGCCAAAAAGCTTATACTGCCTTCAGAACACATGGCCCTGCTAGTTCCCTTCTTTCTTCCCCCCGTGGAGTGTCTGCAGGGGTAGACACTATGCAAGGATGCTTCTCAGCCTGCTTGCCCAGCCTGCAGTCCTCCTCTTCCTCCCTCCTCCTCCCAGCCTTCCTTCCTGGCTTCCCATAGCCTCAGGACTCCTGCCATCAGGGTAGGCTTTGGGTCTGGCTGATTCAAGGGTCTCAAATGACATCACCAGAGCACTATTTCTCATTTCATCTTGTAAACACACTGTCCTCATATAGCAAGTACGAAGCCCACAGGCCAGCAAAAGAGTGCTCCAAAAATCCCCAGGGAGGATTCTACGGGTACAAAGACATGTGTCCATTCCTGGGCTATGGCTAAGGGGACGGGAGACATTCTCATTGGCCTGGCTTGAGTGACAGACCCACCCCGTGAATGAGGAGTGGAGGATGGAGCATTTTTCTCCTTCTAAGGAATGGAAATGTATTCCCACAGGAAAGAGATGGTCTGTCATTAAAGAAAAGACAGGGTAGGAAGGTCAGGTGTGGTCTTTCACTCGCCTCTCCCTTTTACACACCTTGGGGTCTGCACATCACTCCTGGCTGGCATTCCTCTCCAACTTTACCCTTCAAAGCTGTTTCCCTGACCTCACCAAATACATATATATATATATATATATATATATATATATATCTGGGCAGGTTGGAGGGCTGTGGAAGAGGCTTGGGGTGGATACAGCTGTGGGGATCCTTTCATACGTCATAAGTGCATTAGGCAACTACTGCTGCAATAATGCCGCCTAACAAAGCACCCGCAAAGCTCGTTACAATAGCAACAGTTTATTTTTCTCTTTAATGGGTCTCTGGGCAGGTCTGCTTTCGGCTGCAGGTTGGGTGTGGGCTCAGCTCCTGGCTGTGATGGTATCCAGGTCTGCTCCACATGTCTCTCCTCCTCCTTGGACCAGCATTTTCCTGGGGAATCGTGAGTGCAAGAGGCCAGACCACACCATACACATACATTTAAGGCCTCTGCTTCTGCTGTGGTTTATTCCACTGGCCAAAACAAGTCATATGATTGATCCCCAAATCAGTGAGACAGAGAAGTAAAGCCTTCCCTGGGAGGGGGAGAGAAGAGAATCCTTGATGAACAATCTCGCTCAGATGGTGGGATCCCACTGGAAGTCCCCCTCAGCATTGAGCAAAGAGAGAGGGAGACCGACAGTCAGAGATCTCTGGGAGCCCAGGCTAAAGTCCATGCGGTCCTGGAACCTGCGGAGATAAACACAGGACCAAACTCAGACCTGGAGGCAGGCCAAACGCTGCCCAGCTCTGCCACCCACCAGCTGGGAAAGCTTCAGCCCCTTCCTTAAACTCTCTGAGCCTATTTTCTTATGCACAAAATGGGGGGTTCCTACCTCCCCAGGATGCTGTCCAAACCAAATGAGAAAGGAATTTGAGGTGTGCAGCTCTGTGCATGGAGTTTCCTATCTAGTCCCGCATTGAACTTTCCTTGGAATTTCAGTTTTCCTGTCTGTGAACTGGGGAGTAATAATCCCTCCCCATGGGAGTAAGGGGCATCTAGAGAAACACTGTGTACAAACCACTAAAACATTAAAGACCAGAGTCTAGAAGATCAGACTTCTAGAGTTGCCTGGGGAGGAACCACAGCCTGGCTCCCTGGCTGGGGTCAGTACTGTTATGCCCCTTTCTGTCTGGGGAAGCTCTGAGTCTTCCAATCCATTCTTTTCTCTCTGATCTTTGACCTTTAGAGACTCCTGTCTCCCACCCCGGCCTGAGGTCCCAACCAGTGTGACGCAGAAAGTGGCGAGTGCGGGGACACACAGACCTGGGGTGGGCCCTGCCTTGCACCTTCCTCACGGTGTGACCTTGAGCCACTCACTGACCTCTCTGGGCCTCCCTTCCCTCACTGGATCCTCCGCTGAGAGGTGGGAGGAGGACCTTTCTCTAACAGGCTCAGGGCTCCCCACAAGCTGCTGTGATTGAATCCCATTTTCCACATCCCAGAAGGCTGACATTTGAAAGGAACAACCCGAGGGCCGCTGAGACAATGAAACGGAAAGCTGGCGTGCAAGTGGACCTGGGCACCAGCCCTCCCTATGCAGATTTTTTAACTCTTTAAAAGCTGGGGCAGTCAAACCTGCTCCTGGGGACCAGGCCACCTTTCCAGGGCCTGGGAGGGTGCTGGAGAGAGTGCCAGTAACCATCATCCACCTGGTCCTGGGATGCTGCACTGGCATCCACTGAGCAAGGTGCAGGCAGTGGGGGAGTAGGTTTAGGAGAACAAATTTCTAAATGTTGTTATAAATGAGGAATAAACTTCTCCCTGACCCCAACCATGCCGCATATTTTGAGATTGCCTGGAAAGTCAAAAGGTAAAGATCTCAGGTTCCTTTGACTACTTCACGGCTGCCTCGTTGCATGCATCACCAAGCCAAGACTGGACCCCACGGAACACAATTGCTTTTGGGCTAGATTATCATCACCCCCATCCTACAGATGAGGAAACCGAGTCTCAGAGAAGGCCTGTTCCCATGTCACAAAAGAAGGTAAGGGCACAACAAGAGCTCAGCCTTTGGCTACCTGGCTCCAATTGTTCATGCTCCAAAACGATCGCCTGAGCTTCCCTTTCGTGTAAGTATTGGTCAGAGGTGTCTCTTTCTCTGGTGCATCTACAGTAGGATTTGCGTCACAAAGAAACGGTATGGTTGACACAGTTTGCTAAGAGTAAGAGCTATGAGGGATCTTCCTGGCCCCCAGCCACCCATGCCATGGCTTCTCCCTGCAGAGTGCTTGGGCTGCCTCCAGATAAACTCTCCTAGAAAACCAGATTCCTAGTTTGAGAGGTACCACCAAGCCCCAGCCCCCCAGATCTGCTGGATTGCCCTGGCATTTTCTCTCCCTCCCCAACTGAACCCCAGAAATGAGCTATCATCCAGAGAAGGTAGCCAGTACTCCCCCTGCCCTCGGAACAAGAGAGAGGTGGGCAGACTGCCCAGGCTGATACAGGAACCCAGAGCCACCGATGAGTCCACCCAACACCTGCTCATGAATTGTGCAAAGTTCCTCAGGCTTGCTGCCCTGGAGGCAGGCGCAGTCTCTATTATGCCTGGCTGTGCTGCCCTGCCCAAGTTGCTCAACTTCTCCGCGCTCAGCAGGAGTCACAGCACCAATGCCTCAAGACGGGAAAGGCATTTCCCCCTGTACACAGCACGCTCTTGCTCAAGCAACTACTCAACTACCTTAGCTCTTGCTGTCCCCGCCAGGTCAGAGCAGGAGCGAGGGGGCGGGTGGGGCAGATACTCAGGGGACCATTTTTCTGCAGTGTCATCTGTTTGTTTAACCGAATGCGGGTGACAATCCCCAGGACACCCTCGAGGTGTAAATATTTACCCATCAAGGGCTGTGGAAGGCCTCGGTCTTGGGGTGAAGTGAGGTCCTGAAGAACATCTCCCAGGCTCGGTCGGAGGGTGGGGCGGAGGGAGGGGACGAGGTGGAGGAGAAGATGAAAAAAAGGAGAAATCACGCAGAACTATGTCTTTTTACTATTTTATTTTCATTGTTATTGGAGTATAGTTGCTTTGCAATGCTGTGTTAGTCTCTGCTGTGGAGTCAGGTGAATCAGCTGTGTGTTCACACACATCCCCTCTTTTGTAGATTTCCTTCCCATTTTAGGTCACTGCGGAGCACTGAGGGGGTCCCCCGTGCTCCACAGCAGGTTCTCATTAATTATCTATTTTATACCCAGGAGCATATATACGTCAATCCCAATCTCCCAGCTCATCCCACCCCCACTTTCCCCACTTTGTATTTATACGTTTATTCTCTACATCTGTGTGTCTATTTCTGCTTTGCAAATAAGTTCCTCTGTACCATCTTTCTAGATTTCGCATAGAAGCAATACTATCTGATATTTGTTTGTCTCTGACTTACTTCAGAGACAGTGTGTGTCAGTCTCTAGGTCTATCCACGTCTCTGCAAATGGCACTAAGAAATCTTTCTGAAGGAGAACAAACTCCACACGTGTCAGAATTATTTAAAAAGTGTTCTGTTTGCACAAGAATAGGTCATGCGTGCACCAATGTCACCATGTGGAGGGTGGGTGAAGGTGGGTCTTGAGCAGAAATACACACACAGACGGCAAACCACGAGCTGGAAAGTCGATGAGGAGTGAGGCTTCAGCTCCTGGAGGCTTCCTTTTCACTCTACACGTAACACAGAAGGTGCAGAGCGACGACTGCAGTTATGGAGGTCCGGCCTGGTGCTAGGCGTCTTCCCACCTGGAGGCAAGCGTGACCCCCTCAGTCTCCCTTTTCCAGGGGCACCTGAGGCAGCCCCCGCCCCTCCTCCATCACGTGCTCACTGGGCAGGAAGCGGGACACAGAGGCCTGACTCAGAGCAACGGGTGTGATCCAGGCCAATGTGCGGGGTGGAGGGGAGCCAGGTCAGGGAGCGTGGTCCAGGCAGGGCTCTGCAGGTGCAAAGACCCCGGGAACCGAGCTGAGGGCCTTTAGGGGAGCAGGGAGCAGGGTAGAGTTGCTAGGTGGTCTGTAGTCAAGGGGACCGTGGAGGGGGCAGGGTGGGCTCATATGTGCAGCCCGCCTGGTAAGTCAGGCAGGCCCTGGGGTCATTCTTGACCTGAGAGTAAGCAGGTTTCACACAAGGTCAGAGGGCAGGACTGGAGCAGAGAGAAGGACGAGGGCAGAAGTCGGGACTGAGGCCGCCAGGCCGTGGGGCCCAATCTCTTCCCAGCCAGCACCCCCCCTCCAACTGCCCTGCAAGACCAGGTGCCCCAAAAATAGCCCAGCAGGACTCAGACAGTCCCCCAGGGCAGCCAAAGGGCCTCTAAGTGGCCTTGTCTGTTTGTGGATCAGATGCTGGGCGCTCCTCACCACCTGCCGGCCTCGGCGTCTCCCCCTTTCTCCCTAGAGAGATGCTCATTCTATTAACACACTCGGCAGCCGCTCCTAACAAAGCCAAGGCCACGTTCTCTGTGCTGACAGCCCTCTTCAACTTCTGCCAGGGGACAAAGGACAAACTAGTTAACAGAGGAGGAGGGCAGGAAAATGGTGGCCAAAAGTGCAACCCAATACAGAGGCGACGGAGGATACAATAGCACCCCCCAGGAGCTCCGTCCACTTGGAAGCTGTCCTGTGTGAAGCCGCCTGGGGCTTATTGCCCGGCGGACGGAGGAAACCAGAGATGGAGAGCAAGAGTCTTGGCCCTTCAAGGCAGGCCTGGCAGTCTCCCTCCCCACAAACGCACAACAAAGCGTTGGCAGAACTGTCTGGCAAGGGGGCCCAGTCTGTTTGACTTGCTAAGGGTGGTAATCTCCCCACACTGAGACCCAGGCGTTAGACTTAAATATTCCAGTTGCCATGGCAACCTTCTCAGCTGGCTCTTCCCCTGTCATTTTCCATCACAAATCATGGCAGGTAGTTTTTGCTCCAGTTGGAAACTTATGGTTGCCCAGGCAACCTCCTTAGAGCATCCTGAGGACGCAGGTGGGCTGCAGGTGAGATGAGGATCTGTCTATTGGGAGCCCCTAGATGGCTGCATGGTGGGCAAAGGAGGGGTCTGGGACCATGGTAGGCTATGGTAAACATGTTTGGGGTAGAACATGGTGGGGAGGGGGAGTTCTGGAAAGAGAGGACAATGGGCCTCTGCAGATGCACTCATTCATTCACTCCCTCACTTGTAAGTCATTCATTCATTCTCCCCTTGCACACTTACCCCTTGCCACTTGAGCATCTGTTGTTTTCTGGCCCTTTTTTGCCTGCAGGCTGGATAGACAGAGGAGCAGGCAGAGCCTCCACACATGCACAGCACACAGAAAAGCAAAACTGGAAAGAACCTGGCTTTGGAGTCCAACAGATCTGGATTTTTGTTTAGATTCCTGACTTTCTCCTCTTATAAGTGAAGTGTAAGACTCGGACTTGCTTCTGAAGACGCTGGAAGCAGAAAACACTCGCGAGCCCATAGCAAGGCATGGAGACAGGTCTTCTGCACCTGAGGAGCGTGTGGGCAACGACGATGGCTCCCATGTGGTCCTCCAGTTGCCGGGAGGGCTAATCCCGGGGGAGGGGGGCAACTGGGAAACTGGGACTCAGTCAAGTCAGAGAACAAGGCTGACTTTTTTGCCACCCCCTCGGAGGGAGAGAAAAGGGTCCCTCCCTACCTCCCCTGAGCCCAGTCCCAGAAGGATGCAAGGGAGGGATGCAGGGGAGAGAGGAGTGTGACATCCCAAGAGAGCCTCCTGGTCCCTGCTTAATCCCAACAACCCTGCCAGGTGGCCTTCTTTTCCCCCATTTTGCAGTTTAGGAAACTGAGGCCTAGAGAGGTGGAATAAGTTCACCCTGAAAGCAAGCAAATTGATCAGGAATTCACCCATGGGTCGTGCTCCTTCCAAGATCCCTCATTTAATTCTCACAACAGGCCTGGGAGGCAGATTTCATCATCCCGGCTCTGAGGATGTGAAAAGTCAACCAGAGCAAAGTGAGGAGGCTCACCTAGGATCACACATCTCCTTCCCAGGCCAACTCGGCCCAACACCCTGACCTCGGGACCAGAGCGGGCCTGTCCAGCCCAGAAGTCACCCCTGGGCAGGGAGACAGAAGAGAAACTGACATCAACCCATCATTTCTGCCCCACTCTCAACCCCCTCCAGCCTGGCTTTGCTGGGACCTGGGCCTGGCTTCTGGTCAGAGCGAGAGATGGGGAGAGAGGCCTGGATGGGGCCCACCGAGTTCCTGAGCCCAAGTCGGGGTCGACACAGGCCGGAGGCCAGGCAGGCAGCTGGGACAGGAGAGCTCCGATTCCTGCTCCTTCACCGGAATTGTCAACACCAGACGTCCGGGCACCAGAGAGCCGACCAGAAGCCCCTTAGGAGTGTGAAGGCTGGGGTGGGGGCAGAGGGGAAGGAAGCAGGTGAGCCGGGGAGGTGGAGATCTGGGACTCCTCCTTCCAGAGGGGGAGGCCGTGGTTCAGACACAGGAAATGATGCATCCAAGGTTCTGGCTATTTTTGTTCAGTCGCTAGGTTGCGTCTGACTCTTCGTGACCCCATGGACTGCAGCACGCCAGGCTTCCCTGTCCTTCACTATCTCTTGGATTTTCCTCAAACTCATGTCCATGGAGTCAGTGATGCCATCCAACCATCTCATCCTCTGTCGTCCTCTTCTCCTCCTGCCCTCAATCTTCCCCAACATCAGGGTCACAGTGACCAAAGGACGTGCAGATCTGAGATACAAACCCGGCTTTGCCTCCCCCTCAGGGCCTCTGCAGCCGACAGAGGGTCCACTTCCGTCACTGTCCGGCTACTGTTCCCCCCACACACAGTGGGGGCAGCCCCGAGGACTCAGACCTTCACTGACACCTCCATCCACCAGTTTCTCCTTCTTCCCCAAACCCTGCAGGCCTCCTACCTCCCCAGGAGCTTGGCCCCTGCTCTTCTTCCCACCCAGAACATTCCTCTCCCAACGACGCTCACATTCCATGGAAGATGACACATCCCCTGCTCTGAGAGGCTCCTCTGATCACCTCATCTGAAATAGGCACGTCCTTCGCCAAAAATAATCAGTTTTGGGGGTCAGAGGATGGAGCGCCAGACAAGGGAGGCAGGACAGCCATGCTGGGTGATGGGTACCTTGGGGGAGGGGGACCAGTCATTGATCCATGCTCTGTAACTTTCTACAGACTTGACATTTCCCATCATAAAAGGTTTTGTTTATTTATTTACGGCTGCAGTAGGTCTTCCCGGCTGCACGTGGGTGGGGGCAGCTCTCTGCTTGTGGTAGGCAGGCCTCTCATGGCAGTGGTTTCTCACGTTGTGGAGCACGGGCTCTAGGCGCATGGGCTTCTGTCACTGCAGCTCCTATGTTCTCGAGAGCCGGCTCAATGGTAGTGGCCCACGGGCTTAGTTGCCCCAAGGCATGTGGGATCATCCCAGACCAGGGATCAAACCCCTGTCCCTTGCATTGGCAGGATTCTTTACCACTAAGTCACCAGAGAAGCTCCCCATCATGAAAGTTTCTTAAGGAAATTCTCTGGCTGTCCAGGGGCTAGGATTTTGTGCTTTTATGGCTGTGGCCAAGGTTCAATCCATGGTCAGGGAACTAAGATCCTGCAAGCAGTGCTGTGCAGCCAGAAAAAAATAAAAGTTTTTAAAATAACAAACACTAGAAATTGACATTCTTTCTCCCCCTCTCCCATCACTCTGGTTTATTTTTCTTCATAATATCTTAACTCCACCCAACATCGCTTCGTGTGTCTAGCTGACCATTTGCAGGCTGTTCCATGAGAGCCGAGCTTTGTCTTATTCACCTCTGAATCCCAAGGGTCTGTGCCAGACACGTAGACACACAGTTGGTGCTTGGTAAATATTTGTCGAGTTGAAACAAGAACCAGATGCAACAATGGAGATGTGTTCTAAAGAACAGAAATACGGTGGTTCGAGTTTTGGGTCTGAGCCCATTTTAACCATAGGTGTAGGACTGAGACAGGGATGAACATATTCCTCATTTATTCACTGCACAAATATTTAAGGACACCCCTTCTCGCCAAGTCCTGTGCTGGCACTGGATTCTCCAAGCCGAGTCTTCAGGGAGTGTGCTGGAGACGGGCCACGTGCTGTGGAAACCCTTGGAAGACAAACCTCACTCACTCCTTCTCAAAAGGGCATCAGGGAGGGCCTCCTTACAGGAGTGACCTCTAAGTTTAATCTTAGGAGAGTAGCATTTCTCCAGGGGAGGAGGATGGGTGTTCCAGGCAGAAGGCACAGCCCAGCCACAGGCCCAGGTAGGACAGCTGGGACAATTGCCTACTTCAGTGTGACCGGGGCAGAGAGGGCCAGGGGACACCCAGAGGCCCAGGGCGGGGTACTCAGTTTGGACCAGAGTGTGCAGGTCTTGATGGCGGGCAGAGGAGGGTGGAGGATGACAGAGAGGTCGCGCCTGTCTCACCTGCCTCCTGTCAGTGCCAAGGACCCAGCAGATCATCCTCACTCCTGGCTTTTGGTGCCTGGGGTTCCCTCCACCGGGAATGCGTTTCCCTGTCTCTGCACAGGCTCTCCTCCTCCTCCAGGTCTAGGCACAAGCCTGGGCTGCTCCGAGCTGCCAGCATCAGAAAAGGCAGCCTCAAGGATTATCCATTTCCACTCCCTTTCTGCCTCCTGCAGAGCCTTTGGCAGGTTCTTCTCCCTGCATCCACACCACATGTTCTATGGCTTTGCAGAGTCTCCCCTGAAACTCCCAAGAGACAGGGTTTCTTCTCCCAGCACACTGATGATGGACTTGACCATGAGACCTGCTTTGACCAGTGGAATGTGGGCAGAAGTGTCCCAGTTCTGAGCCTTAAGAGGCCTTCCAGGTTGCTCCCTGCCCCCTCACCCTTCTGCCAATTCCAAGGGACAAATGTGTCCTAGGCAGTCCAGGGATGGGAGGCCGCTGAGGCTTGAAGCCAAGTCCCATGGAGCCCAGAGAGATCCACTGAGCCCCAGTGGATCCACAGATCTGTGAGAATAAGTGACTGATACACAGCCCTTAGCCTTCTATCATTATTCTACCCATCTGAGCTCCAGAAGAATTGATGCTTTTGAACTGCAATGCTGGAGAAGATCTTGAGAGTCCCTTGGACTGCAAAGAGATCAAACCAGTCAATCCTAAAGGAAATCAACCCTGAATATTCCCTGCTAGCTCAGCTGGAAAAGAATTCGCCTGCAATGCAGGAGACCCCAGTTCAATTCCTGGTCGGGAAGATCCACTGAAGAAGGGATAAGCTACCCACTCCAGTATTCTTAGGCTTCCCTGGTGACTCAGATGGTAAAGAATCTGCCTGTAATGTGGGAGACCTGGGTTCTAACCCCGGGTTGGGAATATATCCTGGAGGAAGGCATGGCAACCCACTCCAGTATTCTTGCCTGGAGAATCCCCATGGACAGAGGAGCCTGGTGGGCTATAGTCCCTAGGGTCACAAGGAGTCAGACATGACTGAGCGACTAAGCACAGCATTCACTGGAAGGACTGATGCTGAAGCTGAAGCTCCAATACTTTGGCCACCTGATGCGAAGAGCCAACTCATTGGAAAAGACTCTGATGCTGGGAAAGATTGAAGACAGGAGGAGAAAAGGCCAGCAGAGGATGAGATGGTTGGATAGCATCACTGACTTAATAGACAAGAATTTGAGCAAACTTCGGGAGATAGTGGACTACAGAGGAGCCTGGCTTGCTGCAGTCCATGGGATCACAAAGACTCAGACACAACTTAGCAGCTGAACAGCAACAAAGTTGCCACTGCCTTATCTTGTACTAGACCACTACTGCCAGGCACAGGGTCTGATGCATGGGAGAACTTATAATACATGCTGAGTGAGTAAATGAATGTGGTATCTTGGAAGGTCTGAAACAGAGGAAAGGCATGAGTGTACACAGGGGGCAGAAGGACGAGTGATTGCTGCTGGAGGAGACAGACGTGGTGGGGCAGTACCCTGCAGAGGGGCTGGGGAGGAAGCTCTCATCACAGCCCAAAAGTGGACAAAGGTGTCAGGCTTGGGAAAGAGCAGAGAAGTGTAAGCACAAGGCTAATCTCCCCCACCACACCCTGAGCTCATCTCACTGTTCAGAGCAAACATCAGCTGACCTGAGACACTGCTGACTTTGATGGGGACTGAGAAATTCACCCTCAGCACATGGGGAGGAGGGGATGGTTCACCCCCGGAGGGAAACCAGGGACAGCGTGGGTTGCTTTTAGTAGTTTAATTCCATCTGTGGGGTCATGGCCCTGGATTGCTTACTGGGGACAAATGCCACGCTCTAGTGGCCCCCTGATCTCTGGTGGCCTGGAGGGGGCAGTACGGAGAGGCTGGGGGCTCCAGAGTCCACGAAGCAGCTTTTTCCTCCCTCTTTCTCTTTCCTCGCCACCCGCATAGAAAGCACTACTGACCCACGTATAGACCACCCACACCCTTAATCCCAGGATTAGAGACAAAGCAGGGGAAACCCCATAGTGATGGAATCTCAGGCACCATGGGGAGAAGGGGATCCCTGTGCAGGTCCCCAAAACCTCATCTGCGTGGGGAACCCCCAAGCTGGCGAGGAGGAAGCGTAGATAGTAACACTCCCATCTGTTCCCTTCTTTGCAGCTTTCAAAGCACTTTCCTACACATCCCCATGTTTAAACTTCGCAGGACGCTGTTTTCTTCCCCATGAAAGATGAGGAAACTCAAGTTCACTGACTTTTCCCAGCACGCACAAGGGACCACAGCTGGCCTGGGACCCCGGTCTAACTGCCACCCGTGAGCTTGCTCTGCATGTGAGTCAAGTGGAGATCGTTCCCCGGAGGTGGAGGCTAGGGGGATGCTGTGGGACCCACCAGCGATGTCTGGGCAGCAGGTTGCGGGAGGGGACAGGAATCTTCAGAATAAATCTCACCGTCAGAAAAGACCCTCAGAAGGGATTTGGGTGGTGAGATGTTCAGAGAACAGAGGCAAGAGAAGGATGAAGGAGGAGAGAGCGTGCGGTTACATCATATGAGGAAGAGCTGCTCAGCCTCGGACTTGAGGAGAAGACAGTCTGGATGGTTCTACGGATGGAGTCCAGGGAAACTTCCAGTTCCTCGATTACTCCTCCATAAGACTGGCAGCCTCTCAGTCCACGAGGCACCCAGGACATTACTCTGCACACACTTCAATACTCCACGGTGAGATTTTGCTGGTGGTTTCTGTGTCAGCCTAGCCTGCAGACTTTGAGTTACCCCCTGACTCACTTGGGGCTTCCCAGGTGGCGCTAGTGGTAAAGAACCCACCTGCCAATGCAGGAGACACAAGAGATGTGGGTTTGATCTCTGGGATGGGAAGATCTCCTGCAGAAGGGCATAGGAACCCACTTCAGAATTCCTGCCTGGAAAATTCCATGGACAGAGAAGCCTACAGTCCATAGGGTCACAAAGAGTTGGACATGACTGAAGAGACTTAGCATACACACCAAACTCACTCATTCACTCATTCACTGACTCAGCAGGACACCTAGCAATTCTGGGAGCTGGAGACGCAGTGATGGCTGGACAAGGTCTTACCATGGGTGCTATGGGAACCAGCACCAGGGGGAGGAGAGAGGGCTTTGGGTCCCACACCTGGACACCTGGCTTTCTTAGTGGGGATCCAAGTGCTGGAATGTTCCAGCCAAGAACTGGTCACGGTGGCCCACTTCCTCCCCAGAACAGCCTAGCATTCCCAAAGCAAGGCTCTATCGTTGCTCCAGACACTGCAGTGTCCTGTTAAATCAGATCTGCCTGCCAAAGGAGAGCACCCTGGCCCTTATCCTTCAGTGACCCCTGTGTGTTCTTGATTTTATTTGTTCCAGCACTTAGTACAGAGTTGGGCACAAAAAGCCACTGTGAGATGTTTGCTGACTGGATACAGATGATTTCGTCCATTCAGTAAATACCTAGGTAATGCCTGGTATTTGCAAGGCTCCCAGCCAGGCAGTGGACACACAAAGGTAAACCAGACACGCCATTGCTGGCCTGGAAGAACCCAGGGTCTGGAGTTGATGACAGGCACAGGTCAAAACACTGCAATACAACGTGATGCAGAACCACGTCTGTGTGTTTGCTCCAAGTTTCCAAGCACCAGGTATCTCTAAGAACGTCTGCTGAACTGAATTCAAGGGCTAAATGCCAAAAACACTTCCAAAACACCATCAAATACATCTAACACCATATTACATTTTCTTTTATGGCCCAGAAGGGACAGTAGGACTGCAAGACACTCTTATTCCTATTTCCCAGGCGACACATCTGAGGGTCAGGAAGGTCATACAGAGAGGATAAGGCAGAGCTGGGGGGCAAACCCAGAGCAGTGTGACCCAGAGCCTCTCTTCTTCCTGTGACAGCCCAGATACTGTTTTCCAAAAGGCCTGGGCTCTCTCCTGCCTTGTCTTCCTCTAGCAGTTGGAGAAGACCCATCTGTGGCAGGAGGGAAGGACGTCAGCACAGAGACACACAGAGCCAAGCAATAAGGACCAAACAGGAAAACAACAGCTTTCCCAGGGCTCTCCTAGCTGACTCCCATTTGCATCTCACTGGCCAGAGGCAGGTCACATGGTCACATGATCAACCTAGCTGCAAAGGAGTCTGGGAAGTGGGTGTGTTCACAGCCCCAAACACACCCGGCCTTCTTTCAAAAAGAGGAAGGGAAATGAACGTGGCTGGGCAACTTTGCTGCGCCTGCCTCATTCTGGATGATGGCCATGAAGGGGATCACTATGGTGATTATCATTATTATTACAGCCATTCCCTGCCTGTCCTCAGCACACCTCCCATGCCTAAGCCAGGAAGGCACTTTCCCCATCCCAGCCCCCAGCCCCACACACAGACTCTGCAGAAGGGACTCCCAAGCCCCCGTCCCAGCCACTCAAGACACAGGTCACTGTGGCACCCTGCCAGGCTCAGGAAAACAAGAGCCCAGGGCCCCAGAATGTGTCCAGAGAAGGTTCTCAGCCCTGCCCCTTCCCCAGCACCAGTCCGAGCAGAAACCGCTATTTTGAGAGCAGCTGGCTGGCAGGTGTCACCTCGTGATGGAGCAGTTCTCACTGGAGCCAGGCGCACCCTGACTGATGCCCTGGCTCTCTCGGCCTCCCTTCTCCTGCCACCTGCAGCCTTCATTCCCCAGCTTCATGCCCCGTCTCTGCCTCCTTTACCACCCATAAAGCCCTTTCCAATCCCCTCCCTCCCATTTATCTAAATCTCTCCTTTCTCTCCTGCCTCCTAGTTTTATTAAAGCCAGCCCACAGTCCCTGAGCCCCTAGTAATGACCACAGCACTGATGCTGACACAGATTGAGCCTTCACTGTGTACCAGGCACCAGGCTATTCTTTTATAGCATCGTCTCATTTCATCATCAAAGCAATCCTATGAGGCATCTCTGATCCCACTTTACAGATGTGGAAACTGAGGCGTGGAGAGGCCCAGTAACTAGCCCAAGATCACAGACTTAGCAACACAGAGCAGGGATCCCAACCTGGGTGCCCTGGCTCCTTCACTTCTGTATCTACAGTCTGCTCTTCTCCCCCAAGTGCCTGCACTGCGCTCGAGGACACGGGTCCGAAGAAGGAGCAGCAGCTGCCCTTGAGTTCACCGTCCAGGGAGGGCCAGCGAGGACTCGGCCTTCTGGATGGACAGGGGACATCCTCGCTGGCTCCCCGCTGTGCTGGCAGCCCCAGGACTGGAAGGGGAGGAGCCATTTCCCAGGAGGAGGTGGTGTCCTCCCCGGAGCAGGCAGGCAGGAGAGGGACGTCAGGCTGAAAGAAGAGCAGGGTCTGGATGGGAAAATGATACCAGCACAAGGCCGAGCTGGGGAGAGAAGGAGCTGACACTGCCCCGAGAGCACGGTCTTCCTTAAACCTGCACCTATCCCTTCTCCAGCAGATCTTCCCGATCCAGGAATCGAACTGGGGTCTCCTGCATTGCAGGCTGATTCTTTACCAGCTGAGTTATCAGGAAAGTCCCATCTGCACCCCAGGAACTGCACTTGCCACACCCCGTGCCAGGCCCGCACAGGCCACCAGGGAAACTTTAACCAGAGTGACCTGTGAAGGTGGGGGCAAGGCTGAGGAGGGCCAGGACCCTGAGAGCAAAAACCCACATCCATGACTGGCAAAAGGAGGGGGCAGCTCCGCTGGGCCAGGCTGGAAGGTGCAGTCTCTGCAGGGGTGAAGCCGACATAGCAGCCCCGTGGGAGGGTGCCCAGAACAGGGTCCCCACGCTCACTGCTCCCTGCATCCACCTCCAGAGTCCCCTATACATGCTGGTCAAACCCAACAGGGAGATAAAAGACAGGGAGCCTGCTGATGCATCCATGGTGGGCGGAGTCATGCTCCCCAAGGGCGTCCACAGAGGCACCCCTGGAATCTTACAGGGCAAAGGAGCTTGGCAGACAGGATTCAGTCAAGGGCCTTGAGGTGAGATTACCCTGGATCGTCCAGGCTGTGCTTGCATGCTAAGCCACTTCAGTCGTGTCCAACTCTTTGCAACCCCATGGACTGTAGCCCACCAGGCTCCTCTGTCCATGGGATTCTCCAGGGAAGAATACTGGAGTGGGTTGTCATTCCCTCCTCCAGGAGATCTTCCCAACCCAGGGATTAAACCCCCATCTCTTGAGTCTCTCCTGCATTGGCAGGCGGGTTCTTTACCACTAGCGCCACCTGGGTGCTTAAAGGAGGCAGGAAGGTCAGAATCGGAGAAAGGAGATATGATGATGGAGCCTGAGAGGCAGAGAGAGACAGAGAGAGGCTGGAAGAGACACCACTGCTGGCTGTGAAGATGGAGAAAGGGGGCCACGAACCAAGGAAAGCAGGCAGCCTCCAGAAGCCAGAAGAGACAAGGACACGGGTTCTCCTAGAGTCTACAGAAGAAACCAGCCCTGCTGACGACAGCTTGGCTTTAGCTCTGTGAGCCTAACTGAGGACTTCTGATCTCCATAACTGTAAGGGAATAAATTTGTCTGCTTTACTATGCTGTGTGTGGTCACTTGTTACAGCAGCCACGGGAAACCACTACACTGGCTCTGCAGGTCAGCCTCCCAGGACAGGGAGCAGGGAGAGGAGAGCAAGGTGGCTCCGGAGGGGCGGGCGCGGCACAACAGCAAAGGCACAGTGGGCAGCAAAATCGCGAGACATGTTAGGGGATGGTGGACCGTCTGCTGGAGCTGAAGCACAAGACACGTGGCAGTAGATGGGGCTGGAGAGGGTGCGACAGGAAGGCCTTGAAACAACACCAAAAGGAGGAGCCAGAACTTGGGACTCGGGCAATGGGGAGCCATGGAGTGTTCCTGAGCAGGAGCAGCGTGATGAGATTTGGATTCCATCAGACTGAAGAGGGACTGGACAGGAGTAGGGAGGTTGGAAGGGCAGAGGGAGGAAGCTAGTCAACAAGCAGTTGTGGTAAGTTGGCTGACTGACAGAAGAGCCCTCGGAAGACAAACAAGGGATGCTGCCTGTGGCTTTACATCTCCCGTCAGCAGTTTCAACCCTAGCCCATTGGTCCCTGCCCAACCCTCATACTCACTCCAAGTTCCTACCTCCAGGTTTCCACGCCTACCCCTTCCCTGGCCTGGAGACACCCCAGCTGCTCCTCCCCATTGAGCTTTCCCAATCTGCAAGTATCAGCCTGAGGACACCTCTTCCAGGGAGGCATCCCTGATGAGCCTCTAGAATCATAGGGGCCTCAGGAACCATCTCACCCAGCCCTTCCCTGCTCTCTCTCTCTCTTCCCTTTTTTTTTTTTTTTTTTTTTTGGTTAATTTTTGTTAAATTGAAGTATCTACTCTGCTAAGTAGCTTAGTCATGTCCGACTCTTTGCAACCCCATAGACTGCAACCCGCCAAGCTCCTCTGTCCATGGACATCCTCCAGGCAAGAATACTGGAGTGGGTTGCCATGCCCTCCTCCAGGGGATCTTCCCAACTCAGGGATCGAACCCAGGTCTCCTACATTGCAGGCAGATTCTTTACTGTCTGAGCTACCAGGGAAGCCCGAATTGAAGTATAGTTGATTGATGATGTTGAGTTAGTTTCAGATCAGACAGTAAAGAATCTGCCTGCGGTACAGGAGACCTGGATTTGATGTCTGGATTGGGAAGATCCCCTGGAGAAGCAAATGGCAACCCATTACAGTGTTCTTGCCTGGAGAATCCCATGGACAGAGGAGGCTGGCGGGCTACAGTCCATAGTGTTGCAAGAGTCAGATATGACTAAGTGAGTAACACTTCCCGATACATATATATAGATACATATTTTATGCTTATGTATAATATTTAATTACATATTTACATATAATACACATACATATTCTTTTTCAGATTTTTTACCATCCAAGTTGTTTACTTCGTACACAGTAGTGTGTATGTGTTACTCCCAATCCTAGCTTATTGCCCCCCACCCCCGCTCTCTTGCATCCCTTCTCACCTCTGCTCACATGCCCCACAGCCAGGATGTCCATCACCTGGATTCAAATCCCCGCCCCGCCCCAGCAGGTGCCTTACCCTCTGTGGCTTGATGTCTCAGCTGTAAAGTGAGGACAGTGGTAGCACCTGCTTGGTGGGGCTGTTGTGAGGACTAAACAGATACAAACACAGAGATCCCTCAGCACACAGCCTGTGGGGTGCGAGATAGGCAGCCAGAAAGTGTGCACGTCTGCTGTGATGATCCCCAGACACAGTTCAGGGGTGTGGGGACTCCTTCTAGAGCTGAGTTGAGCATCGGCTTATGCTCCTTCCTCCCACTGCCCCCAGTCCTGCCCCCAGGCCACCAGCATGCATCTAATCCATCTTCCATATGGTGTCCTGTGAATATTTGAAGGCAGTGATCAGTGTTCCCTGAGCTTTCCCGTCTCCAGGTAAAGCAGCCCAGTCCCTTCTCTTGCAACTCCCACAGTGAGGTTTCCAGACCTTTCTGCATAAACCTTTCTCAGTGCCCAGGCAGGGCTCACCTGGGACACAAGCTTTCTTCACCACACGCTCACCGGGCTTTGTGCTGGCCTCTGGGGACACTGAGGCAAGGAAGGTCCCATCTCAGCTTCCAGAGCAGCTCTTGACTTCCTCAGAGCTTCTGGAAGCAGGAGTCTTGCTCCAGCTGCTTGGGATAACATTAGTTTCCAGTGTAGCTTTTTGCGTTGCTGTGGTTGGAATTGTACTCTTTTCCTCCTTATAATTCTTGAATTAGAGTTCTTGAGTTTGGATTTTGTATACTAGTTTTGTGGCTTCAATTGGACTGAAAGGTCCCTGAGGGCAGGGTCCATGCCTCTTCCCATCTTATTCCCCATAGCATCTGGTGTGCCAAAAATATTCTGGCCAGTTCATGGGTCACCAATGCCCAGAACCTCAGAACCTCAAGAGGCCTCAGGGCTCAGCTAACTCAATGGTCCCATTTCACAGATGGGGGAACTGAGGTTCAGTGAGGTTCCAGTGGCTGGTTCACAGCCATTTCCATCACAACTCCCCTAGGGGCCCTGTGTGTTCTTCTTCAGCCTCAAAAGGGCCCGTATATCTCACTCAGGCTCTGTCTCCAAGCCAAGTTCCCATTTCTCACGACTTGTTTTCACTGACATTCTTTATCACAGAGGCTTATCAAAGACTCTTTGAACATCTAAAGTGATATGATGCTCGGAGAAGGGCTGGGACCCCAGACTGCATCTACAGTACAATCATAGCTGCAAGAAAATGATGTCTGCGTGTGAATTAGGACTGGAGGGAGATGTGGGAAATTGACCAAGGGCAACCAAGGGAGCCTGGAGTGGAGCATGGCAACCCACTCCAGTGTTCTGAGTCGGACACGACTGACGCGACTTAGCACACACAACTAAAGGAGCCAGTGGGACTCTAGGGGCCTCTCCTTTATATTTTAACATTTCTGGTTACTCTGTGATAAATGCACGAGAAAGGAGAGTGCAACCAACACTTCTGGGCACCCACGCTGCTCTGGGCACCAGGCGAGGCCCCCACGTGATTCTGTTGTATCGCTACAACATTCCTGTAACGTTCTTCGGCCCCATTTTCAAAATGAGGAAAATGAGGTTCCCAGATGTTCAGGAGAATTAAGTGCCCAGTTCATGTAGCTACTAAGTGGCAGAGACAGAACTTGAACATAAGACTTCCAGTTCCAAGTTCCGTGTTTTCCCCCTAAATGGAGAGTGGGGGTGGAGAGACAAGGGAGGTGGGAAAGAGGGAAGGAGGGAGAAAAGACAAAAATAACCTACATGTGCTACATTAACTGCTTTGTCCTAAGTACACACAATGTTTAGTACTTGTTGAAATGGGTGGATGGATGGACAGATGGACAGATAGATGGATGGGTGGACAGAAGGATGGATGGTTGGTTAGATGGATGGATGAACAGACAGATGGATAGATGGATGGATGATGGATGGACAGATAGATGGACAGATGGAGGAGTGGACAGATGGATGGGTGGATGGACAGATGGAAAGATGGACGAATGGAAGGATAATGGAGAACATCAGGCAAGCAGCAGTTCCCCGGCTAAGAGCAGGGTCATGTCTATACACTCTTCATCTTCTGTCTGAGAAGCAGTGATCTGGTTGCCTAGGAGATGATGGTCTCCATCTGGGTCCCCTGCCTGTGGCATCTCAAACCTTTTCCCTCTTGGCCCTCACTCCTGAGGTGGTGAGCCAGGAGGGTGGGGAAAGGATGGGTGGGGAATTACCACTAACTTGCTGTGTGTCCTTGGGCAAGTTGCTCCCTCTTTGGACCTTGCCCGGGAGACTCCATAAGACCAGGACTGTCTGCAGGCGGGCCTGGGCGGACAGGCAGTGCCACGGGAACAGTGAGAACATGGGGCCTCTCAGGGAAAACATGAAACAAACCCTCGCATCCTCATGGCCCTCCCCACATCCTCCATGAAGCCTGTTTCATCACACAGGAGAGAGGGGTTTTCAGGGAAACTGAAAGGAAGGATGACTTCCACATCCGGGGGGAGTCTTACAGAGCAGAGGGGGCCCCTGAGAAGCTCCAGAAGCTGCATTCAGAGGAAGTGGAGCCGCAGGGCCCTGCGGGAGGGGGGGCGGAGAAGCTGCTCTCAGAATTCGTGAGGCGGGAGGGCTGACATCTGGATCTCGTGGTGCTAGACATTCTCCTTCCGTTTGGGGAAGCCCAGCAAAAATATCATTTCCTTTTCACTCTCAAGGAGACAGAGACCCCAGAGGTTGCCAGCAGGCCCACAGCAGAAACAGGGCTGGAACCGGAGCCTCAGCCTCCAGCAGAGGCAGGGGAAGCCGTGCTGAGGGGCTGGCGGGAGGGGATGGAGGGGGCTGAGGTGGAGGCCAGAGGATCTCTCCTTTCCTCTGCCTGCCCTCTCTCAGCTCAAGCATCGGGGGACAAACTCACAGGACAAAATCTGCAGCAGGTGGGCCTGGGGAAGAAGCCACCAAGGGGTGGACCAAGTTCTAAAATAAGCCCGACTCCCCACTAGTGTGGTCACCGTGGCAACCAGAAAGTTGTGTAGCAGAAGGAATCAAGTATCACTGTCAGCGTCACGGGGAAGAGCCTGCTGTGGCCAGGCCCCGGGGTAGGCACACACAGGCTGTCCCACTGAAGCCATCGTCGTCCTCACTTGACAGATGAGAGCACTGGGGCTGAGACAGAGACCCCAGGCAGAGTGACTCGGAGCCCAGGTCTGTCTGCTTCCTGGTCCAGCAATGGACGGAAATTGGAAGGCCTGGGTCCAAACTCCCATCTCCTTCTCTGTCTCCTGGCCTCCCAGGCACCTTATTTCTTCTGAGCCTCAGTCTCCCCCTTCCCACCTGAAGCATTGTCAAGGGACAGAGATGAAGGGAGTTCTGCATCTCTCCAGCATGGCAGGGGTGGGGAGCATGTGTGATCATCCATGATCTGGGACTCCGGGAAGCCTGTAATAACCTCCTGCCCTCTGGGCTTAATTACAGCGATGGCCACGTGGGATTCATTAATAGTGCTTCCCTTTGGCATGGAGTGTCACACAGAATTGTTAGTTAATGCTCTATCTGTGCCCAAGCTTTCTCATCCCCTTCTTCTGGGGACCAGCCCTGTCCCCTGGCCACAAGAGCAGGAAATGAGCCGGATCTGACCAATCAGTCATTGACCTCATCTCTTTGGCAACTGTGATTGGTCCAACAGAGAAGGGCATGCCCAATAGAGCCAATCAGAGAGCTCCCCTGGGACTGGTTATGTGGCTACCAAGAAAAGGGAAGCTCTTGCTTTCCCAGAAGATGGGGGAGGTTGCGGAGTTGGGATTTGCAGTGACCTTGTCACTCATACACTGGAGAAGATGTGACTATCTCCCAGGCTTCAGTGGCAACAGATTCTCTTCTAGCTAGTCTAATCAAAAAGAAATTTTTTAAAAGCATATTAAGTGGCTGAGTGTCCAGGAACAACTGCCCAAAACACCTGCAGAACTGGGCCACCATCAGAAAGCTGTGCAAGAAGGAAGTCTCCCCTTGGCTGCCAGTTCCTGAACCATGCCTGCTCCACTACAGTCCACGCAAGGAAATGGGTGCTCTGTGCTCTCTTTCCCCACAGAACTCAGCTCCAAATTCTAGTCCACGCAACTGTTCTTTATGGCAGGATGTATGTTCAGCTGCACTGCTACCTGCAGGAGAGCCTGGAAAGAGCAGTTGTGGAGCCTTCCAGCTTCTGCAGCACAGGAGGCATGTTACGTGGAGGGTGTGTTCAGTGTGGCATGTGTCACAGGCAGAGGCTGGCCCTCACCTTCATCACTGTCATCTGAGGAAATGCTGACACCACGTCACACACGGCCCTGAGCTGGAGTCGGGGGACTTGCCTGGGCTTGGCTGTATCCTCACTGTGTGTCCTCCACGTAACATCTCTCACCTGGGACTCAGTCCGGTCTTCCGTCATTCAGGGATGTGGAGACCTGTCCCAAGTACATCTCCAAGTGGTTATGAAGGTCAAGGTGCGAGAGTACGTGGGAAAGACCTGTGCACAGACCCATGTGCCTGGGCAAGTTATTACTAGTCAGGAAACAGCCTTAAGGAAGAGAGGGTGGGATGACTTCCCCAAGGTCAGGTCAAGGTCAGGCAATACCACGTGGAGGACTAGAACTGGAGACTGTGAATTCTCCCTTAGGTCTCAGGGGAGTGGGAGGGAGTGGAGGGAGGAGCAGAAAAGGGTGAAACAGCTCCAGGAAGTGGTGGCAGTGGGTTGTATTAAGTTGTCTGTGGCTGTATAGCAAATTTCCCCAAAACTTAGCAGCATAAAGCAACATACATTTATTAGAGTTTCTAGGATCAGGAATCTGGGCACAGTTCACCTGGGTTCTCTGGCTCGGCGTCTCTTCTGAGGTTGCAGTCAGGGTGTCATCCAGGGCTGTGGTCTCATCCGAAGGCTTGTCTGGGGGAGCTTCCAAGCTCACTCCCACAGCTACTGGTGGGTCTGAGGTGCCAGCAGGCTATTGGCACAGCCAGGCAGCTCATGATGTGGCAGCCAGCCCCCCAGGAAGCAATAGTAAAAGGGAGAGAGGGACAGGCCATGCTGACACAAGCAACCCTCTTTCATAACCAAATCTCAGAAGTGGTAATCCATATTCTACTTTTAGACTCAAGTCACTAAATCAGCCCTGCTCCAGAGGGAGGATGACCTGAGAGCACATGCACCAGAGATGGGTTCATCCAGGCCATCCAGGAGGGCGTCCACCAGGCCCCCACCCCCAGGCCCTCTTCTCTGAGAAGAAGGAGGGTCAGTGGGTACGGGAGGCTGCTCCCAGCTCCTTGGCACCAGCCCTGGGTCCTGTGAGTGGAAGAGCTGAACTGAATCTGCACATGGCTGTGGCCCTTCCCAGGAGGGAGGAAGATGGAGGTGGGAAAACAGGACGGAGTATAGGTTACACACACGGGCAGTGGCAGCAACATGCCCCCCAGCAAGATGAGGTTTTTTCCAATAAAACAGGAGGCCCTGAGGCCCCCAAAAGCAATGTGGTATCACATGAGGAGCACTGGACTCAGAGCCAAGAATTCAGGGTTCTGACTCTGGGGAAGCTTCTAGCGGGCTGTGTGTCCGTGAGGAAGTTACATGCCCTCTCTGGGCCTCAGTCTCTGCACCTGTAACACAGGGGTGGTGATCTGATATTGCCCAGGTTCTCTCGGGCTCCAGTGGTCAGTTTCTCCTCCATGTGAAGGGGATCCCAAATGGATGGAGGCCACCTAGGGGCTTGGCCTGGGCCTCCGCCACCCTCCCCCAAGGACCCTGCCCCAGCAGCCTCCCCTTCCCCTCCATCCTCTCTCCCGCTGCCCTTCTCCTTACTGCGGTCCCCTGGCCTTCCTTCCTGATCCACCCTTTCCATGTTCACGCAGCCCAGCCTGCTCCCAACCCCATTCACACCTCTCCAGCCCCAGCCCCCCACAGAGCAAGGTGAAACCAGACTGCGCTTAAGGAAAGGGCTGAGCCGGTGGCTTGGGCCAGGGGACTAGACGGCGGTTGGAAGCTGTTAAGCTGATGCCTGGGGTTGGCGGTCTCTTGTCTTCCTCCCCCGGGAAGGTGGGGGATGATGCTTCCAGATTTGAGGCAGCTGCTCTGTGATGATGTTCCTCCTCCCCCTCCTCATGGCAGCCCTGCTGCTGGAGAAGCAGGGTGCACATGGGGGCTGTGAACACAGCCAGCAGGGCAGCACTCTGGCTCCTGGGCTGGGGGGCTTATGGAACTGAAGCCAGCCGCCCCCAGCCCCAGCCAGTCCCCTTGGCTCCATCTCAAAGCACAAGGCCACCCCAGGACCCACATGCTGGACCTACACGGAGCCCCTTCCTCTTGGAAGATAACATTGCACTTGGTGCTCGCTCACAGGCCTGGCACCTTCGCACTGGCACTGATGCCCTTTTCTGGGCCTTTATCCCCCAAGTTGGGAATAAACAAGGTTTGTTCTTTCTAGTCCCCAGAAACACAGTGGATGCTCAGTAAATTTTCTTAAATGAACTAAAAAAGATTGGTGATGATGATAATAGAAATTTTATATAGTATTCACCATGTGCCAAGCACTCTCCTAAGATTAAAGCATTTAATCCCCATCACAATCCTATATTGGAGGTACTATTATTATCTCAACAACAGAAATGCATGAATGAGGGAATGCCATATTCTTTCAACGGGAAGGCATTACCCCACAAGAGATCAGATCCACCACCAGGCACAAAGCGTGAGAGGGGGGTGTGAGGGTGCATGATAAGGTAATAATCTCTTCCCTGTTACATCCATCTCTTTTGATTATCACATTTCCCCAGGGAGGTATATAGGGCAAAAATAAAGTTCTACTGTATGTCACAGGGAATTATATTCAATATCCTGTAATAAGCCACAATGGAAAAGAATATGAAAAAGAATGTGTGTGTGCATAAAGTTGATTCACTTTTCTGTGCAGCAGAAATTAACACAACGATGTAAATCAACTATACTTCAATAAAATAAAATTGTTTGCTTTTTTCAATCAGGTATTACCTAAGTGGAAAAAAATCATACAAATATATAGTTGATTTGAATAGCCTCTAAGACTGTAACGTCCTTCTAAGACCAGGCTTCTCAGAGGCAGCTGGCAAAGACGTGGGGGTGAGATGCCCCTGGGTTTGAATCCTGGCAGCACCCACCGCTGTGACTCAATCTCGTGGCACCTCGGTTTTGTCATCTGGATTCAGAGACGAGGATAACTTCTTTCCCTGGAACGCCAGAAGACTAAATGAGATGAAGTGCGTCAGGTGTCCCCCCAGGGTCTGGGACACGGCGAAACCTTTCTCTAAATAAAGCAAGCGGTGAATACCCAGAGCCTAGAGGACTTTCCAGACTGAGTCCCAGCCAGGGAGTTTCTGGATTCCCAGGGAGGGACCGGAGGTCCCTGGGAAGCCGCTGGTGACAGCAGGCAGGCAGGGAGGGAGCGGAGGAGGGACGGAGTCACACTGCCGCTGTGAATGGTGCTCTGGTGCCCCCTCCTGGATACTGCCCTCCTCACAGCCCTGGGGGAACAGGAGGCTTACTTTTTCAAAAATCTCCCATTTCTTGGGGTTATTTTCAAAAAGGGCCAGGTTAAAAAATAAAAAAGAAAGAAATAGATACTTTTTAAAAAAAAAAACCAGAGACGTCCCTGGTGGTCCAGGGGTTAAGAGTATGCCTGCCAATGCAGGGGACACAGGTTTGAACCATGGTCTAGGAAAATCCCACATGCCTCAAGGGCAACTAAGCGCATGGGCCACAGCCACTGAAGCCCGTGCATCCTATAGCCGGTGCTCCACAGCAAGAGAAGCCACCGCAACAAGAAGCCCTCGGACCGCAACTGCAGAGTAGTCCACACTTGCTGCGACTACAGGAAGCCGAAGGGCAGCAACGAAGACCCAGCACAGCCGAAAATAAAAATAAATCTAAAAATTTTTAAGGGAAGGAAAAAAAAAAAAATTTTAAGGGAAGGACCGAAGCTAAAGACAAGAGGCCCACTGGTTCCTCTGGGGCCCCTGGCCCAATATATAGCACTTGGCAAAAGTTATGCAGTTCTTGACCATGACTTAGTAACATTATTAACCACAGGTACCGCCTGCTAGGGGCTTCCTAGGTAGCACTAGTATAAAGAATCTGCCTGCCAGTGCAAGAGACAGATGCAGGTTTGATCCCTGGGTCGGGAAGATCTCCTGGAGGAGGGCATGGCAACCCGCTCCAGTATCCTTGCCTGGAGAATCCCATGGGCAGAGGAGCCTGGCAGGCTATGGCTACAGTCCATAGGGTCACAAAGAGTCAGACATGACTGAGCAGGCATGCACACCATCTGCTATGCGGAAATGAAGTGCTCTGCTCACTTCATCCTCCCCACACTTGCTCAGTCTGCATGACTAGCAGCCTCTTTAAAAATCTAAGGAAACAGAGGCCCAAGGAGATAAACCGAATTCAGGGCACACAGCCAGGATGTGGCGATGTTGGGACCCAGGCTCAGGATCTGGACCCCACCTGGCACTCAGGAAGGATCGGTCCTTACGTCTCCCATTGATGCATGGAGTCCTGGTCCTGCGATGGGGACCGAGCTGAGTGCTCTCACATGTGCTGTTCAACTCTGACCAGGACTCTTTGAGGTGGGCTTTTGTTTCCCCCATTGGTAGGGTGACCGACTGTTCTGGTTTGCCCAGGATGGGGCGGGGGGCGGAGTTCTGGGTACAGGACTTCTGGTGCTAACACCAAGAATGACGTACATGTGTTACAGTCAAGGAAACTGAGACCCAGAGAGGGTGACATATGACAAGTAACTCTATGCCAGTAAGACAGACACCCTAGAGGAAAGGGACAAATTCTCAGACCATGATAGACAGACAGCACTGCTATCAGGCTCTGGAATGAGGCAGGGCAAGTGACTCAGAAACACAGGCTGAGCTGGTTCCATAAAGAAGAACAAAGCCAGAGGGTGGAAGAGGGTGAGAAGAAATGGTGGGACAGACAAGAATCCCCTGAAAGCACTAACAGTGTCTCCTAATAAGAACATCCTAGGTTGGTAAGCTGGACCCTCTACTTGTGCTGGAACATTCTTTTTCTTAAAGTCCGACCCATGATTTCCCATCTGTAAAGTGAGGATAATAACCTTGCACTGCTGCTCATTCATTTAATCAGTGTTTACTGAGTTCCTACTGCGCCCCTGGCATGAGAGAAGGGAAACATAGTAACATGTGTAATTAGTGGGTGTGAGTCCCTGGCAGGTAGTGAGCCCTGATTAGTAAGTAGCCTAGGAGAATCCCAGACCCCAAATTTAGAAGAACAAGCCTGTTGTTCAATGGGTGCTTGATTGCCTACAGAGACAGGGAGCTTACTACCCCACAACACAGCCCATCTGTTAGCAGAAACCAATGCACCTTGGTTCCTGTATGTCTATGAACATTGAACAAGTTTTACTCTGTGTCAGGAGCTAAGTGTTTTGTGTGTATTAACCTGCCTAATCCTCATGGCAGCCCTCAACATCTGGGCAGGGTTTGGGCTGGAGCAGTCAGTGCTAGCACAGAAGTTTTTCCGACCAGTCTAGGATGTGGGCTCCTCCTCCATCTCTCTGCCTCTGCCTGGCTTCTACCTGAATTGGGGTTCACCCTCCTGATAGCATCTGAACCCCACACCCCCATTACTGATCTGCATCTTCAGGCAAAGATTTCACTAGTGACCTGGTCCAGCTCCAGCAGGACCCCCTGCCCTCAGGGCTCTCTGGGAGCTGGGGTCTGGCTGTGAGCACCCTCCCCACAGCAGTGAGGAAGCTGGCATCGCCACTGCCCACCTACCCACCCCTGATTCCTGAACACACCCAGAAGGCGTCTCCCCAGAGAGCAAACTGAACATTCAGGCCTTCCAGTGAGCAGCTTCTCCTGCCCTTCCAGCTTCTTAGAGAAGAGATCCCAGCAAAGGTCTCAGAGGTCTTGAGATGCTATGGACAGTAAAACATCAATCTTTTCTTTGTCTGATACACGTATCAGGAAGCTCCACTCTACATGAGAATCCTGTTTGACTCCATTGCTACCACTCTCTAGCTGTGTGACCTCGGGGGAGTTACTTAGCCCCTCTGTGCTTGGTTTTCTCACCTATAAGGTGAAGTAATAAAGCACAAGCTCACAGGGCCTCCAGGAGGATCAGCTCATAGAATGTGAGTGCCAGCACACAGCCGCGCTCAGTAAGTAGGGGGCATTACCATTCATTCATTCAACAAGCACTGTGTTGGGAAACTAGACTCAATCTTCACACAAACTGCCAGGGAACAGCACAGGGCAAAGGAAAACCCCAGAAGATCCTGGTCCTCAAAGGACGCGTGCTCCCAGTAACTCCTAGGGCCTCGTCTCTCGATGTCCTCCGTGAACCCTAAGCTGATGGAACAGGGGCTTTGTCTCCCCTCAATCCCAATGCCACACGTTTCTGACTGCTGAGTCCTTCCTCTCTGCTGAATGCCTTTCCTTCTTCCCTCATCTCAGGTCCCTAAGAGGTCCTTACCTGGCACCGTCCTGCCTGAGCATCCACAAAACCCACTCTGTGGGCAAAACGGTCTGTCCTCACTTTCCCTTGGTTTTACCCATTCCTCCAACCCTCCCTGCCCCACCTAACAACCCCGCCCTGTGTGGTGGGCATAAGTGCATCCCTTAGCCCTTATTTTTTGATTCATGAACAGTAATATGTGCCATGCACTTGGAACCCACTTTGAAACATTTGTTTCATATAGTATTAGCCCACACCCAGAACACATCAGGCACTGTCTGGTGTGTTTTATAAACATTAACCCATGGAATCCCCACATCTGTCCTGTGGAGACAGTATCATCCCCATTTGCCAGGTGGGAAAATCAAGGCTCAGAGAGGTAGTTAAGTGGCCCAAGGTCATGAGCTAGAAAGTGGCAGAACTGGGATTGGAAACCAGGCTACCTGGCTCCAAATCCATGCTCTTCAAAACTATGCCTGTATTGCCTCATATTTTAAGTGAAAAATGGTCCTTTTTCATCTGGTGGTGGTTTAGTCACTAAGTTGTATCCAACTCTTGCAACCTTGTGGACTGTAGCTTGCCAGGTTCCTCTGTTCGTGGGATTTTCCAGGCAAGCATACTGGAGTGGGTTGCCATTTCTTTCTCCAGGGATCTCCTTGACCCAGGAACTGAACCCAGGTCTCCTGCACTGCAGATTCTTTACTGACTGATCTACGAGAGAAGCCCTTCTTTTTAATCTATATTCTATCAAAAGTTGTATTAGAAATCCTTTTCATGTACTCTTTGGCCAGACCATAATGATTAAATGAAGGCCTACGCTGGCTCATCCAGACATGAAGTTTCCATTTACATCATTTATTATCAAATACAAAATTGACATATGTATGTATTTAAGTACATATATAAAAGTTGTTATATTTTATATAGAGTTGGACACTACTTAGCAATAAAATCACTACCATGAAAGTTGTTATGGCATCCAAATCAGAGACATCGCTTTGCCAACAAAGGTCTGTATAGTCAAAGCTACGGTTTTTCCAGTAGTCATGTATGGGAGAGTTGGACCAGGAAGAAGGGTGAGCACTGAAGAATTGATGTTTTCAAACTGTGGAAAGGCTCTTGAGAGGCCCTTGGACAGCAAGCAGATCAAACCAGTCAATCCTTAAGGAAATCAACCCTGAATATTCGTTGGAAGGACTGATGCTGAAGCTGAAACTCCCATACTTTGGCCACCTGACACCAACAAGAGCCGACTCACTGGAAAAGACTGTGATGCTGGGAAACACTGAGGACAGGAGGGAGTGGGTGACAGAGGATGAGATGGTTGGATGGCATAACCAACTCAATGGACATGACTTTGAGCAAGCTCCAGGAGATAGTGAAGGACAGGGAAGCCTGGTGTACTGCAGTCCATGGGGTGGCAAAGAATTGGACACAACTTAGCAACTGAACAATAGCATACAAAAATATAGACTCCTTTCATGATCTAGAGGAGAAGGCAAAGGCAACCCACTTCACTACTCTTGCCTAGAAAACCCCATGGACGGAAGAGCCTGGTAGGCTGCCATCTATGGGGTTGCACAGAGTTGGACACAACTGAAGCGACTTAGCAGCAGCAGCAGCATGAGCTAGAGGTAGAATGCTTTTCTCCTGCGTCTTTTAAAATCCAGTATTTTTTGTGATTTTATTTCTTAAAGAGTAGAGAATGGGTTTTAGGCTGCTATTTGCAAGCACTTCTCTAAAATAACACATCTCAAGCGTGGACCATGTTCATTTCCAATGAATAAAAAACCAGACTGATAAAATCGTCACTGCATTTTCCTTTATAAAACAGGTCTTAGCACATCTGCACTTTGAGACTTTCGATTCAGTGTGTGTGAACTAACAAGGGAAGATCACATGGAGAAGTTGCCACTGCGAGTATGTGTGTGCTCAGTCATGTCCAACTGTTTGCGACCAATGGACTGCAGGCCGCCAGGCTCCTCTGTCCATGGAATTCTCCAGTGAATACTGGAGTGGGTAGCCACTCCCATCTCCAGGGGATCTTCCAGACCCAGGGATTGAACCTACGTCTCCTACATTGCAGGCAGATTCTTTACCACCTGAGCCACTGGGGCGGCCCCACTATGGGGCTGATTAAACCATATCTAACTTAGGACAATTGCAATGATGTAAATTTCCAAAGCCCTGGACAGAGGTGCTGAATCAGGCCCTCCTCTGCTCTCTCCTCACTCATGCTCTTTCTCCAGGATTTTGGACTGGAGATGGGAGTACAGGGTAGTTCTCTTGGTGGAACCAAGTTCACAGACCCACAGAAGCCAGGGATGGATGGGGGTACAGGGGCACTAGGAGAGCAGCTGGGCCATCCTGGGTAGGAAGAGGTGGAAACAGAATGCAGAGCCAGAAGGCAGAGAAAACCACAGACACCCAGCCTTTCCTGGGATCCCCTCCTCTGTGCCAGGCACAGGCCTGACGGGCCATCTGGCATCTCAGTGAGTCCCCACAGCAGGGGAGGACTATTGTCACCTCCATTTTACAGGCGAGTGATTAAGGGACTTGCCCAGTGGAGGAAGAGGTCTGCAGGAGGGCTCTCTGGACAAGGGGAGGGAGATCTGAGAGGTCTCAAGAGAGGGAGCAGCTGGGGATGGAATGGAAGGTGTGTTAGGACCCTTCTTGGATTTTCACCAAGACCCTGGGGCCAGCCCTGCCTGTCTCCCAGCCTGGGTGCTCCCAGCCGCTCCTGCCCACATCCTCAGCATGAGCCCGACTCCTGCCCCACCAGCCAGAGCCTAGCCAGTGGTACCCCCATTTGGTCCCTCTGTGCCAGGCCTGCCACAGCAGTGCTGTCTGCCCCTGGGATATGGTGACCATGGCTGGCAGTGGACTTTTCCCTGGACAGACACCTCTGCCAGGCTGAGGTGAAGTCGGCATGGCAGGCGGGATCAGAGCCCAGCTAGGTTTAGATCCTGACCCCGCCCTCACTCACTGTGACCCTGCCCCTCTGAGCCCATTTCCCCATCTGTAACAGCAGCCACGACTTCTAGGGGAGTAAGCGCACCCCAGCTTCAGGTGTGGGTAAAGGACTTGGAAAAATCCCTTTCTACAGTCTCCACGGGTTTGGGCACTAACCCTCACTGGCTGAGACCTCGGGGAGCATCGGGGAGCACATTCCCAGGAGAAAGCTCCCTCGCCACCTCCTAGACATGCAGACCAGCCCTGCTGCAGGACTGATGCTCGACGCTCCTCCAACAAAGGAATGGAAGGCTGGGTCCTGCGATGGCTGAAGCCAACACTCGAGAGTCTCTGCCTGAACAAGATGAAAGGCTGAGAGGAAACAGAAGTGCTCGGATGCTCTCAAGGTCAGCATCCAGACAAGACAGCAGAGCGCCGTGAGAAAGGTGCTCCTCCAATTATCCAAGCAGGAATGGGCTTTGAACACGGGTGAGTCAGAGCAAAGCTGACTTAGCCCCTCTCATCTCTCCATTTCCTGGAACAGCGCCGTCCGTCGCAAACAGCTTTAAGCAGCAGGAGACTGTTGCACAAAAATACACTCGTGATTCAACAATGAGCACAATGAGGCATCAAGTCTTCCTGTTCACGTTTTTAGGAAAAGCAAATCATCTTTAAATTTCTCATGACTGTCTTCCTTTTTACATGGTGGTTATTTTTAAACACTTTAATAATTTACTAGAATAAGATGTTTAATGTATTTTGGTACATTCATGCTTTGAATTTTTTTTTTTCTATTTCCAAATGTATTTGATATTGTATCAATATCAAATATCTAACACAGTCAAAAGCTATGGTTTTTCCAGTAGTCATGTATAGATATGAGTTGGACCAGAAAGAAGGCTGAGTGTCAAAGAACTGATACTTTTGAACTCTGGTGCTGGAGAAGACTCCTGAGAGTCCCATGGCCAGCAAGAAGATCAAACCAGTCAATCCTAAAGGAAATCAACCCTGAATATTCACTGGAAGAACTGAAGCTGAAGCTGAAACTCCAGTACTTTGGCCACCTGATGCGAAGAGCCAACTCATTGGAAAAGACCCTGATGCTGGAAAAGATTGAGGGCATGAAGAGAAGGGGGAGACAGAGAATGAGATGGTTGGATGGCATCACTGACTCAATGGACATGAGTTTGAGTAAACTCCAGGACAGTGAAGGAGAGGGAAGCCTGGTGTGCTGCAGTCCATGGGGTCACAAAGAGTTGGACACGACCAAGTGAATGAACTGATTTGTTTTTAATTTTGTGAATTCTACCTTTTTAAAAACAAAATATACTCAAATTGTTATTTCAAAATTAGGCAAAATAATGAGCAAAAAACTGGCATTGCTGATTTTCTCAAATATTGCTATTACTTGCACTTTCTACTACTCAAACCTCATAACTCATGGTGAAGATTCCTACAACCTCCATTTACTGATGAAACTCAGGTGCACATAAATCAGTGAAACAGAACAGCTAGCCCAGAAATAAACCCACTTATCTATGGTCAATTGATTTACAACAAAGGAGCCAAGAATATACAATAGGGAAAGGACAGTCTCTTTCAAGAGATGGTGCGGTAAAGACTGGGCAGCCTCATGCAAAAGAATGAAACGGCCACTGTCTTACACCTTACACAAAAATTAATGCAATGGATTAATAGCCTAAATGTTAAGACTGAAACCATAAAATTCCTAGACGAAAACATAGGCAGTAAGTTCCTTGACATCGGTTTCAGTGATAATTTTTTGAATTTGACACCCAAAGCAAAGGCAATAGAAGAAAAAAAAAAAAAGGAAAAAAAAACAAGTGGGACATCATCACTAAAACGCTTCTGTAGAGCAGAAAACACTACCAACAAGAATGAAGAGGCAGCCTACGGAAGAGGAGAGACATGCAAGTCATATCTGATAGGGCTAATACCCAAAGTACATATAGAACTCATACAACAGCAAAAAGTAAAAAACCCCAAACCACCCAATTAACAGATGGGTGGGTCTGAATAACCACCTTCCCAAAAGACATACAGATGGCCAACAGGTCCAGAAAAGCTGTTCAGTATCACTGATCATCAGGGAAATCAAGTCAAAACTACAATGATATCACCTCACACCTGTCAGAAGGGCTACTAGCAAAAACACAACAAACAACAGTGCTGGTGAAGACGGGGAGAAAAGGGAACACTTGAACAGTGTTGATATGAAGGTAAACTGGGACAGGTACTAAGGGATAAGAAAAGAGTATGGAGGTTCCTCAGAAAGCAAAAAATAGAATTACTATATAATCCAACAGATATACTTTTGGGTATTTATCTGAAGAAAATATGACACATTAATTGAAAAAGGTATCTGCACCCCCATTTTCACTTCAGCATCATCTATAGTACACCAGGTATGAAAACAACGTAAGTGTTCATCGATAGAACGATAAAAATGTCATACATATATACAATGGAATATTATCCAGCCATTAAAAAAATAAGGAAACCTGGCCGTGTGTGACACGGATGGACCTTGAGGGCATTATATTAGGCAAACGAAGCAAGATGCAGAAAGTAATATTGCACGACTCTATTTATATGTGGAAACAAAAAAAAAAAAACAGGCTGAGACAGAGAACAGAAATGAGAAGGCCCGCGGGTTGAGGTGCTAAGTGCTGGCAAGGACAACACATGGGCGAAGAGGGTTAAAAGGCACAAACCTCCAGGAACACAATACATTAAGTCATGGAAATCAAACGTATGGCATACTGACTGTAGTTAATGATATATACTGGGTATGTGAAAGCTGCCAAGAGGACAGATCTTTAAATTTCTCATGACAAGAAAACAAAGCATGTAATTTTGTGTGGTGGATGCTAACTAGACCAAGAAAATGAAATGTCAAAAAAACAAACACACACATCCCTGGCAGTCTGGTGGTTAAGAGTCCCCCTTGCAATACAGGGAAGATGGCTTCGATGCCCGCTTAGGAACTAAGGTCCCACGTGCCACAGGGCAGCTAAGCACGCATGTTGCAACAAAGACCCAGCACAGCCAAAATTCAAAAGATAAAACACAATTTCAGTCAGGCATCCCACGCAGGGTCACACAGTCTGAGGTGGCCCACCGGGAGCCAGCCAGCCTACGGAATCCCAGCACCCCTCTCTTACCTGCTTTGTTCTAAGGCCCGGTGGGAATCCAGGTACCTGGATCCAAATGCCTGCATCAATCTCAGCATACTGCCTGGTTCCTTCTGGACGTTCACTACCAGTAGGTCTCCTCTCCTAAACACATCCCTGGGAACTCAGCGCCATGTGCAGATGAAGAAACTGAGGTGCGGAACGGTTCCGTGAATCCGGTCAGTCTGATGCAGAACCGCAGCTCCTGACCACACATTAGCTGCTTGGGGGCAGCTTCAGGCTCCCCTAAGCACCTTTATACTCTGGGTCTTGCCAATTCTCACCAGCACACATAGCACACGCCCTGCCCAGAGCCCAAGGAGCACAGGCAGGTCAGAAATCCAGGTCTGCCAGGCTCCAGAGCCTGTCCTTGCCCCCACACCTGCCCTGCCATGAGAGCAGAATGGGGCTGATGGGCAACCCAGTGCAGAAGCCCAGATATCCACACACACACCATGGCTTTATTATTTGTATAAATCTCCAAAAGCACATTTCCTGGATCTGCAGCCAGGGCAGACGCCAGAGGCAGCAAGGCGGGGGGGGGGGGTGGGGTCGCTCCGTCCAGAGTGCGAGGGTGGCCGGAGGCGGCGGCGGTGACCGCAGGCTCACTTGAGGCGGTAGAGGACCTTGCGCTGCATGCGGTGTTGGATCTCGCCCCGCCGCAGCATGAGCTGCAGGACCTTGTGGATGGCGTGCTCGGGGTATTTCTGCGGGACACAGGGTGGAGTGAGAGGCATGCCCCCAGACACCCCACCGTTCAGGAGCCCAGGCACCCCCTGCTCATGGGAACTTTCCAGCCTTCACGACCTACCACTTTGCATCCTAAATGGGCTCACCCGTCCTAAGCGCCTACTACATACCAAGCTTTGTCCTAAATCTTCACCAACTCATTCTACCCCTCAACATCCCTGAGCAGCTGGTACGTGATTATTTTACATTTTACAGGGGAGGAAGCTAAGGCACAGAGAGGCTAAGTCATTTATTCCATGGACTGGAGCCCTCCAGGCTCCTCTGTCCACGGGATTTCCCGGCAAGAATACTGGAGTGGGTTGCCATTTCCTCCTCCAGGGGCTCTTCCCATCCCAGGGACTGAACCGAGGTCTCCTGCATCTCCCTGCACTGGTAGATGGATTCTTTACCACTCCTGACATCCCCGAACTCCTCTAAGCGTTGGTCTGCTCACCCCTCGAATGGGCGGGGTACCACCTGCCACATAAACTGCCCTAAGGATGAAGAGGAAATGACAGACACGAAGGGGAGCTGAGCCCAGAAACTGGACTGTCCGTGTGACTTCAGAGATGGTGACAAGTTCCCCATAGCTTCTAGAAGGCCCTTCCACCATCTATGGGATCAAGAGCTCTGTCCCCAGCAGGCTGGAAGGCTCACCCTCTCTGGTTCTGCCTCCCCCAACCCCACAAAGGGCAGGCAAGGAAGGGAAGGGAGAGACAAAGGGCTGGGGGAGCCTGGGAGGTCCCAGCAGAACCTCAGCCCCCCGTCCTCTCCCCTTAATGTGACAGAGAAAGTCACGAGGGGAGAGCACTGGGGACAGGCCTGGGCCCAGGAACAGCTGCCCCTGCCCCATCCCAGGCCTGCCTGCTGAGTGCAGGGCGGGTGGGGCCTGGCCCCGGGAGGCCCACCTGCTTGGTGAAGTCCTGGATGATGCTGTGCTCAGACACCTGGGAGCCGATGGCGAAGCGGCGCTTCAGCTGCTTCTCGATGCGGCTCAGCAGCTCCTGGTCCTCCTGGCTGGTGAAGCCTTCCACCCCTGTGGGCGTGAGGAGGGAGGCGGGTCGGTGGGTGGGGTCTCAGTCTGCCCGTAGCAGGGAAGAGCCAGCCAGGCCCCGGAGAGAACATGAGAGGAAGACAGAGAGGGAGCCTGGGGACAGCCAGGGCCTGAGCGAGAGGACGGACAGAGGCCTGGAGTCAAGGACAGGGCAGGCGTGAGCAGAGGGATGCTGCAGGCAGAGGGAACAGCAGGTGCAAAGATTCAGAGGTGGGAAATGTGCCCACTTCATTCAAAACCTAGTTGTGGGGCCAGGGACGCAGCCAGAGGGTGGACCAGAGTGGGGCCAGGTCCCACGAGCTGGAGGCCACAGCACAGGTTTTTCTGATTCTGGTGAGTAGAGCAGCCACTGGAGGGCCCTGAGGACAGCACCTAGACCCCAGGCAGCTAGACAAGTCAGGAAGACTTCCTGGAGGCGGCTGTGTGAGGATGGAAAGCTAGAGGGGACCCAGCAGTGACCCAGGAGCATGCAGGCTGTCCCGGAGACCACATCTGTGAGGCACCCCAGGCAGCCCTGACAAGCAGCTCCTGATTTCTGACAACTGCTGGAAGGGGTCTCCTCTGCTGACCCAGGCCTGCAGAGGCCTTGGTGCTTCAGCTAGAGAGAGCTGGAGGCGGGGCAAGGGGGGAAGCCACTGAGAAAGACTTTGAGGCTTCAAGTTGAAATGAGTTCACAAGGCAAACTCTTATATAGCCTGCAAAGCCCAACTCTAATTACCCTGCCCCAAATCATACCCACCCTATGCCCTGAAACATCCAAGGGAGCCCCCCATAAGCAAGTATCTCAGGGAACAGAAAGCCCCTCCAGGGCAGAGACTGAGTCGTCATCACCAAGGGGAGGGCAGCGGCAATCAGCCCCCACCCACCTCCCCAGCTCCAGCCACACTGGCCCTTGAGCACACCAACCCTGCTGTCCCTGGGGTCTTGCCACTCAGCCCTCCCTCTACCTGTGAGCCCATCCCCACACTCCAGGGAGCCAGGTGTCCACTCATGCCCATCCCTGCTTCCTGCCACCTCCTGAAAGCCCATCCTGGACCACCCGACGGGGACACAGTCCACCCCTCCCCGACACAGCCGCCCTGCTGGAATTCTCCCCTCCGCACTCTTGGCCCCGAGCTTGGCATGTCTGCCTCTGCTGTGTCTCCCCAGGAGGAAAGTGGGGACTCAAGAGATCTGCTCGCTCCTGCCCTCCCAGGACCTCAAACAGCCCGGCAGACACTAAGCCCTGTCTGCTGGCAAGGGAACAGATTCGTCCCAGGGGTGCCTGGCATACAGTCAATGCTCTGGGAAGTCCACTCAGAGGCTTAGCCTGAAGCAGGCGGCAGGACTGACAGCAGCCTGACCCAAACTGGCCTCGGGGTCAAGAGACCCACAGTCTAGCTGGGAGAACGGCGACCAACCTTGGGCACCGTGAAAAGGCCTGTCTGGATGTCAGTTTTCTCATCTCTTAACAGGGGAAGGACTAAGCACCCAACCTGGCTTTTGGGGGCAGCTGTAAGTAAAACGGGGGAAGAGCGTCAGAAGCGCTCAAATGGTTACAACTCAACAAATAAGGCTGCCGAGTGCTGTTCTTAACCAATGATAAAACCGTGAGCCTTAATAACGGACTGGGCCTAAGAGGATTGTGCTCCAGGGTCTAGAGAGGCTGTTCTTCCTATCTTGGAAGAAAATGGCTGGTGGGCGTGGGGACGGGGGAGTGGCTTCTTCGCAGGAGGAAGCACAGAGACCTCAGCAAGGGCAGAGAAACAACCAGGACAGCAGGCAACCAGCAGGAGCCCCAGCCAGAGCCCACGGACCACCCAGCCTATCTCCCCACATCTGCTCACCTGACAGGGTGCCGGACAAGGCGGCATCCAGCGTGGACACCTGGAAGAGCCTCAGCGCCTCCTCCACGTCTGCCTCCGTGGCGAAGGGCTGCAGCTTCATCTTGCTGAGGGCCTCGGCGATGCGCACGATGGCCTCCAGCTGCCTGCGTGGGAGCAACGGGACGCCAGGGTGCACTCAGTCCATCGTCCCTCTCCTGTCCAGCCCCTTCACAGGGAAGGCTGCAGGCTGTCCCCGTGATCCATCTTCTTAGTAAGAGAACCCCAACTTCTATTCCAGCACATGGCACCCAGCTACAAAACATTTCCCAATCTCCATCGCATCTAGGTGTGTCTGTGTGACTAAGATGTGGCCAGTATGTTATAAGTCCAAACATTTTATGGGAACTTTAGGAAGTGTCCTGAAAAAAACAGGCCATTCTTTTCCTCCCTTTCCTGCCACCTGGAATGCAAGGGTGATGGCTGGAGTTCCAGCAGCCATACTAGACAATAAGGAAAAGGCTGAGCCTGAAGGAGCCCAAGTTGCTGCAGATGACTGAAGAACCATCACGTGATCCTAGACTCCCTGCCCTCAAACATTTTCACATAAGACGGAAATAAACTCTCAATTAAGTGACTTTATTTGGAACTTCCATTATATAGAGCAAAACCCACTTCTATCTAATCAGTGCTGGAAGCAGGATTCAAATGAGGTAGGTCTGTTTAAGCTCTTAGTCACTCAACTGTATAAACTCACCACAGTGAAGAGAGTTAACAGCTAAGATAACTGAGGCCCAGAAAAGGAAAGCAATCTCTCAGCCATCACATGGTGGGCAGGAGGCAAGGACCAGGTCTCCTAACTCCCATGTCTGGACCTTCCCTCACCCTCAGGCTTCCCTAAAATGGGGGAAGCTAGACAGAATTCAGAAGAGAGGGTTCCAGAGTTTCCCAACAGTAAACGAAGCAAAAGATACAGACAATTAGGGAGGCCACTGTTTTCATTCCTAAAGGAGTGGTCCCTGCCCAGCAGCCTGACCATGGCCGGCACCAGTGGGTCCCAGCCCCAAACTTGCAGGGCACCCCTCGCCCTGTAAGCGAGGCTGCGCATCAGCCCACCCGGCCCGCTCACCGGACGGTGATGGGGATGCTGGAGCGCCGGTCACTGTCTCTCTCGTGCTGACGGGCCCCGCTCCGCATGATGATATACCGGTTCTTCAGCTTCTCTGCGGCCTCTGCTGACAGCCGGGGGCCACATTTCCTGCAGGACAGGGGTTGGGGAGAGCAGTTGCCATGAGAGCGGGAAGCAATCTTGGGGTACCCACCCTGGCCGGCCTCTGCTGGCTTGCAGACACAGTTTCTGGGCCCACCAGATGGCAGGCTCACAGCAGTGCTTCCCCCCAACACATTCAGGGATGAGATGCACAATGACACCCACGAGAGGACCCTGGTGACTGCTGTCCAGGGGCTGGAAGCATGCCAGATTGGGGGCGAGGGGCAGGAAGGTTGGCAGTGGGGGGCATTTGGTCAGATCCACCTGCACTCTAGCCCCTTCACCCCATAGCCCCGCCCCAAGCCAAATGATAGTCACTGGTTTAGGGGAACCTCAGATCACCTACTCCAGGGCTTCCCTGGTGGCTCAGATGGTCAAGAATCTGCCTGCAATGCAGGAGACCTGGGCTTGATCCCTAGGTTGGGAAGATCCCCTGGAGAAGGGCATGGCAACCCACTCCAGTATTCTTGCCTGGAGAATCCCATGGACAGAGGAACCTGGAGAGCTACCGTCCATGGGGTCGCAAAGAGTTAGACACAACTGAGTGACTGAGCCCAGAAGGAGGGCGGAAACTCCTCAAGGCCCCCCTGGGACGTGGCATCAAGGGATAACAAAAAGTCAGGGCTCTCAGACTCACACACAATGGCCCAAGCCTCCAAGGGTGGGGCCGTGAAGAGCTCAGAACCATGACAAAGAGCCGGTACCACCGGGTACTGGGTCACTGGGACAAAAGCAGTGAGGAGGCACCCGCCCAAATGCAGTACTTCACCTCCCATCAGAAAGGCACTCGAAGACCCCTCCACCCTGGGTTTTAGCTATAATAAGAGACAGAGGAGCTGCGTGTCCAAAACCTTGATACAGAAGTGAAAAGCAGCCTGTGGAGCCAGGCACCTGGGTTCAAATCCTGGCTCCACTAGCTCCTGCCTGTGGCCTTGGACAAGTTACTTAACCTTTCTTTGCCTCAGCTTCCCCATCTGTAAAATGGGATGACAATACACCAACCTCACAGGTTTGGGGAGAGGGATAAAGTTCGCTTATATGTAAAATAATCAGAGTTCCCTGGTGGTCCTAGTGGTTAGGATTCGGTGCTTTCGCTATTAGGGCCCAGGTTCAATCCTGGTCAAGGAACTGTGATCCTGCAAGCTGTGCAGCGCCACTCAAGTTTTAAAAATTGAAAAAATGCTCAGAATGACACCTGGCACAGAATCCTTACTATGTGTATGACTACCATTGCTGGCAGTCTGTGAGAACAACAACATTTAAGGCTGCAGCTGCTGTGCGTTGAAGTGTTTATTTGGCGCAGGGCCGTGCCAAGCGCTCACGCGACATCTTGTGTGATTCTTACAAAAACCTGAGGGCACAAGCACCCCAGGAAAGCGAGGCTCAGAGGTCAGCTGACTTGCCCAAGGCCACACAGTGCGGGCAGGTGTTACCAGAGACCATGTCCACAATGCCTCCCCACACATCAGAGTCAAGGGGGTCTTCAAGGCCATCTAAACCCTCCACCCTTATTTTAGAAATGGGGAAGCTGAGGCCAGGAGCCACAGGGTGGGTGTGTGTAGGGGAAGAAGCAGCAGAGCTAAACCCTAAGGGCTCATCTGAGGCATCCTGAAAGGGCTCTCCCTGACCAGGAAGACTGGCAACCCCACCCCCGGGGGCCTGTGTCTGGGACTCACGTGCGGCAGTAGGCGATGAACTTCTTCAGCTTGGCCAGGTCAATCTCACCCTCCACGGCCTGGGCCTGCGTCAGTGCGCTCACATGCAGCGTGATGACGTGTTTAGCCAGCATCTGGGAGGCAGAGGGGACCCGGGGTCAGCCCACAGGCCTTCCCAAGCCAGGTCCAACACAGAGCTGGAGCAGGCGGTGAGGGAGAGCTCCCAGGGCTAGAACCAGTGGAGAGGAGGTGGCCCTTCTTTCCCTCAGGGCTGTCAGCTGGTAAGACAACGTCAGGAGCTGCCAGGCCCTCCCTTCCACCCTGGGGCGGGGCGAGGCTGCCTGAGAACAAACCTCCACCCAGGGAGGCCGAGCTCAGCAAGACAGGCAGACAACCCTGAGACCAGACCCAGCTGGGCCCTGCACCTCCAGGCTTGCCTGCTACACAAGCCCTTGAGTTCCTCCAGAAAGACTAAACGGAACTAGGGTTCTAACATGCTTGCAATCAAAGGTCAACTCCCTCGTTCCACATACAAAGGACAGACACCCAGGCAATGAGTGACCCCAAATCAAACCACATGTGGTACACAGGAGAGGCAGGACCAGGGACCCCCATGTAGTGTTTCTGGAGTCTGCAACCCACCTCCTTGGGGGCCCACTGACAGGCTGATCTGGTAGCCGGGACTCTGGACCCTTGAAGCCCCTGTCTGCCCACCCTCCCCCCGCCAAGACCTGCAGGCCTGGGAGGAGCCCGGCGCCTACGCACCACGTCCCTCTCCTCGTTGTGCTCGTCCTTGACGATGAAGATCATGTCGAAGCGGGACAGGATGGTGGGCATGAAGTCGATGTTGTCCTCCCCCTTTGTCTCGTCCCAGCGGCCGAACACCGAGTTGGCAGCAGCCAGGACGGAGCAGCGGGAGTTGAGGGTGGTGGTGATGCCAGCCTGAGAGGGGAGTGTGGGGGCGGCAGAGGACAGAGATGGGAACTCGGGGTCACAGCCTTCTCAGGACACACAGACACACACAGACACACACACACACACGACAGCGGGAGTTGAGGGTGGTGGTGATGCCAGCCTGAGAGGGGAGTGTCGGGGCGGCAGAGGACAGAGATGGGAACTCGAGGTCACAGCCTTCTCAGGACACACACATATACACACACACACGATTCCAGGACCACTGCTGCAGTCAGCAGAGGCTGGGCCACTCAGGACAGCCTGAGCACGGGGCCAGGGCCCAGCCCCTCCCAGCACTCCCGGCATGGCCGGGCCAAGCCACACTGTGGCTGAGCGGGCCCCCGGGGAGGGCGCTCACCTTGGCGATAGAGATGGTCTGCTGCTCCATGGCCTCGTGGATTGCCACACGGTCATCCTCTCGCATCTGTGTGGGAGAGAGGAATGTCCACCAGATCCAGGTGAGGGGGCTGGGGTGCAGTGGCAGCAGGAAACCCTACAGGAGCTACTGCTCCTAAGTCCCCACTCCGTGCCAGCCAATGGCAGGAACAGGTCACCTCCAGTCATGGGGATAACGTGTGGGCTTTGCTCTCGTCTCCCCACTCTCTAGGCTCGGAGAGGTTTATTATGTCCCTATAGTGATGGGAGGTCTCTACCTCATCAAAGGGGGGTTCTGCCATTCACACCCCCAGCCCACGGCCGCCAGGTGCCACCAGCACTGAGCCACCCCCTCACCCAGCTGGGCTCACCTTGTCAAACTCATCAATACAGACGACCCCTCCGTCGGCCAGGACCATGGCCCCGCCCTCCATGATGAAGTTCCGGGACGAGGGGTCCCTCATCACCGAGGCTGTCAGGCCGGCCGCGCTGCTGCCCTTCCCAGACGTGTACACCTGGGGGACGGCAACAGGAGGGTTGCCCCCAGGCTCTGACCCCAGTAAGTCCAGGGGCCCCCAGAGCTGGAGCCTTGCCCAGGGTCACACATCACAGCGGGGTGCAGAGCACAGACAATCTCAGCGTTCCTCCTCTGATGGGGGGCCACCAGCCACAGCTGGCCTGGAGGTTCTCCCCAGGCCTATTCACATCCATCAATCACCTGAGCCTGACTGTCTCATGAACAGCTCCCGGGAGCTGGGCTCACGAGGAGTAAACTGAGGCTGAGAGAAGTGACACCCTCCCAGTAGAGTGGACACTGGACTCTCCGGAAAGGCTTCCCTACCCTGAGTCCCATCATCTTTGTAGGGACCTGAGAACCACATGCTGCCAAGGGTGAACTGTGGCAAGTCCAAAGCAAAGTGTGCTTAAGTGTATGAAATACATGGGGATTTCAAAGTTAGTGCTAAAAAGAACACAAGTTATCTTCTTCATGTTCTGTGTTAAACCACATGGTGAAATAATAACATTCTACACACGTTGGATTAAACAGAATTATTAAAATTGTGTACATGCATGCTCAGTCATGTCTAACTCTTTTGCAAGCCCAGAGACTGTAGCCCACCAGGCTCGTCTGTGCATGGGATGTCCCAGTCAAGAATACTGGAGTGGGTTGCCATTTCCTTCTCCAGGGGATCTTCCCTACCCAGGAATAGAACCCGTGTCTCCTGTGTTAGCAGGGTGATTCTTGACCACTGAGCTACCGGGGAAGCCCATCACCACCTTCTTTTGCTTTTCTTTTTTTTTCTTCTTTTGCCCTTCTAAGAGGCTACTAGGAAACGTACACTCCTCAAGGCTCACAGCTGGAGTCCACGTGTCTCCACCGGGCAGCGCTGGCAAAGGACCCCTGGCCCACCTCGCGTCTACCCGGAGGCCACGCTTCCCCCATAAGACCACGCGGCCATCCTTACCCACTCCGATCCCCCAGATTTGCTGAACACCACACAGGGGACCCGGCTGACCGGACACTCGGGTTCAAATCCCTGTTTTAGCACATAATAGCCATGGGACCTTGGGCAAGACGCTGAGTGGTTCTCTACTTGTTTCCTCATTCATAAAAAGGGGTGATAGGACCTACCACCCGCAGCTGAGGTGAGCAGTGAATGAATCGAGACACGAAAGCACCACACACAGCACCTGGGCCTTGATTTCGGCCATGACTGCTATCGATGTGCAGACTCAGCGGATGCATAAACTGAGGCCGAGAGACTGGGTGACCTGCTCAAGGCCCACAGCCAATTACTAGGCAGGCTGAGACCCAAACCCTATTTGGTCCATCGCCCTGCCCGCTGCCCCAAACCTACAGGCACTGTCGTCCCCTTCTTCCTCTCTCCCCCGTGGCCCCTCCTGCAGCTTCCTCCCTGTGGGGAAGCCAGGGCAGGCAGAGGTCATCTGGGACACTCACCCCAATGGGGGAGCACTTTTCCACGAACTTCAGCAGCTGGGACTTGGCCGTCCCCGGGTCCCCCAGCATCAACAGGTTGATGTCTCCTCGGCGAGTGAGGCCGTCTGGCAGCCTGGGGGGACGGGCAGGAAGGCCAGGTGAGCAACAGGAGAATCAGCAAGGGCAGGTTGGTCACAGCGGTCTGGCTACCACTCCCACCCCACCACGTCATGAGCCCTGGAGTAGGTGGGACGCGGGGGCTCTGGCCTGAGAGCCACGCTCATAGCCAGCTGTATCCCTTAGCCTCCTCTGTCTGCCACCCAGGGAGGGAAGGGTCAAAGGAAATGGCACCAAGAGCTGGGCCTGGGCACACACACACAGCATCTGATAAACACGTGCCCAAGCTGGAGAGACAGACGCCAGCAGGCTGCTGGCAGTATCATGGAGCAGACACCGCGAGAGCAGGCTCCAGGCCAGGACATGCGCCTGTTAGCAGTCTCTTTAATGCTCTATGCCTCAGTTTCCTCATCTATGAAATGGGCTCAACCATAACTCTCTCATAGGGCTAACTTGGGGACTAGGTTGCAAACACATGAAAACACTCCGAAGACTGTCTGGTACATGGTAAGAACTCAGTAACTGGTAGCTGCCAGTAACATCATTACTCTCTATATCTCTACTGTCAGAATCTCGAAAGGACACATGATGTCCCCTGAGTGTTAGGCTTCCATCTGTCGTATTCATATGGACATCTGGGTACAAAGGGGTGGTGTCTCTTGCCTAAAATTGCACAGTAAGTAAGTAGTTATCAGAGATTTAATCCCCAGTCTCCAGACTCCACACCCAGAGCTCTCTCCACTGCATCTGCCAGGTCCCCCAAGCGCCCCACCTAGCCAGGGTTGGGGGGACTGCTCTGGAGGGAGGGCATGGATTGGCCCCCTGCCAGCTGACAGCAACCCTGGGAGGTGGGAAGGGTGCCTGAGAGTAGGAGGCGGGACCAAGGGTCCCAGGCAAATGGAAAGAGTATTCCCGTCCTGCCCATCTGGCAGCTGCCCTGCTGTGGGCAAGTCACCCATCCCCTCCCTGGACCTGGGAAGGCTTGGTTGGACCCCCACCTCTTTCGGGAGCCCCCGAAGAGCAGGCAGGCGATGGCCTTCTTCATATCAGTGCCCCCAAAGATGGAGGGGGCGATGCTCTTGGAGATGAGCTCGTAGACGTTGGGGAGGGCAGCCAGCCGCCGGAACTCCTCCTCCTCCTGCGGGGTCACGGTGCCGGCAAAGGTGCGGCCTGGGCGGGCAGAGCGGATGCAGGTGTATGAAGGCCCACCCTCCCAGCCCAGGGCCTGCCAGAGGGCAAGGCCCTCAGAGCTGGGCAGCAGGAGCATCAGTCTGAGCAGACAGACCCCACTTCTTGCCCGAGAGCTGGGCCTGTGTGCTCCAGGCTCCAATGAGCAAGGAGAAGACCTGGAGGTGGGTGTGAGGCGTTGGGCCAGATCAGAGGGGCCTCAGGGACCACCAGGATGTCTTCTATCTTGCTGAGGGCAGTGACAGGTATCTTTGGTATGAAAGCACTGCTCTCCCCGGCTGCCGTGCAGAACAGAGTGTAGGGGTAGGGGTGCAGACAGGGGGAGTAGGAGGCGGCCCGGGGACGGACGAGGGGGGTCGGCCCAAAGCCCACTCACCGGAGCCATCTGTGTCCACCTGGATGCCCAGGACCCGGATGTAGGCGCTCCGGATGCCCACGCCCACTCTGTCGCGGCCCCTGTTGGAGGTCAGGCCAAACTTCTTGATGGAGTAGATGCCCATGATGGTGACCCTGTTCCCAGGGACAACCTTGTCACACAGGTACCTGACAGGACGGTGGGGAGGAAGGAGGAAGAAGGTGAGAGTCTGGTGGGGACAGGAGCCCCTGGCTCCCACCACCCTGTCACACTCGCCGTTCACCTCAGCATCTCTATAGGAGGTTTCATGAGCTGATCTGGCTCTAGCCGCCGCCCCGCCCCAGGGCTCTCTCCCTCTCACCACGACCCAGCCCACACGTGGACGGCCCAGCTACTGGGAGGAGGACAATCCTCGGTCATGGCAGCAGCCTGACTGGGTGGGGTCAGAAGGCCCACCCCCAGCCCCTCAGGGTCCCCATCTCCACCTGGCCTGCTGTCAGAAGCGCTGCAAGGCTCCCCTCAGCCATCTCAGGGGAAGCCTTCCTCCTGATACCCTCCCAGCCTCCCTGCAAGGGCCACTCCCCATTTTTGCCTCTTCACAGCTCCACAAAGCTCAGGCAAGTCATTTTGCCCCTGGACTTTAATCTCCTCTTTAAAAAAAAAAAAAAATGCTGCATCAAGGAAGTCTCCAAGCCCCTCCGGCCAGAACCATGCTCCGGTGCAGCATGGACAGGACTCTGGGGCATGTATTCGTACTCTGCCACTTAAGAGCTGTGTGACCTCAAGAAAGTCACTGCAGCTCTCTGAGCCTGGAGGGATTTGATAAAGTGATCTGACTTGCTGGGTTACTGTGTGATCAAGTGAGGTACCAGACCCAGAAGGGCATTAGGCAAAAGAGAGTCCCACCCCCTAAAGGACCCTCACTGTCACTGTTAACATTCTGGGACTTCTCTCTTCCCAGATCCCACTTCTTCAGCTTTAAATCTAACCCCAGACTGCACAAATAATTTAACACCAAATACTTAAGTTTGTATGAAGGAACCATGGTAAACACTTCACATGCATTTTCTACTTTAAATCTCCCAGCAGTGATGAGACAGTATGGCCCATCACTGTCCCCATTTTCCTGGTGAGAAGACTGAGGCTCAGTGAGCTCACGTCACCTGCTCAGCAGTCTGACCGCTACACCTTCCACTGTCGCTGAGGGAGCTAACGACCTATGGATCCCCTCGTCCGAAAAGCGTACTGCACAGACTATCTGCTTGAGGTATCAGGGTGCGTGAGCCCAGGTGAAGAAGCCCAGTCCATATCTCCACGCCATCCTCCCAGGCCCTGGAAGGGGACCGGGCCGGCCTAGCACCCTCTCCCCACTTTTCGATTACCCAGCAACATCCAAGAAAAGTCTTAACAGAAAGCCCGGGGTGGGACTCAGCCTGGGAAGAGGGTCCTCCCCACCCTGCTGGCTGTCCAGCTGTGCCACCTCGGGCCTCCCGGTTCTAAAGACGGCCAGGGAGACTGCAGGAAGAATGCAGGTAGCAGCAGCCAGACCCCCCGACTCAGGGAGCTGGTCACACGTGAGACTGACCCACCCCTGCAGAACACTGGGAGATGAGGGGAGGAAGCACCAGGCAGAGAGAAAGTTTCCATAACCAGCCCTCTTCCCCGCTCCCCACTGCACTCGGGGTCCACATACGGCCCCTGACTCAGCGGTGGGAGGCATGGCCAGCCAGCCTGCTCACAGCCGAGCCGGTGTGGGGGGGCACAGCCAGGGGCCCACTCACCGGTCACAGTAGAGCTGCATATGCCGAGGCATCTCCCCGTGCGGCACAGCGTCTGGCAGCTCCTGCAGCTTCAGGGTCTGGAAGTCCACGCACTTGCACTTGTCCGGCATGATGAAGTACGGGTCCAGTGGACACTTGGGGCGCCCAGCCTGATCCCTGTAAGGAGAGAGGAGAAGAGTCACCAGAGCTACCCCCAGGGCCCCAAGCCCAGGAAACCCGTCACACAAGTCAGCGACAAGCCTGGTCAGCGGCAAGTTGGGGGTCTCCAGGACAAGCTCGGGGAAGGCGCTAGAGGAGGGCGGCTCAGCGGGGTAAATACACGGGGTTAGGGCTGGGGAGGCCAGCTTGGAACCTGGCTCTCCCATTAATCTGCGTTAGACAGCCACATGGAGGTGTCTGGCAGGCAGCCAGACTGGAGTCTGGGGTTCAGTGGAAACACACTTCTGCATGTCCTCTGCACTCAGGGTACTCCAAAACCCAGACCAAAAAGGAATTAAGTGTAGAAAAGAGAAGTGTGGCTTAGGCCTGAGGTTAGGAAGCAGAGGGGAACCAGTGGCCAAATGGGTGAGGGCCCTGAAGCTCAGGGTCAGCAATCATCTTCTGAAAGGAGCCAGAGACACATATTTTCTGTCTGTGGGCCACGAGGCCACAGGCCACGCAGCCATATGCCACTGTACTCCAAGGAGCCTAGCATGTTCCTGGGCCTCTGCTCCAGACCTGCCCCAGTGAGCCAGGGTTTGAAGACGCCAGTGGACTCCCCACCCCGGGCCCCTGCACGGGCTGCCTGGGCTCCCTGGAGGGACAGAACTCACCACCACAGAGGGGCAGGGGGATACCACCCTGTTCTCAACCCCAAGACCCAGGATGTCCACTTGGCCCTACACACACAGGGCACGCTGCGGCCCCAGCCCCTCCCAGCTGCAGGGCTTCATCCTCATCCTTCACACCTCCGCTCAGATGTCAACTCATCACCCCCCAGGTACCACGGGGCCCGCGAGGCCCACTCACGTGTTGCACTTCCGGGGCAGGGCATAGCCCTCCAGGCCAGGGCGCATGGCAATGTTGGTGAGCGTGCTGCGGCAGCTACGACACTGGATGGAGATGCGGGTGGCCTTGGCGCGGACCCCCGAGGCTGCGATCACAATGCCCGGGATCTTCACCAGGTGTGACATCGTGTCCGACTGCAACAGAGCCGCAAGGAGGGGGCTGGGTGAGGGAAGCCAGGGATGCCCAAGATCACGCATCAAGAATCTCTTCTATTCTAACGTCTGCTGAAGTATTTAGGAATAAAGTGCCATGTCTATGATTTACTTTAAAATCCGTCAGCAGAAGAAAGGAGAAAGCAAGTAAGGCAAAATATTAACAGCCGTTAAAACCAGATGGAGTCATTACTCTATTCTTGCTACTTCTTAAAAAAATATGTATTTATTTGGTTGTGCCTGATCTTAGTTGTGCCATGCAGTGTGTGTGTGTGTGTGTGTGTGTTTGAAGCCCGGCCCCCTGCACTGAAAGCAGAGTCTTAGTCACTGGGCCATCAGGGATGCCCCTCTCACTACTTTGGTGTGTGTGATATTTTCATAGTAAAAAGCAAAATAAAACAAGAGAAGTTCGCTTTATCATCATCTTTTCTTCCATTTCCAACAGGTTTTCTGGGACAGGCAGGAAGGCTATGGGTTCGAGCTGATGACCCCTAGAGCCCCAGGAGGTGGAGGGGAGCAGGACGGAGGCTGGCCCTTTCTGGTGACTGAGGCCAGGGACACACATGGCTGTCACGGCCCAGGGGACCCCAGAACTGCCGACACCCCCCTCAGAGCTTGCTTTCTGGAAAACACTCTACAGAGTGTGGATCTGAGTCCTCAGGATCCCGGAGTTGGAAAGGACCGGGGCTGCCTCAGCCCCCAGGCCACCCTGACGAGCAATCCTGGTAGAGAGGGCTCCACCTCTGTCACAGAACGCCCACCCAGGCAGGCCAGTCACTGGGTTTTCCAATGGGGCTGAGAAGAGGAAGTCTGTCCAAGTGGGGCTTAGGTTTGCTTTTCTGAGCAAACAGCTGCCCCAGGAAACAAGCCCAAGTTCGCCTCCACGGACAGGCAAACACACGATGCTCGGTTTAGTTTCAAGAATGGTCCCACCTGCGCCTCCCCCGCGCCTCCCCAGCCTGGTGCAGGGCACAGAGACAAAGCTAGCACACACCACAGCCTCCAGAGCCCACGGCCAGCCCTGCTTCTGTAAGAGACATGCCGCTGTGCCAACCAAGGAGGGTCTGGTGGGGCCCTGAACTGAGCAGCAGGACATGAGGGCTCCGGCAAAGACCAGCACGTGGCCTTTTGGCAGCACAACGTGGGCCCGGAGTTCACCAGGCACAGGCACGTGCGTCCTTTCACTTGCTTCTCACAATAACCTTCTGAGAGAAGAACCAACATTCGACCCTCACCTCCTCCTCGGGAAACTCTCCTGGGTCCCACTCCTGCCTGCTTTATAAACTCTCCTTTCACTTGGCAGCCAGAGGAAGCTTTTAAAGACAGAATCAGCCCACCCGCCTACTTACCTCTCAATCCGAGGCCCTGGCCACCTGGCTCTCCACTCGCTCCCTCCCCTCCCCTGCCCTGCCCTCACTGGGGTCCAGCCACTGAGGCTGCCTCTGCCCCTCGTCTGTCCCTTCAAACGGCTGCTGTCCCCACCCCAGGGCCTTTGCACCTGCTTCTCCTTGAGCCTGGAACACTCCTCCCTTGAGCTGTCACAGGGCCATGCATCCCTCAGACTCGCCCCAACACCACTTCCTCAGAGAGACCTTCTCCAACCACCACGCGGTCCCTCGGCCCGTCACGTTGATCCCGTTTTTTCTTCTTCATGGCTCACGTCCTGGGACCTCAAACAGGCTCACTGCTCCTTGTCTGTTTCTCTCACTATAGGCTGCATGGAACCAGGTACTGTCTGTCTACAGCGAGAGTCGAACCCAGCATCCGGTGTGAGGGAGCCACTCAAAAAATATTTGCTGGATGGCAGATTGGCCCTGTCCAGCTTTCCTGTGGCCCCATCACTCTCCAGTCACACTGACCGTCCTTCCCTCGGCCTGGTACACTCCTGACCCCTCACCTTGCAAGCTTTACACTAGCCATGCCCTGCCCTCCTCTCCCCACCCCATGTTCCCTCCCAGCTGTTTGCATGCTGCTCGTTCTCACCCACAGGCCTCCACTCAGATGGAGACAGGCTGCTGTTCCCTCTGGAAAGCAGCCTTCTCTATCTTTTCCAGAGGGGCCCTATGCGTTCTCATCACCTCCCAATTTCTCCCATTGCTCTCACAGTCACCTACAGTTATCGTGGGTGATGTTAACCATTTATCCAGTCTCCCAGGAAAAGAAGCTTGTCCTTGAGGTCACTACTGCTCCTCCAGGACCCAACTCATGTCCTGCGCACAGAAGGAGCTCAACAAGCGTTTGTCCAGGGAGCTAATGTTTCAGAGGCAGAAATAGGCTCAGAAAGGGTGAGTGAGTTGTTTAGGGTCACAGAGCTGGCACTCAGGTCTCTCTCCAAAACCCCTCCACGCACACAGCCGCCACCGCCACCGCCACCCTCCGAGGGGACCCACCTTCAGGCTACGGATGCTGGATGGACTGGCGTCCGACTTGAGCATGACCTGGATGTCCTGGAGTACCTCGTCACCAGCAGGCCGCGGCCGGGTCACCTCGTCAGCCACCTCCTTGGCAGCTTCCTCCAGCTGGAGATGGGGAGGGGACAGCCTGTAAGTGACAGAGCAGGGCCAGCCCTGGGGGTCCCGGGGCAGGGATCCCACTCACCAGCTGCAAGTGCTCGGCTGGCTGCTTGTACAAGTAGTCAGCCAGCTCCTCGTCGAAGCTGGCCAGGTCCTCCATCTCCACCTCGATCCAGTACTCCCCCAGGTTATAATGCCGCTTGAGTTCATCCCTGGAGTAGGGGCAGGGAAGGGCACAGAGAAGAGGAGGCAATACTGGCTGAGAAGCACCCACACCCTGAGTCTGCCCACACCACTGCCCCCCCCCCCCCACTAATGTCCCAAACACATCGAGCTCCAGGTGGATCTGCTATTTAACCCAGAAAACCACCCCCCACCCTGACCCCCCGGGACAGAGGCATCATCAAAGAACAGTTCAAAGTTCATAGACGAGTCTGGCAGACTCTCACTGCAAACCAGTCCTTTCACTGGACTCCCTGGACCCTTTAACCCTCTCTCAGATACTAACAAGGCACACAGCTGGAACCTGGTGATGGAAGGCAGCAGAGACAGTGCCTGTCTTATCAACCACCGGACTCTCTTTACAGAGCATCCTGTGAGACTATTATCCCAAAAACGCTTTTGGGAGCAACTGACCTCCTCAGCCTCATCCCTTTCTACCTTACGTCCAGAGCCATATACAACAGCCAGTCTGGCTCTGAGAGTCCCTTGTTGTAACAGGCCACCCCACACTGCCCATGTATGCACCTCCTGCTATCAAAAATGCTTTCCACACCAGATACTCTTCTCTCAGCTCTAGATCACCTTAAACCTCCCCTAACTCTTCTTGTACACTCCTCCTTTGAGGCAATCATCACTTTGTAATTTACTTGGGCATGCCTACGCCTCAGTCCCACTGATTCAAAAGCTCCTTGAGGGCAAAGATGAATCTTTTCATCTTTGTACCCTAGGGCCTGGCACACAGATGGTCAGTGTCAGCTGGTGCATGAATAAATGGAAATAAGGGTGGCTATGCCCATTTTACCGATGAAGAAACTGAGGCTCGGAGAGACTGTCACTTGGAAGTCACTGAGCTAATAATGGATCAAGCCCAAGTTTGGACCTGCAAATTCATGCTCTCTGCATTTAAGGGCCTAAAAGGATTTGGCGGGATGTCACCATTGTATAATAACTGGGAGCAGGAGCTTTACCCAGCTCATTCAGTGCTGCAGCTCATCACCTAGAAGAGCGGCTGGCATGCATACAGCAGGTGCTCAATCAATAGAAGCTGACTGAGTGGAACGAATGAATGAGTGAGCAAGTAAGGTAAAACATAACTACCATCTCCAGAGATCTGAAGATAACTCGCTTTACATAGTATTGCAGCCATTACATAGAAGGACTATAAGAAACAGATGAATACAAGCAAATCCTGGGAAAAGATGCAAAGGGCCAAGGTGACTCACTCAAAAGTTAACTTCAGATATGAAATGTACAGAACCAAACGCCATGAGGATGCGGGGCCCCAGCGAGTGGAACTCAGCACGGCTGGGGCCGCAGCTCCCCTCTTGTCCCGCTCCAGCACGCACCTGTACTTGAAAGTGAGGCCGGTGCGGTCGGTCCCCACCCGGTACTGCCGGAGGAACTCCTTGAAGCGCCTCTGCAGCTGCGATTTGCGGGCCTGCCCCTCATCGGCCGCGTTGTCGCCCCCGAAGCTGTCACTGTAGAAAACGCCGGGGTCGTCGAAGCCCGACATGACTGCACCTGACGCGGAACGAGAAGATGAAGCAGACTGGAGGGCAGATGGGGGCGTGCGGCGTTCCCTCCGACACGCAGGTGCTCGGCTCCGAGTGCGAGGCAGACGTAAGCCCGGTTCCGCCTCCCAGACCTCGACCCCAGCTCTCCCATGAGACACCCCTGCCCAGCCCTACTGCGCCCCAAATGCAGACGCCGGCCGTCCCCCGGGGGGCTGGCTCCGAGGGGCTCACTCCCCAGCCCCTCCAGCCTCACCTCGGCCTTCCCGCGCTCCACGGAACCGCAGGCACAAGAGCCCCCACCGTCCACTGCCGCGTTTCGCGGGAAAAACCAGATGCAGCGTTTGGACGCCGCGGCCGCTGCGCCCTCATTGGTTCGCCGAGACCCCGAGGCCAGCGATTGGGCCGCTCTGCGCCTGCGGGTCCCGCCTCCAAAGAAACTGCTGAAGGGGATTGGCTGCAGGGCGCAGGACGCCGGGATACCCTCCTTCCGGGCTCCATTTTGCTTCCCGGACAATTTGGCGCGAAACTGAGCTGGAGGAAGCGGCGGGGCGGGGCGCAAAGATGGCGGAGGGGAGGGCCGAGGGCCGAGGGCCGAGGGCCAGGGTGGGTGTGTGAGGGCCCTGCTGTGTACTCGTCTTAAACCTTTTTCAGGAGGAAATGACCCCTTTGCGACCATGGGCGGGAGAAGCTATAGGTCCCTGAGAAGTACTTGCTTCTCAAGGTGTGGTCACTTGCCTGGTGTGAGCCCGCTGTCCCCTAGCGTCTGGAGGGGGCGCTGCCCTCCTGCCCTTCCCGCTCTCACACCTAAACAAGTTGAGGATTAATCAAAATAATCCACCTCTGGTCTCCTTAATGCCTCTAGGACCAAAGTCAGACTTGGGACTCCAGGAATGTTTTCTTAGGCCCAAATGGTGTTTTTGTTTGTTTGTGTTTTATTTTGTTTCTTAAGTTGTAGAAGAGTTTTCATTATTTGGTAATGCTTAAAATTTGCGAAAATTCACGACCAGATTCTCAGCCTAGCTTAGAAAAACGGGAAGATCCAGCAAAACTTGACGGATTCTCAAGTGGCAACAAGGACTGCATAATCTCCCCTCCCTTCTTTTCCATTCTCACTGGAAGCAGGAACTACAGGAACCATCTTTTTATTCCATAGTCTACCCTGACATATTTACGGGCAGTGTTTAAAATATGAGTGTTTAAAGGTGTCAAAATTATACCAAATGAATCTGAACCTTCAGGGAGGTCCCTCTGCATGGAGACATAGCTTTAATTCATTCTAGTTAACAGCTCTTTAATCCTCCACCATGTGAATAGAATACAGAATATTAAGCCATTTTCCTGCTGGTAGAATTTAAAGTGATTCCATCTCCCCTCCCTCTCTTCCTTCCTTTCTTTGTCACTGCAAACAATGAATACCGGTATCCTTGTCACAGAAAATTGGAAACTGGGCCTGGGTGAAAAGAGCCAAGTAAATATTTTGAATGCCTACTCTTGGCATACATCATCACATAAACAGTGGCTTCTGGACCTAGTTGCTATGCTATTTGAAATCTCCCAAGAAGCTTTCGGTAACTAGACATTGCAGAGTCCTGCCCCACGTCTCCAGAATCAGAGTCTCTCAGATTGGGGGTCCATGATACCCACGTATTCTGATGTCACCATCCACAGACTGGTATTTGGAGACCCCTGGACCCTCCTACCAGCTGTGGGAGGCAGGTGGTTGTTAGTTTGCCAGCGAGCAAATGGAGACGTGAAGTGACTTGACCAGGTTCCAGATTTACTTCACAGAGCCAGAACTAGGAACAGAGGTCTCCTGGTTCCCAGTGTTCACGTTCGAGTCTCATTAAGGAAAAGCTTTGTCCTTTGCTTTGGCTAAATACACTTTCAACTTGGGGCTTTCACTCTCCCAGACTGGGGGACTACATTTTTACTTTCAGTGGCTTTTAAGACTTCGGGGCTTCCTTGATGGCTCAGTCAGTAAAGAATTTGCCTGCAACATGGGAGACTGGAGTTCAATCCCTGGGTTGGGAAGATCCCATGAAGGGAATGGCTACCCACTCTAGTATTGGAGAATTCCATGGACAGAGAAGCCCGGTGGGCTATAGTCCATGGGGGTCACAAAGAGTCAGACACTACTGAGCAACTAACACACTTTCAGCACTTTGGACAGTGGAAAAATCTTGAGACCTAGAGCTGGCCAGACCTGGTTTAAATCCTTCCTGACCCTCTAGAAGTGATAACACTCAGTTTTTCTGAGGATCAAATGAGATGACATCATGTGAGGGGACTCACACAGTAGAGAATCCCTTAACAAGAATCACAGAACACTGATCTCCCTCATTTCATATGAACATAAGAGTTCATATCATGTGCTATTGGTATTTTACATGCATCTCATTTGCTTCTCAAGACAGGTGAGCTGGGTCTGTATTGGTGTTAAAGGTGACAAAACTGAGCTCCAGAAGGCTTAATACCTAACCCCAAAGGCAGTTACAGAAAGAAAACCAGGGGTTTGAACCAGGGTTCTTACTCCAGTCCCTACGATTCACTGTACAAGACACAAATCTTATTCCAGAATTTGCTCATTTCAGCTTTACAGTGAATCGCGTCCTTGGTAAAGCGGTCTTCCACCAAGCAGGGTTCACCCCAAAGACGTGCCCACTGCCTGTTTCAAGGTCACCCCCACCACCCTCCGTACAGAGCACAACATCCCAAACCAGCTGTCACCCGCACTTTCACCCCTTCCGCCCACCAGACTTTCAAGAAACAAGTGAGGAAAAAAGGTCAGTTCCCCAAGGGTAACAGAGCCCAAGAAAAAGACGTCAAGTTACTATCAGGCCATTTAGTTTATTATTTCACATGAAAGTTAGCAATCAAGGCCACAGTCCTGTTAAACACTTCCCTCCCCACCCGCCACAACCCACCCCTACCCTGCTATAAGAACAGAATAGAACACAACAGAATACCACAGTTCAGGCTGAGCCAGGAACACGAAGTGGCTCCAACAAAAACAAGACGGAAACATAAGACACAACATCTGAACATATACAAAAATTGCCATGGCCGGTCACAGCGGGTCAAAAGAGGGACCTCAGACCCAAGGCTTTCGGAGGTTCACAACAGCTGTTGCTCTGGCTACATCTTCTGGGCTCTGCTGCAGGAACAGGAAGGGGAGAGTGCTGAGAGGTCGGGGGGACCCCTTGTCCCACTCTGAAGTTCAGGTTACTGACAGGATGTACTTTGGGTTGGTGGAGATGTCTCAGGCTCCTTTTATCCAGAAGAGACGGACGCAGGGAGACAGTAGGAGCCCTGGCGGCTGCCCCCAAGCCCCAAGCTCAAGGTAAGGAAGCCAGCCAAGGGGCTGCCCCTTTCCACAAACAGTTCATGGCCCCCAGGAGGCAGCACACTTGCATTCACATGGCGTAAAGCCCCACAGCGACCGTGGCCACCAGAAAGCTGAGCGTGAGGACCCATCGCAGAAGAGGTGCCTGAGAGAGGACGCTGGGCTGGGGCTTCCCACTGGACGCCTTGGCAGGAGCCGAGTCTGAAAGAGAAGGGAGATGATGTCAACTTCCAGAGGATGGAAGCAGGGCCATTTGACCTCACAGAAAAACTGGAGCCACCTCAGCTCAGTCTAGTGAAGTCCCTGCTAGATGCCAACCAGTAGCCCTCTAGCTACTACTTGGATACCTCCTGAGACAGGGAGCTTGCTTACTTCTCCAATCTGTCCACTCTTCCATTTTCGGCCAGATTGTGAGAAGTACTCTCCAGGGATACCCGGGGGACTACAGTTTGAGAACTGATGTATTAGGGCTGAGTCCCCTCACCCCCACCGGGTAACCTCATCAGGAATGGCCACATTCCAATGTTCCCCGCAAAACCCCACCAACAGAGGGGTCCATGTAGTCCTGGCACAGGTGAGCTATGGTGGCACCAGGAGCAGAGGCCTGAGATGACCTGCCAAGCAGGTGGCCGAGCTTCACCCCTCCCCTCCCTTGACTCCCAAAGCCACACTCTCGCCCACAGGGAGGGAGGGAACATCTGTGGAGCACTCTGGTGCTCTGGAAGTTTTCCACATGTTCTCTCAGCACTGCCACCCCCTAGAGAGCTCTTTGAGAGGCCTGAGGGAGGGACTAAACCGAGACAGGACCCTGCATCAACTGCGGGGGAATAACTAGAAGCTGCCCTGGGCCCCTAGCCCCACGTCAGGGGGTCTCTGCTAGGGAACCATTAACAGGCCCCCAAGGGACCTAAATTATGTGTGTGTATGGGGGAGGAAGACTTGCCATGACTTCAGAGTAATCTTTGAATACTCAAAAGTGACCTAGAACCAGCCCACCCCCTCCGATTCTAGAACTGGGGAGATTGAGGTGCAGAGGGGTCATCCAGGTGGAGGCTGGCTCCACCCCCGACTTCTCATTTAAACCATGGAGAAGACAGAAGAGCCAGGTGACACCAGAGCCAGACGGCTGGGCCATGTGCCCTCCACACACTGCCCCCAGGAGGCCCTCACTTTGCGCCTTGCTGCCGGCTCGCCTGTGAAGGTCTGGTGCCTGCGAGGGCTCACGGTCCTCGGCCTTCTGGGTCAGCAGCCCCTGCAACTCCTCAAACAGCTGCAAGAGAACAAAAGGCACGTCTCCATGAACGGTGGGGCCAGGCCTGCTGATGGGAGGTCTGAGGTTTGGTGGGGAAATAGCAGGACAGGACAATATCACAGCAAAAATACTGAACATCCAGCTTGAGAGAAGATGTCACAAGTGCATTAACTCGCCTGCCTGCTCTTCCCCAAATGCTTCCCAGTAACAGCCATTCTGAATGGCCACTCATGCCCATATGCTGGGTCCCTTTGCAAAGTACCATGTCTTGAGTGGTATCCAAGCAGGCACTCAATGCTCTGTGGTACTCATTAGCCAGGGTTACAGACCAGGTCATTGCCGCTCCAGAGATTCAGTGCCTGGGTGGTGGCTAACCCAGAGGTCAAGCGGCAAGGGCCAGCCCTCCCATGGGGCCGTGGCTCCAAAGCGCCTGTTCTTTCTACACCACCTTTCTGAAAGATACAGCTTTTCTCAGAAGACTGACCAGGTCTGCTGGGTATCTTTTAGCGGTATGCAAAGGACGCACATTGCTCAATAGCGAGTGCTATGGCCAATCTCTTCTGGGGGTCCCAGGCTGGGAATAAGGAGCCAGGAGAGCATAAACTAAGAGCCCAGTTCCCACAGGGCCTCCAGATAGGAGAAGAGTGACAGAATTCTACAACATCAGGGTTAGGAGGAATCTCACCCCCACTGGGAATACCCCCCACCCCCGGCTCTGCCTAAGAGATCCGCCTTCAAGGCAAAACCCATCTTCCCCTGGATCTGAGACACTTGTAGAAAGACGGATCATGCCTCCTGGCTGGGCTGAGAGGCCTAGATGGTGTAGGCCAGGTCTGCAGCATCCGTGAGCCCTGCAGTGCCAACCTGGCTACATATGAGCACACAGCCAACTTGTATGTTGTCACAGGGAGTTGTCACAGAATGCCACAATGGTGACGCTCACATTGTACAATAACTGTAGCTAATGTTCGAGGGCTGACCCTGTGACATGCCCTGCTCTGGGGACTTGATAGATTTAAGCAGTCACAACAACTCCGTGAGCTAAGTGCTATTATATCCCCATTTTACAGATGGGGAAACTGAAGTACAAAGTGATTAAGAAAGGGATCTGCCTAAGATCACCCCGCCAGGTAAGTGACAGACAGAACTGGAACCCCGGACCCCAAGCCCCTGCCCTTAGCCATGACCCTTGACCCCTCCCCGCCCCCCACCCTGCGAGAAACGTCCCTGGAAGAGCAACTGGAGGCAGGGGTGGCCACGCAGCACAGCCCAGACCCTCACCTGGATGTTGAGCAGGAAGGCGGTCTTGGCCTCGTCCAGGACCCTCTGCCGGACCTCGGGGGTCATCTCCAGCGTGTTCATGCGGGAGCGGTACAGCTGCTTGAACTTGGTGGCACTGGCGATATTGGGGAAAGTGAAGAAGGCCAGGCCCTCCCCGGAGCTGGACAGGTTCAGGGCCTTCTGAGCGATCTTCTTGAGAACCTGACCCCCAGACAGGTCGCCCAGGTAGCGGGTGTAGGCATGGGCCACCAGCAGTTCGGGCTCGGCGCGCCCCACCTCCTGGAGCCGCTGAACATAGCGCTTGGTGGCCTGCGTGTAGGGGATGGCTTCCTGCCAGCGGGGCCCGTACCAGAAGGCCATGTCCTGCTCCAGGGCGGCCTGGCGGTGCAGCTCCTCTGGGAAGTAGAGGGGAGTGTAGACGGGGTTCTCTTTGTTGCGTTCGATCTCCTCCTCCAGGGCCACATAGATGTGGTACAAAGACGCCATCACCAGCTGAAACCAGAGCAAGCAGGTCGTTATCAGAGCATCCAGCCCCTTCGCACTATCGCCTTCAGAGTCATCCTTGTCACCTCCCCAGGCTGGGCTCCCACCTCCTGCCGGCCCCTCCAACCCTCCCCCTGTGGCAGCCAGAGAAACTGTCACAGGAGAAAATTTTCATTGTGCATTGTCTGAGCCTAAAAACCTTTTATCACACTGGAAAAAATACGAATCCTCACTTCATCCTTGGAAAAGTCTAACAAAGGAATGGCTATGCCCACTTTACAGAAAAGACACTAAGGCTCAGAGAGGGCATGAGACACAGAAGCCACAAAGCTAGTAAGAAACAGAAATGGAGCCACGCACAGGCATGGCTTTCTGGAGAAAGTAACCGAATTAAAGTGCTTACAGGAGACGCCAGGCACCTCTTTCTGGCTTGTGACCTCTGGGGATCCATCTGCAGGGCACAGTTCTCCCCAGAAGACCCCTCTGAACCCCATCACCTCTGAAAGCTGGGCTGGGGGACAGCCCAGTGCCCCTTAGCTCGGGTAACTCCCATTACACATTAATTTTCTAGTTTTGAGTTTGAAAGAGGACACAGTTTAGATGTTCCGGTTGAGGTTTTCAGGTGATTTCTGAGCCTTTAATTATTCATGGGAGCACGGTCTCTCACCAGGGCAGAAACCCAGGCAGCCTGGTACAGTGCAGCCTGGGTTTTCAACTGTGACCAACCTGGTCCTAACTCCGCTCGGCCAGTCCTCAGCTGGGTGATGGTGGATAAAACCACTCGCCCTCTCTAGGCAATCTGGGGCCCGAGTGAATCTGCACAAGGCAAGCCTTGGTTCCCTTCCTTGCAAAGAAGGGTAATCTGATCACAGAGTGCTGGGGCAGGTGAGCGGGTCAGGAGGATGACAGGGAAAGCACTAGATGCAACCAGGTAGTCAGCACTGAAGTTGGACCGTGGTGATAAAACACGCTACCTCCATCAGAGCACAATCTGAGCGAGCAGTGGGTCCTCTCCTGGGTCTCTGTGCTGACTTTGAACTCAGGGGCCAAGAAGGAAGCTCCAAAGCATACAATGGCTGGGTATGGGGTACTCCAGCGGCCACCTCCCCACTCCCACTGCCTCAGTCCCATTACAGCAACTGTACATCAGCTTTTTCAGGGGGGTGGGGGGCAGAACGAGGGAGTAAGGGCTAGACTCACACCCACAGGACACAGCCCAGGGCTGTGAGCCCCTTAGAGCTGCATGTTAAATTGCCCTTCACTGAAGCACCTCTCCTGTTGGAAGTAGGAGGTGTCTCCCAATAGCCAAAGGCAGGGTGTTAGAAGTGATGAGCTGCAGCTCCCCACCCCCACTGTTCAACCCAAACAAGCCTCTCCTCACGCCCAGCACCTGCCGGGTTCTTTTGTCACATGCTTTCCTTCTTCCTGCGTGAATTTCACAACTGTGCTGAGTAATAGCAAAAATTCATGCCTCAAATATAATGGGCACTTAAGGAAATCATGCTGGGTATTCCCCTTGGTCCAGTAGTTACGACTCCGTGCTTCCACTGCTGGGAGCATGGGTTCAATCCTTGGTTGGAAAACTAAGAGCCCACATGCTGTGCAGTGTGGTCCAAAAAAAAGGAAACCCTGCCATTGAAAAGTCTTATTTCACAGGTGAGGAAAAGGTACCCTGGGGAGGTTAGATGGTGCCGGTAGTCTTACTATTAGGGAATGGAAGTACTCCAGCTAGAACCCACACTCCCCTCTTACCTTCAGAGGCAGATAAGACCTAGGTCAGAAGCATAAGCTCTGAACCAAGACCAGCCTTGGCTCAATTTTGGCCTCTCCCATTTGCTTACAGGCTGTGTGACCTTCTGTTAGCTACTTAACCTCTCTGAGCCTTCCCTTCCTCATCTTCCTTATCAAAGTTGAAGCACTGATTAAAATTGAGTAAAATGCCAAGCATGCACTAGGTGGTCACTTAAGAGTACCACCGCCCCAGCCACTCCACAATACCACACTGCAGGCTGTGAATCCACTGTGGGACCCCGGGTAAGTTACTTCCACTCTCTGAGCCTCAGTGTCATGACCTGTAAAATGATTCCCTTGAACATGCTCATCGGGTCCCTCAGCATCCCTAGTAGCCATACCCACTTATACCACTGCTCTGCACTTTGGGTGCACTCCCACCCAATGTACCCCTGCCAAGGCTGGTACCTCCAGTCCACATACCTTAAAACCTTCTCGGGTCACCTCACCCTTCTGAAAGTTCTTCATGAACTCGGCATTCTCCGCCTGGGTGTGCACCTCCTTCGTGGCCTCCTTCAGGGCCTCTGACAAATCCTGGGGCATGCTGCAGAGGGGAGGCACAGAGGTGAACAGGGGAGTGGAGAGCAGGGTTCTGAGCACAGTCCCTTCCACCGCTGAGCTTCTGGGGGTACCCCTGCCTGTTTGCAGGACTTAAAAAAGAGATTCCAGCTTTTATCAGGCTCCTCTGCAGAAACCCATGTTCCCATCTAATACACAGCCACGTTCCCAAGTACCTTTAAGATGGTGGTGCCAGCCACACTTTTCAGTTATTAAAACGCTGTGTAATACCGGTCCCCCAAACCAACAGGAAAGGTCTGGCCAATTATTCTCAATAGAGAAGAGAAGGGAGCAGCACCGGTGGGCAGGGTGAACACTCATTCACCTGCAATTGCTTCGACTGGCTTTTAGACCCAAGATTTAACTCATTAACTTTGTTCAGGTTTCAGATACAGATCTCATGATCCCTTGTTAATATTCTGCTGGCAGAAAAGTACTAAAAAAAGCTCAAGTAAAACTCAGGTTTACTCCAAGAAACAGTTCCTTTTGGGGAGTATTTCTGCCTTATGTCCACATCCACCTCCCACAGGAGTGTCATTTGTCCTTTCTGGCTAGCACTCCTTCAGAAAATCACCCCCTGTTCTGTACATGCTGGTCAAATTCTTGGAAGATGGGAGGAGCCAGACTCAGAGGTGGACAAACCCAGGGCCAGTTTCCAGCTAGTCAGGAGACCTTGGCTTGCTTGCTGTGCCTCCTCTACTATGCCACCCTCATACTGCAAGCGTGGGCTCAGTAGCCGACCGAGGTGATGTGCTGCTTAATTCGACAGCTAGCCAGAGGTGGATGCGGCCAAGAGGAGTCCCCAGTAAGAGAGCCAGGCTTTGTCACCCAGGCTCCAACAGTCGCGGGGATGCCGGATTAAGCAGACTGCTACCTCCAAGCACTCGCACGAGTTCAAAACCAAAACCAAAGTCGGTCCCACGACAACACTCCCGTCGGGTCATCCACAGGGAGCCAGGCATGTCAATCACCTTTCATCTCTCCAACTGCCCCACCGGGCGGGATTGGCACCCAGCTCCTCCTAACACCAAAGCCCCAAGTGACCGCCCCCCTGTTCAGCGAGGGCGCTTCCCGCTTCCCGGCTCGGTCTCGGGAGCTCTGCGGGAGGAGGGAGCTGCCCTGCCCGGGAGAGGCCGGTCCCCTGACCCGCACTTGCCTGTCGGGCTGCGGGCGCTCCATCCTGCGGCTGCGTAGGTGTAGGGTCGGTGCTGGCTCCGAGAACTCTGGCTCCGACGGCTCAGAACTGGATCGAGGAGGCGGGAGAGCGACTGTGCCGAGTCCCAACTTCGCCGTCTATTTATCCCCGGGGCGAGTCACGTGGCCGCCGCCCGCCTGCCTTTCCCCACTTTCAGGCCCGACGTTGCAACACCCGCGGGGGCCGGCGCCCCGCCCGCCCCTGGCCTGCGGGGGCGGAGGAGGAGCGGTCATATGACCCTTGGAAAACAATCTATTTAAAACAAGACGTAAAAAAAAAAAACTTCTGGAAATCTGTGCAGCAGTGTGATTTTGCCCCTTTCAGAGCCTCCAGCCCAGAAATGGTACTTGAATACCCCAGGAATCTGAATGGTTCCGGAGAGCTGGGAGGCAGGGCTTCTCAGAGCAGGAGGCTTCGGGGCAATGTCAAGGACTCCGTCCCCAGACCCTGTCTACAGCCCCCCGCACCAGCCTGCTCCCTAATTGTCACCTCCTTCTGGGACCCTCAGCTGGCAGCTTGCTTCCTCATGTTTCCTTTGGCCTTTTTTTCTTTCTTGAGCACCTACTAAATGCTTAAGATGGTACTGTTTTCATGGTTCATCCCTACAGTTACCCTCGGAGGTAGATCTCTACCATTTTACAGAGAAAATGAGGCTCGGTGGTGGGTGGGGGCAGGGATTAAGTGGCACGACCAAGGACACACATAAAGCAGGAAAACGGGACCCAGACTCCAGGTCTCTGCCTGTCTCCTTCAGGCCCTCTTAGCACTTGGTTCCCAGCTGGACAATGATGTTGGTCATCCAGACCACCTCCCTGCTCACCTGCACAGGGCGATCTTCAGGGCTCATTGAGTCTGAGTTATCTCATCCTCGTGACTCAAATGATAAAGAATCCGCCTGCAACGTGGGAGACCTGGGTTCAATCCCTGGGTTGGGAAGATCACCTGGAGGAAGATTGCCATGGGAACCCACTTTAGTATTCTTGTCTGGAGAACCCCCATGGACAGAGGAGCCTGGTGGCCTACAGTCCATGGGGTTGCAAAGAATCCGACACGAGTGAGTGACTAAGCACACATGCAGTACCCACCCGGGCCTGGAACAGAGCTGGTCCTGTGATCAACTGTTGAATTGATTCTGCGTGAGATTCATCACTTAGGATGGGGGGAAGCAGGTCACTGGGCGAGCCCAGATGACAATGCAAATGACAATACTAAAGTCCCTTCCCAAAGTTACAATTCTGGATTCTAAATTAAACAAAACAAAGTTTAACTTTGACTCAGGACAAGGATGTTGTTTGGAAAAGAGGTAGCAAGTGTTCCACTTCTGAAGGAATGTGAGGACAAGCTTGAGGACGGCCAGCCCAGCCGTCAAGCATGGGTTCTCGGATTGGGGGACTACAGCAGCTGAGGCGGTCCTTCCTGGGTGAGCAGAAGTCTCTGATGCTTGGGGACAGTCTGGAAGAACCAGGCAGGTAGTGTTGTCAGTGTGTCCATCCAGTCCAAGCTCAGAGCTCTGGCCCATGATCCATCCTCTTCCAGGATCACTGACCTGAACTTCAGCCACCAAATCAATCTAGAGGCATGGAGGCTGCTCAGTCTTCTAGAGAGGGGGGCTATGCCAAAGAATCTAGCTCTTGGTATAAATTATATATCTATCTTCTGCTTCGATGAACAATGATAACAATACTAATAGCTAATATTCATTGAGCCCTTCCTGTGCGCCAGATACTATACTAAACACATGTATTAACAGATTAAATCCTCATAATAACTCATAATATCCTCATAATCCTCATAATAACTTCATAAGGCTGTTACTGTTATTGTCCCCATCTTACAAATGAGGAAACTCTGGCAGAGAGGTAAAGATAAGGGTTTGAACCCAGGCAGTCTAGCACAAAGATTTCAAAAGTTCAAGGTAGGATGTCGTGTCTCAGAATCCAGTAAAACGTGAGACAAGTAAAAAAAAAAAAAAAAAAACAACATGGTTTTTCCCGCTAGAGCCCAGAAGTCACCTCCATGGTTCTCGTTGAAAGGCTCATTCTACAGAGGATGGCATTTACCGGTTCACAAGATTCACAGAAGTAAGAACTAGAACTGGAGCTGCTAGAAGGTTTCAAAAAAGAGTTGCCAAGAACTTTCTAGAAAGAAGGATTATTAGAAACAGATATCTCCATTAGAATATAAGCTCCAGTGGGCAGCACATATACTGAAATTGGAACCATACAGTGAAGATTAGCATGGCCCCTGGGCAAGGATGACATGCAAATTCGTGAAGCATTCCATATGCTTAAGACAGGCGCAAACTCGCAAAAAAAAAAATGTAAGCTCCAGGAGGGCAGGGGTTTTGTTTTTTGAATCTCCAGAGGCTGGAACTGCGCCTGGTAAGTAGCAGACAATCAATACCGAATGAATGAATATAGGCCACAAGGTTTCTTTCTGGTAAACATGATAATACAGCTAGGTTGCCAGAAAGCGTTGGAACCAAGCTACAAGTTTTGATCTTAGTCCAACTTTACTGATCACTTACTGTGTACTGAACCCTTATGTGCAAGACTGCATTTAATCCTGGCAAAAGCCCTTTCATTTTCATCTCTGTTTTGTCCACGTAAATACTAAGGTACAAAGAGGTTAAGTTGTTTTCCCAAGTCCCATGGCTAGTGATAGCCAAGCCAGGATTCAAAGCACAGCACTTGGAAGCCAGAATCCATACTTCTGAACCCCATATCACATGCCCTTTTATGGAAGGCCCGTTTGTCATCCAAGAGTTTACAGGATAAGAGTGGGAAAGTCTGAATGCTTGCCATCAGCCTGTCCATTCAGAAAGCCCAGAAGGTAAAGCTCATGTGATCTGCCATTCTCATACTTAACATGGGGGAGCAGAGGATCCAAGAGCAGAGTGATTTCGCCAGGCTGTGCCCCCCTAGGACACAGAGACTTCAGTGGCCCAGGGTTCCTGGTTCCGAGTCCAGGCTCACTCCTCACTACAGCTTCTTCCCTGGGAGCCCCTGACTTAGCGAGAACAGACCCGCCCCCCTCCACAACACACAGACACACACACACACACACACACACACACACAGACAACCCCAGGGCGGATGGGGCTGGACTAGGGCTGATCTGGTATCTCCTGTGTCCCAGTGTTGAGCCTGTGGCCTTTCCCCATGCTGATTCAGCTTCCTCACTTCCTCTTCTGTGTTCTCAAACAACTGGAATGATTTAAATGATATTTCTCCTCCTGCGGTAGGCTAAATAATGCCCCCCACCATATCTACATCCTAATCCCCAGAACATCTGAATATGTTACTTATTTTACATGGCAAAAAGGATTTTGCAGACGGGATTAAGTTAAGCATCTTGAAATGGGAAGATTATCCTAATATGATCAGAAAAGTCCTTATAAGAGGGAGGCTGGGAGGCTACAGATAAAGAAAGTGATGTGATGAGGGAAGCAGGACAGAGATACTGGAAGATGCTGCGCTGCTAACTTTGAAGATGGAGTTAGGGACCACAAGCCGAGGAAAGCTGGTACCCTCCAAAAGTTAGAAAAGTTGATGAAATAGATTCTGTCTTAGAACTCTAAAAGGGGTGCAACCCTGCCCACCCATTTCAGGACTTCTGACCTCAGGAACTCCAGAGAATAAATCTGTGTTGTTTCAAACCACTGTGTTTGTGATATTTGCCACGACAGCTTTGGGAAGCAGGACGGGGTGAACAGAGAGATCCTTCCTACCGTCTCCCTGTGTGATGCCTAGTATCCCACCATTAAAGTGTTGTTGTTGTTCTTTAATCACTAAGCCGTGTCCGACTCTTTGTGACCCCATGGACTGTGGTCCGCCGGGATCCTCTGTCCATGGGAATTCCCAGGCAAGAATACTGAAGTGGGTTGCCATTTCCTCATCTCAGGGATCTTCCTGACCCAGGGATTGAACCTGCGTCTCCTGCACTGCAAGCAGATTTTTTTTTTACCACTGTGCCACTTGGGAGTTCCCTGCCCCCAAAATAAAGCTTTATTCCATCAGAGAACCCACCACCCTCTCTCTGGATTCCCTTGCAGAGTCAAATACTTGAGCAGCTGAAATGGGCCAGTTTTGTTATGTGTGGAGCTGCAGGTACAAAGCTGAAGAGACTAGAACCCCACTTTGACAGAACATGGGTGTTCTGTGTCCTCATGAAGTCTGGGCCCAGGGAAATGATCCAGAAAGTGGGTAGGGAGCACCAAAGACAAATGTAGGTGGAAATGGAAAAGAAACACTGGAGTTTGCTCTAAGCCAAGCCTTCTCCCAAGCAGGGTCCCATTCCATCCTCCCCATACCCAGGAAGTAAGCATTTATCTGTGGTGGGCAGAATCGTGGCCCCACAAAGATGTCCTTGTCTAATCCTTATAACCTGTGAATATGTTCTGTTATCATCAAACAGGGTCATTACCCTTTGCAGGAGGCCAGTTGTAAATGTCTAACCTGGAGCCTATCTCCTCCTCAATCACCCTTTGCACATGTAATTAAGGTCACAGATCTCAAAGTAGGGAAATCACCGCAGAGTCTCTGGAAGGGCCCAGTCTAGCCACATAAACCGTTGCAAGCACAGAACTTTCCCTGGCTGGAGATGTCAGAGAGATGGGAAGTATGGGAAGCAATCAGTGATTGTGATGCCGTCAGTCAGGTCAAGGTGGGCTCCACAGGCTGGGAGGTGTGGGGGGACCATTGTTTGGGGCCACAGGAAAAAGTCAGAGTTGAGACCCCAGGTGGCCCAGACCTGGCAGGGACAGGCAGCAGCCTGGAGGTCAGTCTGGTTGCAGCAGAGAGCGGGAGGGGACAGGGTGAAAGATGGGAGCAGGAGAGACATGTAGCCTGTGAGGCCTGCAGGCCATTGCTAGGACCTTTGTAAGTAGGGGAGACCCAAGGGCTGGGAGGGGAGGAGTGCTGGGGTCTCACTGGGTTTTCCTGGGATCAGTCACTGGCTGCTCTGCATGACACAGGACATTGGCAGAAGGCAACCGACCACACAAATCCAAGGAGAGAGGATGCTGGTTTTCAAAGAACAGAGAAGTAAGTGGCCTAGGACATGCATTTGTAAAGGCAGAGCTTTACGTGTTAGAAGAATAGCAAATGAGATGTAAGAGGAGCTGTCAAGGATAACTCCAAAGTTTGGGTTCAACCAGCTGGGAAGGTGGAATGATCAGTTGGCTGTGATGGGAGACCTTCAGCAGCTCAACATTGGGCACATCCCTTTTGAGATGTATGGGACAGGGCTTTGCAAACGCGATGCAAAAACTGGAGTGAAATGGGAAGCTTCTACCCTTTTCTAGAAGTTTCACTTCCTCCTGCCAGCAGGGAAAACTGCCCTTAGCCAAGCACCCAGCGGGAGGCTGAGGAAGCAGCTGGGGTGACTCAGCAAAATCTGCCTTTCCCGTCTCCGTCCGTCCCCCCTCCCAACCATGACACAGCAGAAACGGCACGAGGGGAACGTGGAAACCGAGACTCAGCATTCCGAAGGCGCCGCCCCTCCGCCCGCCTGTAAAACGGAAGCGGTTTGGGCTGCAGGGAGGGGCCAGGGCTGCGGCTCCTCAGGCCCGAAAGTGAAAATCCAAGGCGAGGCCTCCGCGGAGGCTGGGGGCACACAGGGGTGGGTGGCCGTGAGAAGTCTTTAGCTTCAAGCTGAACCGGTTTTCCAAGCGAAATCAGTGGACCCCCGCCTGGGTGTCCTCACGCAGGGGTAGCCAGACCGCATCCACGCCCCGCACAGATCCAAGAGAACAAGCAGGTCTTTAAACCCAGGGACGGCACGGGGATGGGGTGGAACGGGGAACACCGTGGTGGTGTGCAGGCTACATGGAGCCCAGCCTTGGTCTCCGCAAGGTAGACGAGCCCCAGATTATGAAAACCATCCTCAGTCTGGACTGCAAAACACTGAATCTTTCCAGGTTGCAAGAGGCCTGATAAACAAGATTGACACCCCAGCGACAGAATGGGAGAAAAACGTTTGGACCTCTTGTAACAGACAAAAGATGAACATGGCTAATAAAAGAGCTCCTGATAGAGATGTATAACTGAATCACTTTGCTGTCCACTTGAAACTAACACAACATTGTAAGTTAACTGTACCTTAACACAAGTAAAAACAAAGCGGAAAAGGAGTGGGGAGGGAGAGCTCCCAGAAGCAGTAAGACAGTCACCAGGAAATGTTAGCATTTAATAGGAGTTGATTATCATTTCCCTTCTGGGAGAACTGGGTACCCCAATGAAAGAGCAGGAGAAGAGGGCCTGCCTGGGCCCAAGATGAAACACTTGTTCATTCCTTATCTCCCCTTCTCCTCCTCCTGCTCCTGATATGGCTGATAAGGCAACTGAGGGGCCGGCAGCACTTCTCTGGTTAACACTCATGGTTAGCTCCACGTTGCCCTTGGGATAAAGTGCAAGCTTTTCAGTCTAGCCCTCTGCCCTCAGCCCAGGCACGTCTCCAGTAGGAGGGATCTCACCTCTCACGTTCCCTTACACCCTGTGTGCTAGTTTCAGGAATACCTGGCTACTCCTGAACTACAGAAGCTCCCTTCCCTCTGGGCCTTTGTTCAAGTGGTCCCTCTTGCCTAGAATGTTCTCTCCTGTGCTTTGGCTGGGCTACTCACCTTTCAAGACTCAGCCCAGAAATAGACCTCCATGAAAGAGGTAAACCTATAAAGCATATAGAATAAAGCAGAAAGGAAAAACTTACTGACCTTAGATTTGGCAAAGATTTCTCAAATGCAACCAAAAGAAAAAAGCAGAAAATATTTTTAAAAAAACACACAATAAGACTTCATTAAAATTTAAAACTTTTGGTTTTTAAAAGACACTGTGACCAGGACTTGCCTGCGTTTGAGTGGCTAAGACTCTGTGTTCACACCCAGTGTAGGGGGCTGGGGTTCCATCCCTCGTGAGGAACTAGACCCTGCATGCCATAACTAAGACCCAACACCAAAAAAAAAAAAGAAAAGATACTGTGATGCAAAAAAAAGAGGCATCTTTTAATAGATGCCTATTCTATTTAATAAAATAAAATATTTGCAAAAATACATCCAACAAAGGACTTGTCTATAGAATATGTAAAGAATCAATATGATTCAATAATAAGGCAAATAAGTGAATCTTTTAAATGGGTAGAAAGTTTCAGCAAATAATTCACTAGAGAAAATAAATGGATGCTAACTAAGCTCATGAAAAGACATTCAAGTTCATAGGTCATTTTGTTGTTGTTCAGTTGCCAAGTCATGTCCAACTCTTCTCAGCCCCCCAGATAGCAGCACACCAGGCTTCCCTGTCCCTCACCACTTCCCGGTGTTTGCCCAAGTTCATGTGCATTGAATCGATGATGCCAACCAACTATTTCATCCTCTGTCGCCCTCTTCTCCTTCTGCCCTCAATCTTTCTCAGCATCAGGGTCTTTTCCAATAAGTTGGAAGGTGTCCAATAAGGTGGCCAAAGTATTGGAGCTTCAGCATTATCTCTTCCAATGAATATTTAGGGTTGATTTCCTTTAGGATTGACTGATTTGATCTCCTTGCTGTCCAAAGGACAAGAAATGAATGCATATGTCCACACTTGTACATGAATAATCACAGTAGCTTTATCTGCAAAATCCCAAACTGAAAACAACCCATCTGCAGGTAAATGGGTAAACAAACTGTGGTATGAACATACACTGGATAATCAGCAATGAAATAGAATGAACCACTGATCCATACAACATGAATAAATCTCAAAAAGATTCTGCTGAGGAAAAGAAGCCAGACCTGCCCCTAAAAGAGTACTTACTGTATAATTTCATTTATATAAAATTATATATAAATAGGGCATTCCTGGTGGCTCAGACAGCAAAGAATCTGCCTGCAATGCAGGAGACCTGGGTTCAACCCCTGGGTCGGGAAGATCCCCTGGAGAAGAAAAATGGCAACCCACTCCAGGATTCTTGCTTGGAGAATCCCATGGACAGAGAAACCTGGCAGGCTACAGTCCATAGGGTTGCAAAGTCGACATGAATGAGTGACTAACACATATATAAATTATATATGAAGTGTATATAAAAATACATAAAATTCTTGGAAGTGTAAACTAATATAATCAGCAGTTCTCTTGTTGGAGGGGAGGATTACAAAGAACCGTGAGGAAACTTTTGGGAGTGATGAATAAGTTCATTACATTGATTGTGGAGATAGCTTCCCAGTATACTCATGTCAAAATTCATCAGTTTGCATCCTTTAAACATGTAGAGTTTATTATATGTCAGTTACATCTCAATAAAGCTGTAAAACAAACCAACTCGGCTCAGACTTTTCCTGAAGTTCTTCCCCTTGCCTTATGGGTCCCTGGCTGAGGTCCCTATCCCCCCAGTAGCCTCCATCCTGACTGTAAGTTCCTTGAAGACACCAAGGATCGTGACACACTCCCTATATCCAGTCCCTTCATATTAAATAATCCCTTCATATTAAATGAAGGAGGCTTAGCAGGGTTAATTTCCTGCCAATGGTCACATAGCTCACCTGGGACATGAGGGAGGCCAGGTGTATCTGGCTGTAAAGCATACTGAAGTTCTACAATGAACTGTCTAGAAATCCTGGGCCTGAGGTGGTGAGGAATGAAGAAAGACTAATATCTTTTTCTAACATTGCCCAGTCTTCATTAATAGGTCCAGGGACTGAAGACCACAGCCAGACCAGGCAGCAGTCCAGTGTTAGGGAGCTCAGACTGCTAAAAAGCTTGGCCAATACGGAGCCTGACTATGGCTCCAAGACCTGGTTGGACCTAGTTCAATCTGATCACACTAAAGACTGCAGTCACATCTGGGATTCATGACTTAGCATGTATATATATTTCAACACTAAGCTTTTATTTCCTTGTCTGGCAAAACAAGGAGTCATAACAGCATCAGCTCAAGGGGATGTGGTGAGAATTAAATCAGTTCAAGATCTGTTAGAAGCTCAAAGCTGGGCCTGGTACAGGAAGCCTGAAGTGAGTGTTAGCTGTTGTTTGGTCTGAGAGTGGCATCTAGTTCCCCTTTCAGGGCCCCCAAGAGCCTTTTTCCTATCTAGAAGTTTCTGGATGGCTCTGAATAGGGTCAGGCTCACTAACATCCGGCAAACTTTGCTCTCGGTTGGGAGTTTTGAACATCAGATTTCTCATCTTTACTTTTTTCTCAAAAAATTTTCTTTGAAGTAATTCCAAATACACAGAAGTTGCAGAAATACTACAGAGAATTCCTGTATGTTTTCACCTAGACTCACTAGTTGTTAGATTAGAATTTGGTCCCTTTTGTTTTACCATTCATTCTCCCTCTCTTTTGATTGTATATATACTCTTTTTGACATACATCTATGAATTTTTTTTTCCTGGCTCATTTAGTATGTAGTATATCTAGAAGACTGTCTCTCCTAAGCTGCGATCCAATTATAAACATCAGGAAATTTGACTTTCACACATATTCATTATATTAAAGCTTATGTTCAAATTTCAGCAATTGTCCTCAAAGGTCCTTAACTGCTCTTTCCGTCAGTCCAGGTTCTAACCCAGCAGCCCCTTGCAAGTCGTCCTGTTTCCTTGCCCTCTGCCTTCCTGTGTTCTATGACCTTGTCTGGCCATGATCCGGACCAGCAGTTTCGCAGACGATCCTGCTTTTGACTAGATCCCCATCTCTTAAAGAGGATCATCCCGCCCACCTCACTGGGCTCTGCAATCTAAGGTGTGAATCCCCCAGCGCTGCTCCTGGCCGCAGGGAAGTGTTTCTTAAAACAGGGATGGGAGGGAGGCGGGCTGGGGAGCCGCGGGAGAGGGAAGGGGAAGAGGGCTCGCCGGGGGCGACTCAGCCGTCAGCGAGGACCGGCGGGATCCGGGGAGTCGCCGCCGCCGCGGACCGCCTGGAAACTGGGACTTTGCCCGCAGGGATTAAGGCGGGAGCAGTTGGAAACCGTGACTCGGCGAAAACAGATCTCGGGACCGTGACTCAGCGAAAAGCTGCTGGGGACCGTGACTCAGCAAGACGTGCTGGGAAAGGATTGCTCAGCAGGGCAGGCGGAGCCCGGTCACGTACGCTGGCGCCCAGGCCGCCCGCAGGGTGGGGACAGCTTTCTGGCCTTGACCCTCTGACCCCTCCTTACCGCCTCACCTTCCTGAGCTCAGCTAACACCAGCGCCAACCGTTCAGGGCTGGCTACTGGGAGGCTTAAATGAGCTCAGAATGGCAGACGTCACAGGGTACCTTAACAAATGACCTGGAGCCAGTCACTTGGCCATTCACTGCCTCCAGCGGCATGGGAACTGCTGGAGCCCTGGGAAGGTGGGGTTGGCACAGATGAGTGATCAGCGATTTCCTTCTGCCCAGTTCAGTAAACACTTGGTTGTCTCTCTGGGGGCTTCAGTTCCTCCATCTTAAAACTGAGGAACAAAAAGAAACAAAAAACTGAGAAACAAAGATAAACTCCCTTCACTTAATGCCATTTCATGAATCTGTTCTCATCTTTGAATTTTAAATAAATACATCTTAAAAAGAATCTGTTTTTATCTATCAGTTATGAAAGTACTGGGCTTTCTTGGTGGCTCTGTGCCTGCAAAAGATGCGGGAGATGCAGGTTCGATCCCTGGGTGGGGAAGAGCCGCTAGAGAAGGAAATGGCAACTGTCTGCAGTGTTCTTGCTGGGAAATCCCATGGACAGAGGAGGCTGGGGGAGCTACAGTCCATAGAGTCCCAAAAGAGTCGGACACAACTACAGCAACATCTGAAAGTACTGCCACTTTCAGATGGCCACATGCCTCACTGAAGTTTTTAATCTCACACTTGGAGAAAATTAGAGTTAATATGCTAGGCAAAGTGTAGCATACTCACAAAGGAGTAAATATACAATATGATGAAAGGTAAAAAAAACAGTGACTACAGTTTAAGAAGTAGGTGTCTTTCTTTACAGCCTTTTTCTATGCAAATTCTGTATGTTGTGATTATGTCTATTTTGTGCCTCCCCCCTTTAATTAACTGCTTTCTCAAATTATCACAACCCGCTTGTAAGCCTTATTTCAAAGGCTACACAAAAATCCACTGAGTGGGCATATTCATTCCCTCAAAATATAGTTAATCTAAGTAGCCAGCACCTACGATAAACCTTTGGGCTGCTTTCTATTTCTTTTCTCTTCCTGCCTCCTTGCCTCCCTCCCTCCCTCCCTCCCTTCCTTCCGTCAGAGTATTTAAAATCAACAAAAATAACCTTAGAGGATTTCACATCCTAGTGGAGGGGCATAATTCATATCAGATTTGCCTTTTTGATTTTTGAGCACATTTTGCCTGCCTCATATCCATCCCACAGGGTCTGAAAGGAAAAGGTGAAACAGAAGGAGAAAGAGTGAAGAGGGAGGGGCTTCCGAGAAAGTCCTTCAGCCTCAGCTGGAAAGTCAGCCCACGAAAGTCAGAAAACAGCCCCACTGCCACGCTGAGGTTTAGGGTGAAAAAGTGGTGAGTGGCCACTGGGCTTGTGGGCAGAGGCAGCAAATATGCAACTTGAAGGCACTGCCTGTGCTGTGAGCCCTGTAATTCTCCACCATCCCAGATCCTCAGGCACAGGTCTTGGTGGGAATGAAGGAGAAGAAAAGAGATGGCAGTTTCAGAAGCAGGAAAGGAGGGCAAGGAGGGTGGCTGGGGGGACTGTGAGCTCCCCCAACAAGCAGTGCCTTGCGGTGGTGGCGGCGGGGGGCGGTGCGGGCTGGGAGCTTTGCATTTGAAAATTAGAGAACAGGGTGCTTTCACATAATCCAAGAAGTTGGGGTGTCAGGGAGGTACAGGCTGGGTTACATAGCATAGTGAATATCAACAAAAGGAACATCTTCAGGCAAAGTGTTTCCTTATATAAAACGAGTAAACAACAAGGCCCTACCGTGAAGCACAGGGACAAGTCCACACTGCAACTAGAGTAGCCCCCACTTTCCACATCGAGAGAAAAGTCTGAGCTGCTGCAAGACCCAGCACAGTCAAAATAAATAAAGGAAAGAAAGACACCTGAATTATAACTAGGCTAAGAAGGTTCTTTGGCACACTATCTTCTCGTCTGCTGGGTTTTCAAGTAAAGTCAGTATTCCTTGCCCCAACAACTTGCCTCTTGATGTACTGGCCTGTTGAGTGGTGAGCAGTACGAACTTGGACTTGGTAGCACTTAAGGGATGTTGTGTCCCCCCAGGATTCATATGTTGAAGCCCTAACTCCCAGTACTCAGAAGATGACTGTGTTTGGAGATGAAGTTTAACACGACGCCTGTAGGGTAGCCGTAATCACTGTAACTGGTGTCCTCCTAGGAAAAGGAGAGATATACAGAGCCCTGGGGGCACGCAAGAGGATGGGTCACCTGCAAGCCAAGGGAGAGGCCTCAGAAGAAACCAGCCCTGCTGACACGCCCTTCCAGCCTTCCGAACTGGGAAAATGAATGTGTGTTGCCACCCAGTCTGTGAACTACGGTCCGGGCATCCTTAGCAAATGAACACAGGGTCCCAGACTCTAAAACCTGAGGGACCCTGAGAGGTCAGGCTTGTCCAGTTCCACCTTCCTTTACCTCTTCTCTCCCCACACTCCCCCTTAAAATTTTTTAAAAATTTATTTGGCTTTGTTCTGTCTTAGTTGCAGCACGCCAAATCTTTGTTGCTGTGCTCAGGCTTCTTTAGTTGTGGCAAGACGGCTTCTCTCTAGTGGCGTGCAGGCTTAATTGCGCTGTGGCATGTGGGATCTCTGCTACCTGGTCAGTTATCGACATTGTGTTCCCAGCATTGGAAGGTGGATTCTTAACCGCTGGACCACCAGGAAAGTCCCTCTTTCTCCCTTAAAAAAAAATTTTTTTTAAGGCTATTTTTTTAAAGTCTTTATTGAGATTTTTTTTTTTTAAGTCTTTATAATATTGCTTCTGTTTAATGTTTTGGCTTTTTGGCTGAGAGGCATGTGGAACCTTGGGACCTTAGTTCCCGAACCAGGTGATCAAACCAGCACCCCCTGCATAGGGAGGTGAAGCCTTAAGCTCTGGACTGCCAGGGAATACCCTCTTTCTCCCCTTTCAATGTGGAAGCATTTCAGACCTCTTAAAAAGCTGAACAGAACAGCACACCCTTCCCTGAGGCCACACCCTGGTGACACTTTGCTGCTTTTCTTTCTCTCCCTCCTTTTCTCTTTTACAGCAGAACTTGGGAGATCTTTGCAGGTTTGGATCCGGATCACCACCTTAAAGGAAAGATTGCAATCAAGGGAGTCACATGATTTTTTCAGGTTTTCCCAGTGCACATCAGGGGCTTCCCCAGTGGCGCTAGTGGTAAAGAACCTGCATGCCAATGCAGAAGACGTAAGAGACATGGGTTTAATCCCTGGGTTGGGAGGATCCCCTGGAGGAGGGCATGGCAACTCACTCCAGTATTCTTGCCTGGAGAGTCCCATGGACAGAGGAGCCTGGCGGGATACAATCTATAGGATCACAAAGAGTTGGACACGACTGAAGTGTCTTAGCACGAAGCATGCACAGTGCATATCAAGGTTATATTTATACTATACCGTAACGTAAGCGTGTCATAACATTATGTCTTAAAAAAAAAAGACAGATGTATATAGCTTAATTTGAAAATTCTTTCCTTATCATACTAAGTGAAATAAGTCAGAGAAAGACAAATACCATGTGATATCACTTATATGTGGAATCTAAAATATGACACAAATAAACCTATCTATGAAACAGAAAGAGACTCACAGAGAAAATGGACTGTTGCCAAGTGGGGAGAAGGTGTACAGGAGAGATGGAGAGAAAGGTTGGTGTTAGCAAATGTAAGCTTGTACATAGAGAATGGATAAATGACCAGGCCCACTGTACAGCACAGAGAACTACATTCAATAGCCTATGACACTGACATATGTACACTACTACATATAAAATAGATCACTAGTGAGAAGCTACTGTATAGGGGAAAAAGAGGAAGGCACAATCTGTCTTTAGGACATAAATTCAGCTAACCTTAAAAATGCACTCCAGGACTTCCCTGGTGGTCTAGTGGTTAAGACTTCACCTTCCACTGCAGGGGGTGTGGGTTCAGTCCCTGGTCGGGGAGCTGAAATCTTACATGGCCAAAAACATAAAACATAAAACAGAAGCAATATCATAGCAAATTCAATAAAGACAAAAAAATTGCACTTCAATAGACACCGAAATTGAAAGAGTTAGTCGCTTAGTCGTGTCCAACCCTTTACAATGCCATGGGCTATAGCCTGTCAGGCTATAGGCTATAGGCTTCTCTGTCCAATGGATCCTCCAGGCAAGAATACTGGAGATGGTTGCCATTTCTTTCTCCTGGGGATCTTCCTGACCTGGCCTTGCAGGCAGATTTTTTTACCGTCTGAGCCACCAGTGAAGCCCACAGACATTAGGTGCAGACAAATACTGTTTGATTCCACTTCTACAAGATTCCTAGAATAGTCACATTCATAGAGTCAGAAAGTACACTGGTAAATGCGGGGGGCCAGGGGTGGGTGGGGAGGAGGGGTGGGAAGTTAGTGTTTAATGGGGACAGAGTTTCAGTTTAGGAAGGTGAAAAATCCAGGAGATGGGTGATGGCAAGAGTTTCACAACGGTGTGAATGTAGTTAGTGCCACTGAACTGTACAGTTAAATATGGTTAAACTGTATGTTTCATATTATGTGACTTTTACCACAATAAAAAAACATTAAAAAAATCCTGTGATAAACCATAATGGAAAAGAATATTTAAAAAGGAATGTATATATGTGTATATATATAATGCTAATTTCTTAGCTTTACAGAAATATATATTTAAGATATATATATATATATTCACTCTGCTGTACAGCTAAGAAATTAACACAATATTGTAAATCAACTATACTTCAATAAAAAAAAAACCTTTCTTTCTAAAAAATGCTAACCATCACCTGACAACACAGGGTTGCCACAAACCCTCAATTTGCAAAACAAGAAAAAAGAAAAAATGCCGTATCTGCATTCCCAGTGAAAAGAAGTATGCCTGTACTTTTTTCCAGCACTGTTTATAAGTAAATTGAAAATCTCATGACCCTTTATCTGTGAGAGCAAGGGCTCACAGTATCACCATCACAATGAAGTGACCACTGACTCCGTGACGTCCTTCAACATCTGTCCACATTCCATTTCCCCAGGAAGCCCCCAAAACTGTTCTTTAAATGACAGCTTCCTCCCTTCTAACCCAGTCAAGGTCCACATCTTCCTCTTGGTTGTCTTTTTAGTGTCTTTTGTGACATTAACTCACAAAGAATTGTTTTGAAGAGTCAGGTCAGTTGCCTTGAAAACGTATGTCCCATGTTTTAGATTTGTCTTTTTTTTCTTCTGATTAGATTCCGGCTAAGAATTTTGGGCATTGGCAAAAATACCATGTGGTCTTGTTAAACCCATAAGGTAAAATAAGGAAGCTGAGACCTGGCTAGTTGGTGGCAGAGTTTAGATGCATCTTATCATCAGATTTTTAATTTGCCTTTATTAGGCCTGTGATTGATTATGTAGGACTTTCAGGAAAAGTGCCTTTGTGTCAAGAGGGAGATGCTCACTAAACAAAGGAAAATAGGATTTATTACTATAAACGATGCTATTGCTTCCTTATAAAGCCTGGTGGTTAAACATATCTAGACCATATTACTAATTATGAATTCCATTAGTAATAAGCTGCATGATCTAGGCAAGTCTTTTATGTCTCTGAGCCTGGAGTATTTTTTAATCCTTAAAATGGGGATACTAATAGTGTCTACCTCCTAGCTTGTGTGAAATGAAATTATCCATGTCAGATATTCAGCATTGTGGCTGACTTGTTGCAATTGCTCAGTAAAAAGTAATTATTTCTGTGGATTTTTTTTTTATTTTTAACTATTTTCTTTTTAATAAAAAATGACATTAAAACAACTTTTTAAAAGAAGCTTTTCCATATGATGGGTCAACTCTTTTTTCCCTCAATCACCTCATTCTAGGACTTCCCTGGCAGTCCAGTGGCTAAGACTCTGCGCGCCCAATGCAGGGGACCCAAGTTTGATCCTTGGTCAGGGAATTAGATCCCATGTGCTACAACTAAGACTTGGCTAAGACAAATAAAAAAAATCACCCCATTCCTTTAAGCTATTTTTTTTAGTTTTAATATTTTTAATTGCAATATAGTTGATTTACAGGGTTGTGTTAATTTCTGCTACATAGCAAAGTGATTCAGATATATATTAATATATATATAAATACACATTCTTTTTTAAATATTGCTTTCCATTATGGTTTATCATAGGATATTGAATATAATTCTCTGTTATACAGTAGGACCTTGTTGTTTATCCATTCTATATATATGTGTGTATATATATATATATATCTAAAATGATCACATTGTACACCTTTAATACAAATGTCTATGTCAATTATATCTAAATAAAATTGGGGAAAAATAAGTAAAACAGTGGAGTGGCTGAGAGGAGGGATTGTTTCTTACCTCAGCGTCACCTGGCCCATCCTGACTGATACCCCCATAACCATCGGCACTCTTTTCCCAAGTGCCTCTTCTCCTGGCAGCCGCCTTATCTCTCCTTCCTCTGTGTCCTCGTCAGCCCACTTCTCTCCCATGGTCCTCCCCAAGTGCCTTTCAGCCTTCACACCTGCTGCTTCCTACACACTCAGGGGCTGGGACCTCAGTTCTGCCTGCCAACGAGGACTCCCATTTCACAGAAGAAGAAGCAGGGCCCACAGGGCTGGTGAGGAGAGATGGAGGCGGGAGGAGACCAGGGGAGACAGGGGTTGTGGTGAGGGGCATTCGTCTGTGTTCCCTGCAGAGGGGCACGTCTCTGACTGGACGAGGCAGCCGACTGGCCATCGCCTCAGTCTTCCCAGTGAACCGCCTGCTCCCCTCCCCACACGGGTGAGCGCATGTTGCTGCGCATCAGCAGAGCCTGTAGGGAGGTTCTTTAGAGGACTGGGGTGGGCTCTGGGTGGCACCCCTGAGATTCTAGATCTTTCTGGTCCCAGATGAGTTACTTACTGGGAAAGTCACTCACCTTTCGGGCTTCATTGAACTCCTCTGTGACACAGAGATTTTGGATTAGATGAGAAAACCTGAACTCAGAGGCCTCCAGGGGCCCAGCAGGCCGTGTGAGTAAGGGAAGCTAAGAGGTCGGGATGATTGCCTCATCCAAAGCGAGCTAGTCATGAGAGACATCCTCATTTACATATTAATTTTTCAAAGATGAATGAGAATTTTCACCTTTTCGCGTGTGTGTGGGGAACACTGACAAAAAACCCAGTTGAAAAAAAAATCCCCCGTGAGAGATGACAAGGCCTACAAACCGCCAGTGTGAACCCCCTGCGTTAGCTGGGTGTTTCCTTTCCTTCTGGTCTCCATCCGGTTTTTTGATTATTTGGTGGGTCTGTGATTCCTGGGGGATGAGGTGGGGTTGAACTTAGATGAGATTTCAGAGATGGCAATCCCTGCCTCCTGTCCTCCGGCACATCCCCAGGCTGTCCTGTCACTGAACCTTTCCAGGAGGCCACAGGTTGCACCCCACAAACATTCCAGGTGCTGAGTGTCCAGGAACCAGAGTCGTCCCGTGCTGCTGTTATCATCATCATATCAGCTAGGTGACGTCTTCAGGGACGAATCATCACGGGCCAGCCCTGCAGGCCTTTAGGGCTGGGCCAGGTTTCACTATCTGGAGGCCTGTAGCTTTGTACCTAAAAAAGAAAAAAACAAAGTCCTAGTGTTCCGTGTGTGTCGGGGACTACAAGGGCTCTGACTTATTCCTTGAGGCATCTTCAGCGCCTCAGAGCCTAGCACATAGTAAGCTCCTAGTAGGGGAGGGACACAGTGACTGTAGTCCCTTCGGGGCAGAGGCAGGACTTGAAACTGGAATTATTAAGCCCAGATTTCTTAGCTGGGGGGACAAGACTGAATGAAAACAAATCAGGATCAAAGAGGGTGAGGTGCACCCAAGGGTTTGCCTTAACTGTTAATTAGATTTTTAAGAGTAATCTTTAAATGGTTACTTTAAAAGTACTCGAAGTCACACAAGCTTATAAATTGTGAAGCCCAGAGGCAATGCACTTTTAAAAATTTGGATAAAAATACATAACATAAAATTTACCATTTTAACCATTTAAAAGTATATTTTCTTATTTGTCTGTTTTGGGTCTTAGTTGCAGCATGGGGGGATCTTTGATCTTCGTAGTGGCATGTGGGATCTAGCTCCCTGGCCAGGGACTGAACCCAGGCCCCCTGCTTTGGGAGCGAGGAGTCTTAGCCACTGGACTACCAGGGAAGTCCCTTTCAACCAATTTTAAGTGTAGCTTTTAGTGGCATTAAGTACATTCACATTCTGGAGCAACCATCACTACCATCCATCTCCGGAACATTTTCATCATCCTAAACTGAAACCTTGTTTCCATTAAAGAATAAGCCAATCAGATTTTACGGCTTAATGGTGGGTTGGTGTTGGAGGTCTGGCCAGGTGACATGGGCTTCTATGGGAAGTGGCAAGTGTCCCATCACTGGGGTGAGCAAAGACTGGGCGTCACATTAGGGCTTAGTTGATGGCAGTGGTCTATGACTCCATACTGGTATTTACCAGGATTCTGTCGGAGGATGAGACCAAAAATCTTACTCGTTGCTGAGTTGGGAGGTTTTGTTGTGTGGGGTTTTTGTGTGTTCTAGGGGACATGATTTCACCTGCAGTTACGTTGTTGTTGTTCAGTAGCTAAGTTGTGTCCAACTCTTTGAGACCCGATGGACTGTAGCATGCCAGGCTCCGCTGTCCTTCACTGTCTCCTGGAGTTTGCTCGATTTCATGTCCACTGAGTTGGTGATGTTATTTAACCATCTCATCCTCTGCTGCCCCCTTCTCCTCCTGTCTTCAATATTTTCCAGCATCAGGATCTTTCCCAATGAGCCAGATCTTTGCATCAGATAGCCAAAGTATTGGAGCTTGAGCTTCAGCGTCAGTCTTTGCAAGGAATATTCAGGACTGATTTCCTTTAGGACTGACTGGTTTGATCTCCTTGCTGTTCAAGTAACTCTCAAGAGTCTTCTCCAACACCACAGTTCAAAAGCATCAATTCTTTGGTGCTCAGCCTTCTTTGTAGTCCAACTCTCACATTTGTACCCTACTACTGGAAAAACCATAGCTTGACTATACAGACCTTTTTTGGCAAAGTGATGTCTCTGCTTTTTAATATACTATCTAGGTTTGTCATAGCTTTCCTTCCTAGAAGTGTTTTTTAATTTCATGGTTGCAGTCACTGTCTGCAGTGATTTTGGAGCCCAAGAAGACCTGCAGTTTACCCATATGAAAAACAAGCTGTCCAGTAAGGCTCCGTTATACCTTACACAACTCACAATCTCCTCAGGCCAGTCTGAGTCCAGCCCTCAGACATGGTGAGTTAATTCATGCTCCTGTATTAGAGTGGGCCATTTCCTAATCCAACGGATTTTCCCAACCCATGGATCAAACCTGAGTCTCTTGTGTCTCCTGCATTGGCAGGCAGATTCTTTACCACTGTGCCAACTGAGAAGTCTGCCCATTCCCTCCCCTTCCAGAAATAGATGCTAGCCCCCTCCACCCTGCAAGAGGGTGCATTGTATGGTAATATGGCAGACACTGTTGACCGTCTATTCAACAGCCATCAACAGCCCCCCCCCCCCCCACCGCCCCACCCCCTCAATGACAGACCTCCACTTCAGGATTCAAATGAAAACATACTCAGGGAAGGTGTGCCTAGCACCAGGACATGAATCATGATTATTCTAAGGCATGAATTCCAAGCCATCTTGTGATTATTCCATTCCTCTTTGCCAGTGTAATTGGTGTGGTAAATCTCACAATGAATGGATGACTTGGTCAGAAGTGGCTTGTCTGAGTTGAGCACTGAAGGGTGAGTGAGTTACCTGGGGGTTGGGGTGGGGTGGGGCAGTTTTAGAGAGAACAGCATGTACAAAGGCCCTGTGGTCAGTAGGGTGTGAAACTGCTGAGATGAGAAAAACTAGCCTGGGTGTCAAGAGTGCAGAGGATCTGGAGAGTGTGACAGGCCCCAGGGACCTTGCCAGTCAGGCCAGGAAGTGGGCCCTAACCTGAGAGCAAGTGGAGGGTTTCATGTTTGTGTATTGGGGTTTGGGGGTGCAGGTATTATAAAACATGGACAGATTTGCCTTTTACAATTATTTATCCTGGCTGAACATGAGGAATTCACTGGGTGGAAGGCAGAGCTGCTGGCTTTAATCCTCTAACTTTATGTCCAGTAAAAGTTCAAAATCCTCCAAAGTTTCAGAGATTCTTGGACACTTATGTTTTCACCACTTCCCCTGCCGCTCTCGCTTCTCCCTGAATTTCTGCTCTGTACGGTGCTGACTCAGACATGAAACTTGGTCCCTTCTCCATTTCCATAAAACCCCCATCTTGACAAACACTTGTGAGTGGAACATGAAGATCTTGGGGTCACAGAGAGGGGTGAAGTCACACCCAGAAGGCCCTTCACAGGGCATCTTAGATAGGTCTGTTCTGTCGGAACACTCAGGGGTATTCTGTCCCTTCCCCTCCCTCAGCCCAGGAGTTCATCTCCAGACCTTCCTCAACCCTTTGTCTGGTCACCCTGGCTCCTCTCTTCTCCTCCCCTTCTCTTCACTCTGGGCTCCCCTCCCCTCTCCAGGAGCGGGCTGTGGTCGGAATGTAGGATTCATCTTCCTCTGATACACGGAGCAGGCTGCCCTCCAAGCTTGCAGATCCCGAGTCACAGTTCACAAACCTGACTGTGACTTTTGCTCATTTTCTCCATCCCCTGCCTTTGATGGTGCCCAGCTTCCCATTTGCAGCCTTTTTGACACTTTCAGCACTTTTGTCAACTTTCTTTTTTTTTGGCCAAGCCTCTGTGGCATGTGGGATCTTAGTTCCCCAACCAGGGATGGAATCCGCCCCAGGGAGCTCGGAGTCTTAGCTACTGGACCCCCAGAGAAGTGCCTCTTGTTACTTTCAAGCATGAAAATGTTCAAAGTTAAATCTCACATCTGATTTCCACCCCACTCCTAGTCGTTTCTTAGCCCCGAGGTCCTTGCTAGAGAGATTTGGAAGGGGTGGGGTGGCTGGCTCCTTCACCCCCACTTCCCTCTGTTCTCTGGATCCCTTTCTTCTCTGGTGGGCTATTTTGGGGATGATAAAGACAGAAAGGTCCTCATCTCTTCTCAGTGGCTGCTGCCGTGGTCCTTACTGTGTGGTGTCCCTGTGTCTGTGGCCCTCACTGGGGGCCCTCGATGTCCCCTGTGTGGCAGGCATCTATGCAGTCTGGATAGACGGTGATGGAAGGAAGGAGGCTATGCTGGCATTTGTGTTGGATGAATGAATGGAGGGATGGTAGACGGACCAGTGGTGCATGGCTAGGGGGAACAGGACACTGAGAAATGGAGGCAAGGCTGGACGGCATTGGGAGTTCTCACCTGGAGGTCTCTGACCACCCTGCCTGGTCCTCAGGCACCTTGGCAGCATCTGAGAAGGCTCAGCAATGTTACTCTTGATCCTCAGTGGGTGGGCAATGGGTGGAGCTCTTGGTGGGACAGTAACTGGGGAGGGGTGAGGGGCAGAAGGGGTGGGGCTTCTCACCACAAGTCCAGGTTTAAAAGCTGAGATTCCCAAGTGTCATGGAGGGTGGGACAAATGAGACTCAAACAATTTGATAGCTTGGGTTTGCAGGTGTGATGTGTGCATGTGTGTTAAGCTGCTTGTCTGACTCTTTGTGAGCCCATGGACTAGCCCTCCAGGCTCCTCTGTTTATAGGATTCTCCACACAAAAATACTGGAGTGAGTTGCCATGCCCTCCTCTGGGGAATCTTCCTGACCCAGGGAGTGAATCAGAGTCTCTTATGTCTCCTGCATTGGCAGGAGGGTTCTTTACCACTAGTGCCACCTGGGAAGCCCCTGCAGGTGTCACAGAGAAGAACAAATCTGACTCCATATTGGATCTGTTTCTTCAATTTAACCTGTGTGTTCTATTGCTTTTGCTATAAGTTAGTCACTAAAAGAATGCTGCCTGTAGCCTGAAATATGGGATAATCCATTCTCAAGGCTCTGACCTTTAAAGGTATAACACTTTTCCATTCATATACAGATAAAAAGCTGCAGAACAGAGAATACATTTGTCTTGGGACTTCCCTGGTGATCCAGTGGCTAACACTCAATTCCAGTGTAGGTAGGTGGCCTGGATTTGATACCTAGTCAGGGAACTAGATCCCACATGCCACAACTAAGAGTTTGCATGCTGCAACAAAGGCCAGCACAGCCAAACAGATAATAGGTATTAAATATATATATATATATATTAGCAAGAGACAGGCCTGGAAAGAAGGGTCAGGAACATAGTGTCTGATGGTTGGGTCTGGAGGCAGGTGAAGGAGTACTTCCCCTAAAATACAAAACACATAAAAAACAAACAAAAAAGCATGTTTGTTTTGTTGGAGGTTTATAGGAACATCATGACCAGGTGTATAAGCTAGAACAAAGGATCCGGGCACCAACAAGTTTGCAACACTCAATCACACCCCCGTCTCTTTCACTAAAAAAGAAGTCTGAATTCTAACTCAGGTAAGATGGTTCTTTGGGATACTAGTCACCATCTTCTTGGTCTGCTGGTTTTCTTTTAATTTTTGCTTTTGTTTTTTTTCCAAATAAAGTCACTACTCTCTGTCCCGACAACTCATCTCTCAATTTATCAGCCTGTTGTGTGGTGAGCAGTACGAGCTTGGACTCAGTAACAGAATCGAGGAGGGAGGTGGGGAGCAGACTGTGTCCATGAGGGAGGGGCCAGTGCAGAAGCCAGGGGTCAAGAATGGTCATGTGTGGCAAAGGTGAAGGGCTTTGGCGCCTGTGGGCGCCTGGCACCATGCAGTAGTCCTCGGCTCCTGCCCTTTGGGTGGTGGGGCTGCCCCAAACAGTGGATGGGCCCAGAGGGGCTATTTCTGACTGGAGTGAGAAATTGCCTCACTATGTGATGCAGTCTGATTATGTCACACGAAAGGTAAAGCATTAACTCCTCAGTGCATTGCAAAATGGTTTGTAGGCAAAAAACCGAGACCAAAAAAACTTGCAAGTCAGGTCCTGGAGAAGCCGTGATAAAGGAAGTCCTTGGTGAGACGTTTACAACCTGCGGACCAGCTGGTCTCTGAGGTTTAACATTCTGTGGGAGCTGGGGTGCGGAGGGGGGCCAGGAGGTGTTTCCACGGAGGGACTCCCAACTGCTGTCCTCTCCCCACTTCCTGCCGGGCCGGATCTGTGGGCTACCTGATTTCTAATCCTGGTTGTGGCACAGATTTGTTTTGTGACTTTAGCCAAGTTTCTGCATCACTCTGGGCCCAAGAGACTCTACCTCACCCTGGCAGCCCGCTTACCGCAGGTGACCAGACACCCCTGCAGACTAAATGGTGCATCCAGCCCACTGTAGGGGCACACACACATTTATTTGTGCAAGCATGCACATGTGATGCACACACACGTGTGCACAGAGACTTGCACACGCTGACTCTGCTAGCCCCAAAGCAGCCCTAGGCATTGCCCCAGTATCAGAATAAAATGCACCTCATCTGACCCCCCCAGTAGGACGCTTTCCTCCAAGAAGAGGAGGACTCAGTGGGGCCAGTCCACTTCCCAGCGGTGTAACCTTGGATTGAGTAGTTGACCTTTCTGAGCCCACTTCTCTCCTCCACAAGATGGACATTCTTTTTTTAAAAAACAATATTTATTTATTTTTGTCTGTGCTGGGTGTGTGGGCTTCTCACTGAGGCAGCTTCTCGCCGCAGAGCACGGGCTCTCGGGCACAAGGGCTTCAGTCCTTGCAGCTTGTGGGCTCAGTAGCTGTGGCTCCCGGGCTTCAGAGCACAGGCTCAACAGTTGTGGTGCACAGGCTCAGCTGCCTGGATCAGGGATCGAACCTGTGTCTCCTGCATCAGCAGGTGGATTCTTTACCACAGAGTTGCTGGGGAAGCCGTGATTCCTTTCCTTTCCATCTCAGGAGCCCCAGGGCTGGGCCGCTCCCACCCCTACCCTGTGCAGCCCAAGGGCAGGTTGCTCTGCTGTTGCACCACTAGCTTCCTCTTTTCAGGGGCTATCCCAGGGCTGGGGCAGGGGGTGGTGAGTGCAAAGAAGTTCGCAGCTTGGGTTTCACTTCCTTTCTGCCCTTGCGGCTGCTAGCTCCCCACATGGCCCAGGGCCTCCCCTACCTGTTCTGCTGTCCTGGTCGGCAGGTATTTTCCCACTCCAGTGTGTCCCGGAGCAGGAGAAGAACCCTGAGACCCTGTGTTGCTACCTCTGTTATTAGGATTTCTAGCCTCATATACGGAGAAGGCAATGGCACCCCACTCCAGTACTCTTGCCTGGAATATCCCATGGGCGGAGGAGCCTGGTAGGCTGCAGTCCATGGGGTCCCGAAGAGTCGGATACGACTGAGCGACTTCACTTTCACTTTCATACACTGGAGAAGGAAATGGCAACCCACTGCAGTGTTCTTGCCTGGAGAATACCAGGGATGGGGGAGCCTGGTGGGCTGCCGTCTATGGGGTCGCACAGAGTCTGACACGACTGAAGCGACTTAGCAGCAGCAGCCTCATATATGTAATTTTTTCTTTCACAGGGAGGATTGTGGAGTTTGGGGGTTGAGGGAGCAGAAGAGCAGAGTGGGAGGGAGTCCCAGGATCACTTTGTCAATCTCCTTGGTTGACAGCTGGGGATACTGAGGCCCTGGGAGGGAAGGGCTTGCCTCAAACCATACTGTAAACCAGTGGCGGAGTGAGCCAGCCACTGTGTCTGCTGATTCCCTGCCAGTGCTAGGCCTGCACAGCCTCTAGCCTGACAAATAAGGCCCCCCGCCCTGGCCTTCCTGAGCTCCTGGGGTGGGCTGGGAGCTGCCTCTTCCTGGACAGGGAGGCAGGACACCTGCCCAGACAGGCCCCCTCCCCTCTCTGGGCTGCTGTTTCCCTGCCTGTGATACCACAGTGGCCCAGCCAGCTCTAACTCAGCATGAGGCCAGCTGGACTACGGGGGAAAGAGGTGCAGGCTGGCCTCTGGCAGGGGCTGGGAGAGGCCACATGAGTCCCGAGTCAGAGGGAAAGGGAGACGAAGGGGCCTGGTCCTGCTGCCCCAGGGTGGGCGGAAGGGAACCCCACCAGGTCACTCCCTTGGATCTGCTCTAAAACAGCAGGTGGCAATGGGGCCCAGGACAGCCCCTGGCCTAGGCTCTGGGTGTCTGTGGTCTCCTTGCTTCCACCTCCTTCCCGCTCTGCTCTGCCCCTGGTCCCCATGGCTGGTCTTTCCTCGACCTCCAAGCCAGATTGGCTCAAGGATGGATTAAACTGCCCTCAAACCCCTACCGGGGGCGGGGACATAGAGAGGGTGGAGGTGAGTGTGACACATGGTCACCCCTTTGCAGAACTGGTGTGGGTCATGGGTGATCCTGTTCTGGGACAGGGGCCAAAGCAGAGCAGGCATGCCCTAGGAAGATGGCCAGAGGGACTCTGTATATCTGAGCATGTGGGCTGAATTGTGTCTCCCTCAAATTCATCTGTTGAAGTCCTAGCCCCTAAGACTTCGAAACGTGACTGTATTTGCAGACAGGGTCTTTAAAGAGGTAATTAAGATAAAACGAGGTCACTAGTGAAGTGTGAGACACTGATCTGTGCCCGACTTTTTGCGACCTCACGGACTGTAGACCTCGTGGCCCTAATCCAGCACGACTGGTTTAAGAGGAAATGAGGACACAGATACACACAGAGGGAAGACGGCTGTCTGCAAACCAAGGAGAAAGGCCTCCAGACAAACAGCCCGCTGGTACTGTAACCCGCATGGCCTGGACCTATGAGATAAAACACTTCTGCTGTTTAAGCCCCCAGTCTGTGGAACCCTGTTACGGCAGTCCTATCACACAAACTCACTAAGGATTTTTGTGCTTTGTGATGTAAGTGGTAGGCAATGGTAGTTTGGAGGTGTAAATTCTAGATTTGTGCAAACCTTTGGATAGTTTGCGGGGACAACGGGACTCACACATTACCTTGGAGAGGCTTTCTCTGACCATCTTTTTTCTTTTATTAACCTTTTTGGCTGTTCTGCGTGGCAGGCAGGATCTGAGCTCCCAACCCAGGATCAAACCCAAGCCCGTTGCAGTGGAAGCAGGGAGTCTTAACCACTAGACTGCCAGGGAAGCCCCTGACCATGCTTCTTGAAGTGAAATCCCCTCTTCCTCTTCCGTCCTGAGTAATCGGTCCAGTCATGAGACAGTACCAGGCAAGGCAGGAAGCAGCCTCGGGGTGGGACTGTGCTGCGGTGGCCCCAGGTAGGCGGGGGTCTGAGCAGGGGTTCTGGTGGTCCATCCAGAGATGTCAGGACCCAAGGAAGGTGAGGACACCTTCAGGGCTGGGCCGGTGGGGGCAGAGGGTGATTGGTTACCCACGGGCCTGAGCAAATAGCTCTGTACATGAAGGGCAGCGGGAACCAGGCTCTGCAGTTAAAGGGGGTGGGCACAGAGAATGGAAAACTGGAGGGGATCTGTGGTGTTGGGCTGTGACTGTATACATTTGTGCTATCCTGCATATACAGGTAGAACTAGAAATACACACGGATCCGCACGCTGCGTCCACTGAGTGTCCCCACAGGAGTGAGTGCACGCTGTAACCTCGTGGGAGGCACTCGCAGCTTCGGGGAGCTCAGAGGGCCACTGCTCTGTGTTGCCCACCCAGGGCTCCCTTTTGCGGGTCCCTCCTCTTGTCAACTCGGAGGCGCTGGCCCCACTGGCCCTGGGACACGGGGTACTCCTGCCACCTTGTGGTCGCTGTGGGACACTGTCCTGAGCCAGAGTCACCCCTGCAGATGGTGGGGTGTGGGGGCGGGGGTGGGGTGGGGGGAGGGCTTTCCCAAGTGCCCGCCGTGACCACCCAAGGGGGTCATCCAGCAGGACCATCCAAGACCAGTGGGCAGACCCTGCTTCTCTCCCGCTGCTAGGATCAAGGCACCATGGCCCCACTCGGGCAGCAGCTCAGAACCAAGAGAGGGGCACGAGGGCCCTGTGTGGGAACCCAGGTTGTCTGGGAGGCAGCCAGCACCTTTGAGAGCTGGAAAGGCAATACTGGAGACTGAGCTGGGGTCTCTGAAATCACCCAGGATTTGACAGGGCAGTGCGCCTGGCTGAGTGTCTGATGCAGAGGCCATTCTGGATGCAGGTGGTACCATCCATGACGACGTGTTGGAACATTTCCTTGACAGGTGTTAGGCTACTGGTCCTCTTAATTAACCCTTGTAACAGTCCTATGAGGGAGTGGAGGCTCTGCCAGGGGGCTTTGAAGGCAGCTCTGGTCCGTACTTCCCCCCTCCCCACCCACCTAACTGGCTCCACTCAACCTTCCCAGGTCCCTGGTGGGGTACCATTTCCGAGGCAGTTGAACCCAGCAGGAGCCGCTGGCGCCTGGATAATCCTGCCCCTGCCTGCAGCTGGTCCTCCTATAAGTGGGGTCCCGCGGCTTCCTGCTGCTGCGACTGACCTGGGGCCTGTGGCCTCAAACACCAGTGCTGGCGGCTTCTGCCAGGGTTCCCTCACCCATCCCAGCCCCAGACGCCGTCTCTCTGGAGGAGCCCTTACGGCGGGGCTGCCCTGTGCTGCCCCCTCCAGGGGAAGCCTGGACACCTTCGAGGCCGGGCTCTCTGGGGCAGGCCCCACCTCACTGGCCTTGGGCCCTGTCTGACCTCCAGGCTCTGTTCCTTCATCAGCCTCTACTTTCTTCACGTCAGAGCAGGTGGTTCGTGTGGAACTTACACCTGTGTCTACTGCCCCCTGCCCTCCCACGGGGCCCACTGGGCCTGGCACATTCGCCTCTGGGTTCTCAGTACACAGAACCACATCTGGTTTGCCACTGGCGCTCTGGGGGTGCCCACACACAGGAAGGAACAGGCGACTTCAGCCATGCACAGGCCATGAGCCCCTGGAGCCCGCACGGAGGGTTTCCGGGCTCGCCGTCACTCACCTGGAGGAGCGGGGGGCAGAGAGGAGCAGAGGCAACAGCGCCCAGAGCACCGGGTCCCACCCTTCCCTCCCGGCTCACTGACTCCACAGGACCGTGGTGAGGTGTGGAAAGACCCAGGCCGGGGGGGGGGGGGGGGCGCCTGCAGCAGGAGTGTGGGGTGGCGAGAGCTGGGGGGCTGCAGGGAAGGAGCCTCAGTCTCCGGGGGACCCGGGTCAGAGGCCTGGAGGCTCAGTGAGCAGGCGGGACACCTGCCGGAGCTCAGCTCGTAGCTTGCCCCACCGTCTGTGTGAGCGTGCCTGGCGGCCGTCCAGTCAGGCCAAGGGTGGGGGTAACCCACCTATTATCACCACAGTCCTCTCATCTGACCACCAGAGGCTCCCAACCTCATGATACGCGTGGGTATTATGAAAAAGATGGTCACAAAACGCAGGTGCTTGGGGCTTCTCCCACACAGAATTCAGCTACAACCCCAGAGGCTGGAGGTCTGGTGCCCTGCTGCTGACCACTGGCCAGAACAGCCCAGGAAGGGGCCTCTGGAAGGTGTCTGCTGTCCTGAGTGCTGGCGGGGGCTGGCAGCCTGGTGAGCCAGGCTGCAGTCCCCAGCACCCGGCCACCTCTGGGTGACCTGAGGCAGGAGGAGATGGAGAGGTGCTGGGGACCATGGGACAGCATGGAACATCGACTCTGCCTGCTCCCCCATTCTGTCTGACCATCCTCGGGCAGGGCTGGCACGGGGGTCACTGCCAAGCAGCCAGGCAAGGCTGGACCGTGTCCAGGAGACACTTAGTTCATCTTGAGAACCAGAGCCTCCTCACTACCTGGACATTAGCGGACACAGCTAATTTATGCAGGCTGCAGGAGGGAATCTTCAAGCCCGCTGAGCTTGGTGTGACTGAAGGGTGGGCGCCTCCTTCTCCTAAAACGTTGTCAGACCAGGCTGACACTGGTTGCCCAGGGACAGGGATGCAGCTGCTCCCCAGGGGGTGGCGGGGAGAGAAAGGTGGTTCAGGTTGGGGAGACAGGTCAGAGGTCACATTCAGCCGTCTTTCTCCAGGCTGGCTTCTTGTCACGCTCCGAACCGAGGCCTGGACGATGAGCCCCCTCCTCCCTGCCTGGGGGATGGTCAAGCCTTTGGTCCCATGTACCTGCTTTGTAGCTACTCCCCTGGCCCCAGCTCCTCATGGAGGGCGGGGTGGACCTGGCCTCCTGGCACCCGGCCCCAGGCCACACCTCAGAACACACAGTCCACCTGCTGCTCTCAGGAGATGGGGGCTGCTGAGGCCCCAGACCCAGGCATTCTGACTTCTGCTCTCCTCCACAGGCTGACCTTTCAGGCGGGTCAACCGTTCCAGCCCCATACCAGCCCCCTTCCCTTCCACCACCAAGGGGCTGCTGGGTGGGGGCTCCCACGTGCCTCAAGCAGTGACTCTCGGGAGCCTGGCGTGAAGATTCCAGACCGGAAAAGGCTGTACTCTGAGACCAGGGCACCTGAGCTGCCACGGAGATGAGAGCTGACACCAGCACCTGACCTGTGGCCCAGCTCCTGAGCCGTGTGCCAAGGCCTCCACGCTGAGCCTCAGTGTTGCCATCTGAAAAATGGGGATGATGTGCTGAGGCATGAGGAAGTGCCCAGCACCTGATAAACAAGTGCATCTGGGGTGGCTCACAGGACCCAGAGTCAGAGACTCAGCCTCTGAAAATCGAGATGCAACTTTGCTCCACCCAGGGTTGTGGATCCGATGCCATGAGCTCACGGACAGCCTGGCACCTGGGCCTTCGACAGGATGGCTGCGTCCTCCCTGCAGGCTCAGTGCCCCGCCACACCCACACCTGTTCCATCTCTGTGATCACAGAGCTCCTGTTGCTGGGCAGGGGCTGAACTGAGGATGCAGACAGGTCACCCACAGACAGTAATGGGGCCGCCTGGCAGGAAAGTAGTGGCGGAGCCTGTGCTGGTGTGAGGTGTGTCTGGGTGCCCAGTCCTGCCACTGCACCTACCCCATCTGCAGATGTCGGTCTCGTGGGCAGCCCTCAGCCCAGCCCAGCCCAGCCGAGTCCCTGCCCCTGGTGAGGCCAAGTAGCTTTCTGCTGGAGACCGAACACTTCTAGTAGGGTGCTCTTCTACCTTTATTGGGGATGCGAAAGGCACCTCTCCCAGTCAAGAGGATCAACTGACAGGTGGGGGGCCCAGTGCCTGGCGGAGCCCTGTGAGGGAGGAACAGAGGAAGGAGGGCAAGGCAGTGTAGGTCACAGGGGTCCTAGGAGCCACAGGCATCGCCAGAAGCCCCCTGGCGGCCTGGGGCTGGTGAGGTCTCCCCGCATCACACGCAGCTTATCTGGACAGTGTGCTCTCAGTAGAGAGCCACAGGCCCTGCCCTCAACAGCTGGCCAACCCTTCGGGCTCCAAGGCAGGCACTGGGGAATGGGCCTGAGGCTGCGACAGAGACTTCTGCTGTCTCTAGCCCCTGGCCAGGCTTCGAGAGGCAGTGTGGGCTCTGAAGAGGACTCCTCTGGGGGCAGGTCCCGGGAGGGGATCACTCAGGACAAGGGGAGTCACGTTGGGCCACCAAGCGACCAGCCTCTCCAGCCCGGGGCCTTCCTGTCCTCAGCAAAGTCGAAGTGGTTGGTGGGGGTGGGAGGGGAGGAATGAGTGTCCAGGGCCCCAAAGTAGAACTCACTCACTCCCCCAGTTCATCCAGCTGCCTCCCACACTCCCAGGCAGCATGGCCCCAACCTCAAGGTGAAGAGAAGGACGCATGTGACAAGCCACCCCCAAGCAGCCTTAACACCAAAGGAGGGACAGGCCCCCGCCACGGGGTGTGGGAGCAGCCGGGGCTCGGGCAGCAGGGTGCCAGGCCACACACTCATAAGGCAAACAGCATGTCGTCGTCTTTCTCCTGGGTCTTCTTTCTCGGGGCAGTGCCAGGTGGGGGGCCTCGGGGCCCCTCGGTGGAGGGACTGGAGAGGTTGGGCAAACGATCGGCCACTTTGGCACGTTCTTCCAGGAACTTGTCGAATTCTAGAGCAACGAGAGGGAGGCTGGGGCTGGGCTCTGAGGCCAGAGCTGGGGAATGGTGGGCAGGGCCAGGGTCTACTACCTTCACTGGTGACGCCCTTGGGCTCCTCCACGTCATTCCCCTGACAAGGCAGAAGGAGAGAGGTTAGCTGCGGGCACAGCGGGGCGGGGCTCAGCTGCTGACCCAGAGGGTCCAGACCTCGGCCCCACCACTTTCTGAGCCACAGGGCCTTGGGTGGCACTTGACTCCTCTGAGCCTCAGTTCTCTGCCTGGGGACACTCATGGGGTTGTTGGCAAGCTAAAGTGGAGGACTTCTGGAAAGTGCCAGATGCAGGGTGTGGTGCCCTTGAGGGCACTAGTTCCTGCCCTTCCAGTGTCCAAAGGGATGGGCAGACTCGCCCACAGTGGAGAGGCTGACACCCAAGCCTGTGTCAGCTACACATGCTCAATGAGGGGCTGGGCAGGGGGTGAGCCTTCACCCACGAGGCAGAACGGATGGACCCTGGGCAGAAACACGGTCTCGGCCACTTGCAGAAGGCGGCCTTGGAGCCGGGAAGTGCCCAGGCACCTGGTCCTTGGGTGCTCAGAATAGGGGGTGGGCTGGCAGAGGCTGGGGAAGAAACCTGGAAGGGGGCCTGGACTGACTGCCCCTCCTGCACACTGGGGGTTCTGGAGGAGGCCGGGCCCCCTTCTCCTAGCACAGCACCCCTGACAGCTGCCCATCAGTCTCCGCTCCGCACAATGAGGCTCTCTCTGGGCACCACTCCCCGAGATACCGCAGGTGCTGAGCTCAGAGCTCTCACGTCCCTGCTGCCCTCGGCTGGCCTGTCTTGCCCACAGTGGGCCTTCACGTGGGCAGCAGGCTCGGGCAAGGGGAGGCCCCAGAGGCTGCGAGGAGTGCACTGGGCGCCCCCTAAGGTGAAGTACCGGGGAAGTGGCAGGGAAGGGGACACTAACCCTGCTCCCCTGCCCCCACACTGGTCACTTCCTCATGGGAAAATGAGGGCCCCAGTTGAGGTGGGTGAGGAGCGGGCCCCACTCACCACGTCCGTGGACAGCCACTTCTCGATGTCCTCCATGAGGCAGGCCTGGGTGACAGGGATCTGGAGGGGAGGGCAGGGGTGAGGCGGAAGGGCAGGGCCCCTCACCAGCTCTGGCCCTGGGGGAGGCGCCCAGCCCGAGCCCCTCACTCCTGGGACAGGGCCAGTTGACCTGCCCGGCCCCCTCAGGACAGTCCCTCCAAGACGGCTCCGGCCCAGCTCCCTGGGACTCTGAGGTCTCCCCGAGTTCTGCCCATGTGCCAGGCTGTGGGCAAGGGGGATGCGGGCCAGCAGGCCGAGCAGGGGATGGAGAGGGGCTCCTAACAGCTGACACGAGATTATTCTAAGCCCAGGAAGTGGGCAGCCAGCCAACAAGGCTGGGGCAGGGGCATGGCCGCGGGCTGTCCCCACAAGCCTCCGCAGACTCCGAGTTCCTGGTGGAAGTGGGCAGAGGAGGGCCAGTGAGGAGGCAGGGGCTGAGACGACCAGAGGAGGCCAGGCTAGTGGATCCAGAGGTGATGTATCACTGTGGCTGCCACACAGCCCTGCACAGGGCGGGGCTGAGGGCTGGTGTGGGGTCTTCCCACTTGAAAAACATCTGAAGAATCCGGAGGTTATGGGCCAGACTCCGGGGTCAGAGAGACCGGAAGCTGGCTGGGCCCCTGCACTTGGGAGCAGGTGATTTAGCTCCTCTCACCCTCACGGCTCGTCTGTCGTTAGACAGGATGACAGTACCTACCGTCCAGGTCCAGGTCGCTGTGAGGATTAAAGGGACGAGGGAGGTAAAGAGGGCAGCACCGCGCCCGGCACAGGGCAGACGCTCGGGAAATGTGAGCTACCACTCAGCTACTCTGAGAAACAGGGAGAGCGAGTCCTTCTCCAACCAAAGCCAGCCCAGGCCGCAAGCTCCGTCCTCAGCACCGAGACCCCGGAGGGGGCGGGGGCACCAGAGAAGCGGCAGAGTTGACTTCCCAGCAGCACCAGCAGCAGCAGCAAGTTCTCTGGGCTGCACCCTCCAGCTCCCTCTGCCGGCACTCGGCCCAGACCCAGATGCACCCCGGGCACCTCCCAGCTGCCAGAGGCACTGCCCAGGCCTTGCTCCGAGGCAGCACCAAGGGGCCGTGGAAGCAACAGCAGAGGGAGCGGGACTGTGCTGGGCGCCGGGTGGGGCCCACAGGCCCCTAGCCGGCCCCACAGGCCCTTGGCCCACCCCGCAGGCCCTCAGCCGACCCCACGCTCCTCTTGTGATGCCGGTACCACCTGGGCAGGCCGCCTGCGAGTGTTTCTGGCCCCTCCTCACCATGCCTTGTCTCACCATCCAGTCACTGAGGCTCTTCTCACTGCTGCCTCCCATCTGGGTGAGAGAGGGTCACGCTGAGGGTGGTGGGGAGGCCAGGCCACTGGTGTACTGGTAGCCTCCTCCAGCACAGGCCTGCTACTGCCTCAAGAGCCTGTATATGTATGTATGTATGTATGTATGTATGTATGTATGTATGTATGTATGTATGTATGTATGTGTGTGTGTGTGTGTGTGTGTGTGTGTGTATGCCCATGTTTGTGTAGATGTGGTGACCGGGGAAAGGGATCAGAAAGGTGTGGTGTGTGTGTGTGTGTGTCCATGTTTGTGTAGATGTGGTGACCGGGGAAAGGGATCAGAAAGGTGTGGTGTGTGTGTGTGTGTGTGTGTCCATGTTTGTGTAGATGTGGTGACCAGGGAAAGGGATCAGAAAGGTGTGGTGTGTGTGTGTGTGTGTGTGTCCATGTTTGTGTAGATGTGGTGACTGGGGAAAGGGATCAGGAAAGGTGTGGTGTGTATGTGTGTGTGTGTGTCCATGTTTGTGTAGATGTGGTGACCGGGGAAAGGGATCAGAAAGGTGTGGTGTGTGTGTGTGTGTGTCCATGTTTGTGTAGATGTGGTGACCGGGGAAAGGGATCAGGAAAGGTGTGGTGTGTGTGTGTGTGTGTGTGTGTCCATGTTTGTGTAGATGTGGTGACCGGGGAAAGGGATCAGGAAAGGTGTGGTGTGTGTGTGTGTCCATGTTTGTGTAGATGTGGTGACTGGGGAAAGGGATCAGGAAAGGTGTGGGGTGTGTGTGTGTGTGTGTCCATGTTTGTGTAGATGTGGTGACCGGGGAAAGGGATCAGGAAAGGTGTGGTGTGTGTGTGTGTGTGTGTGTGTGTGTCCATGTTTGTGTAGATGTGGTGACCGGGGAAAGGGATCAGGAAAGGTGTGGTGTGTGTGTGTGTGTGTGTGTGTCCATGTTTGTGTAGATGTGGTGACTGGGGAAAGGGATCAGAAAGGTGTGGTGTGTGTGTGTGTGTGTGTGTCCATGTTTGTGTAGATGTGGTGACCGGGGAAAGGGATCAGGAAAGGTGTGGTGTGTGTGTGGTGTGTGTGTGTCCATGTTTGTGTAGATGTGGTGACCGGGGAAAGGGATCAGAAAGGTGTGGTGTGTGTGTGTGTGTGTGTGTCCATGTTTGTGTAGATGTGGTGACTGGGGAAAGGGATCAGGAAAGGTGTGGTGTGTGTGTGTGTGTGTGTGTGTGTGTCCATGTTTGTGTAGATGTGGTGACCGGGGAAAGGAATCAGGAAAGGTGTGGTGTGTGTGTGTGTGTGTCCATGTTTGTGTAGATGTGGTGACCGGGGAAAGGGATCAGGAAAGGTGTGGGGTGTGTGTGTGTGTGTGTGTGTCCATGTTTGTGTAGATGTGGTGACTGGGGAAAGGGATCAGGAAAGGTGTGGTGTGTGTGTGTGTGTGTGTGTGTCCATGTTTGTGTAGATGTGGTGACTGGGGAAAGGGATCAGGAAAGGTGTGGTGTGTGTGTCTGTGTGTGTGTCCATGTTTGTGTAGATGTGGTGACCGGGGAAAGGAATCAGGAAAGGTGTGGTGTGTGTGTGTGTGTGTGTGTGTGTCCATGTTTGTGTAGATGTGGTGACTGGGGAAAGGGATCAGGAAAGGTGTGGTGTGTGTGTGTGTGTGTGTGTGTGTCCATGTTTGTGTAGATGTGGTGACCGGGGAAAGGGATCAGAAAGGTGTGGTGTGTGTGTGTGTGTGTGTCCATGTTTGTGTAGATGTGGTGACCGGGGAAAGGGATCAGGAAAGGTGTGGTGTGGTGTGTGTGTGTGTGTGTCCATGTTTGTGTAGATGTGGTGACTGGGGAAAGGGATCAGGAAAGGTGTGGTGTGTGTGTGGTGTGTGTGTGTCCATGTTTGTGTAGATGTGGTGACCGGGGAAAGGAATCAGGAAAGGTGTGGTGTGTGTGTGTGTGTGTGTGTGTGTCCATGTTTGTGTAGATGTGGTGACTGGGGAAAGGGATCAGGAAAGGTGTGGTGTGTGTGTGTGTGTGTGTGTGTCCATGTTTGTGTAGATGTGGTGACCGGGGAAAGGGATCAGAAAGGTGTGGTGTGTGTGTGTGTGTGTGTCCATGTTTGTGTAGATGTGGTGACCGGGGAAAGGGATCAGGAAAGGTGTGGTGTGTGTGTGTGTGTGTGTGTGTCCATGTTTGTGTAGATGTGGTGACCGGGGAAAGGGATCAGGAAAGGTGTGGTGTGTGTGTGTGTGTGTGTGTGTGTGTCCATGTTTGTGTAGATGTGGTGACCGGGGAAAGGGATCAGGAAAGGTGTGGTGTGTGTGTGTGTGTGTGTCCATGTTTGTGTAGATGTGGTGACCGGGGAAAGGGATCAGAAAGGTGTGGTGTGGTGTGTGTGTGTGTCCATGTTTGTGTAGATGTGGTGACCGGGGAAAGGGATCAGAAAGGTGTGGTGTGTGTGTGTGTGTGTGTCCATGTTTGTGTAGATGTGGTGACCGGGGAAAGGGATCAGGAAAGGTGTGGTGTGTGTGTGTGTGTGTGTGTGTCCATGTTTGTGTAGATGTGGTGACCGGGGAAAGGGATCAGGAAAGGTGTGGTGTGTGTGTGTGTGTGTCCATGTTTGTGTAGATGTGGTGACCGGGGAAAGGGATCAGGAAAGGTGTGGTGTGTGTGTGTGTGTGTGTGTGTCCATGTTTGTGTAGATGTGGTGACCGGGGAAAGGGATCAGGAAAGGTGTGGTGTGTGTGTGTGTGTGTGTGTGTGTGTCCATGTTTGTGTAGATGTGGTGACCGGGGAAAGGGATCAGGAAAGGTGTGGTGTGTGTGTGTGTGTGTGTGTGTCCATGTTTGTGTAGATGTGGTGACTGGGGAAAGGGATCAGAAAGGTGTGGTGTGTGTGTGTGTGTGTGTCCATGTTTGTGTAGATGTGGTGACCGGGGAAAGGGATCAGGAAAGGTGTGGGGTGTGTGTGTGTGTGTGTGTCCATGTTTGTGTAGATGTGGTGACTGGGGAAAGGGATCAGAAAGGTGTGGTGTGTGTGTGTGTGTGTGTGTCCATGTTTGTGTAGATGTGGTGACTGGGGAAAGGGATCAGGAAAGGTGTGGTGTGTGTGTGTGTGTGTGTGTGTCCATGTTTGTGTAGATGTGGTGACCGGGGAAAGGGATCAGGAAAGGTGTGGGGTGTGTGTGTGTGTGTGTGTCCATGTTTGTGTAGATGTGGTGACTGGGGAAAGGGATCAGAAAGGTGTGGTGTGTGTGTGTGTGTGTGTGTCCATGTTTGTGTAGATGTGGTGACCGGGGAAAGGGATCAGGAAAGGTGTGGTGTGTGTGTGTGTGTGTGTGTGTGTGTCCATGTTTGTGTAGATGTGGTGACTGGGGAAAGGGATCAGGAAAGGTGTGGTGTGTGTGTGTGTGTGTGTGTGTGTCCATGTTTGTGTAGATGTGGTGACCGGGGAAAGGGATCAGAAAGGTGTGGTGTGTGTGTGTGTGTGTGTCCATGTTTGTGTAGATGTGGTGACCGGGGAAAGGGATCAGGAGAGGTGTGGTGTGGTGTGTGTGTGTGTGTGTCCATGTTTGTGTAGATGTGGTGACTGGGGAAAGGGATCAGGAAAGGTGTGGTGTGTGTGTGGTGTGTGTGTGTCCATGTTTGTGTAGATGTGGTGACCGGGGAAAGGAATCAGGAAAGGTGTGGTGTGTGTGTGTGTGTGTGTGTGTGTCCATGTTTGTGTAGATGTGGTGACCGGGGAAAGGGATCAGGAAAGGTGTGGTGTGTGTGTGTGTGTGTGTGTGTCCATGTTTGTGTAGATGTGGTGACCGGGGAAAGGGATCAGGAAAGGTGTGGTGTGTGTGTGTGTGTGTGTGTGTGTGTCCATGTTTGTGTAGATGTGGTGACCGGGGAAAGGGATCAGGAAAGGTGTGGTGTGTGTGTGTGTGTGTGTCCATGTTTGTGTAGATGTGGTGACCGGGGAAAGGGATCAGGAAAGGTGTGGTGTGTGTGTGTGTGTGTCCATGTTTGTGTAGATGTGGTGACCGGGGAAAGGGATCAGAAAGGTGTGGTGTGTGTGTGTGTGTGTGTCCATGTTTGTGTAGATGTGGTGACCGGGGAAAGGGATCAGGAAAGGTGTGGTGTGTGTGTGTGTGTGTGTGTGTCCATGTTTGTGTAGATGTGGTGACCGGGGAAAGGGATCAGGAAAGGTGTGGTGTGTGTGTGTGTGTGTCCATGTTTGTGTAGATGTGGTGACCGGGGAAAGGGATCAGGAAAGGTGTGGGGTGTGTGTGTGTGTGTGTGTCCATGTTTGTGTAGATGTGGTGACCGGGGAAAGGGATCAGGAAAGGTGTGGTGTGTGTGTGTGTGTGTGTGTGTCCATGTTTGTGTAGATGTGGTGACCGGGGAAAGGGATCAGAAAGGTGTGGTGTGTGTGTGTGTGTGTGTCCATGTTTGTGTAGATGTGGTGACCGGGGAAAGGGATCAGGAAAGGTGTGGTGTGTGTGTGTGTGTGTGTCCATGTTTGTGTAGATGTGGTGACCGGGGAAAGGGATCAGGAAAGGTGTGGGGGGTGTGTGTCCATGTTTGTGTAGATGTGGTGACCGGGGAAAGGGATCAGGAAAGGTGTGGTGTGTGTGTGTGTGTGTGTGTGTGTCCATGTTTGTGTAGATGTGGTGACTGGGGAAAGGGATCAGGAAAGGTGTGGTGTGTGTGTGTGTGTGTGTGTCCATGTTTGTGTAGATGTGGTGACCGGGGAAAGGGATCAGAAAGGTGTGGTGTGTGTGTGTGTGTGTGTGTCCATGTTTGTGTAGATGTGGTGACCGGGGAAAGGAATCAGGAAAGGTGTGGTGTGTGTGTGTGTGTGTGTGTCCATGTTTGTGTAGATGTGGTGACCGGGGAAAGGGATCAGGAAAGGTGTGTGTGTGTGTGTGTGTGTGTCCATGTTTGTGTAGATGTGGTGACCGGGGAAAGGGATCAGGAAAGGTGTGGTGTGTGTGTGTGTGTGTGTGTGTGTCCATGTTTGTGTAGATGTGGTGACTGGGGAAAGGGATCAGGAAAGGTGTGGTGTGTGTGTGTGTGTGTGTGTCCATGTTTGTGTAGATGTGGTGACTGGGGAAAGGGATCAGGAAAGGTGTGGTGTGTGTGTGTGTGTGTGTGTGTGTCCATGTTTGTGTAGATGTGGTGACCGGGGAAAGGGATCAGGAAAGGTGTGGTGTGTGTGTGTGTGTGTGTGTCCATGTTTGTGTAGATGTGGTGACCGGGGAAAGGGATCAGAAAGGTGTGGTGTGTGTGTGTGTGTGTGTCCATGTTTGTGTAGATGTGGTGACCGGGGAAAGGAATCAGGAAAGGTGTGGTGTGTGTGTGTGTGTGTATGCCCATGTTTGTGTAGATGTGGTGACCGGGGAAAGGGATCAGGAAAGGTGTGGTGTGTGTGTGTGTGTGTGTGTGTGTCCATGTTTGTGTAGATGTGGTGACCAGGGAAAGGGATCAGGAAAGGTGTGGTGTGTGTGTGTGTGTGTCCATGTTTGTGTAGATGTGGTGACCGGGGAAAGGGATCAGGAAAGGTGTGGTGTGTGTGTGTGTGTGTCCATGTTTGTGTAGATGTGGTGACCGGGGAAAGGGATCAGAAAGGTGTGGTGTGTGTGTGTGTGTGTCCATGTTTGTGTAGATGTGGTGACCGGGGAAAGGGATCAGGAAAGGTGTGGTGTGTGTGTGTGTGTGTCCATGTTTGTGTAGATGTGGTGACTGGGGAAAGGGATCAGAAAGGTGTGGTGTGTGTGTGTGTGTGTGTGTCCATGTTTGTGTAGATGTGGTGACCGGGGAAAGGGATCAGAAAGGTGTGGTGTGTGTGTGTGTGTGTGTCCATGTTTGTGTAGATGTGGTGACCGGGGAAAGGAATCAGGAAAGGTGTGGTGTGTGTGTGGTGTGTGTGTGTCCATGTTTGTGTAGATGTGGTGACTGGGGAAAGGGATCAGGAAAGGTGTGGTGTGTGTGTGTGTGTGTGTGTCCATGTTTGTGTAGATGTGGTGACCGGGGAAAGGGATCAGAAAGGTGTGGTGTGTGTGTGTGTGTGTCCATGTTTGTGTAGATGTGGTGACCGGGGAAAGGGATCAGGAAAGGTGTGGTGTGTGTGTGTGTGTGTGTGTCCATGTTTGTGTAGATGTGGTGACCGGGGAAAGGGATCAGAAAGGTGTGGTGTGTGTGTGTGTGTGTGTCCATGTTTGTGTAGATGTGGTGACTGGGGAAAGGGATCAGGAAAGGTGTGGTGTGTGTGTGTGTGTGTGTGTCCATGTTTGTGTAGATGTGGTGACCGGGGAAAGGGATCAGAAAGGTGTGGTGTGTGTGTGTGTGTGTGTCCATGTTTGTGTAGATGTGGTGACCGGGGAAAGGGATCAGAAAGGTGTGGTGTGTGTGTGTGTGTGTGTGTCCATGTTTGTGTAGATGTGGTGACCGGGGAAAGGGATCAGGAAAGGTGTGGTGTGTGTGTGTGTGTGTGTCCATGTTTGTGTAGATGTGGTGACCGGGGAAAGGGATCAGGAAAGGTGTCTCCCCGTGGGGACCCCAGAGTCCTGGATGAGTGGGGCAAAGCCTCCCCCCCTTTCACCCCACAGATCCCGGGGGTGTGTGCTGAGCAATCCTAGGATGGAGTAGGCAGCCCCCCACTGGCTCTCAGGGCGTTCTGACGGGCACCCAGTGTCAGGAGCACTGCTGTACCTGTTTCCCCTCATGTTTGTCAATGGGCAAACAGGAGATGCCCAGGGCCCCAGAGAAGATGGATGGTGGAGGAAGCCTAGGGTCCTGGCTCCTGGCCCATCACCCCGTGATCGTCTTCCCAAGTCAGACAGACCCAGCCTGGGGCCTGGCACAGGCCATCCAGCATCCTTACCTCCTAGGACTCATCAACCCCTGGGGGCAAACACCAGCCGATCACCTACAGGGTTGGCACTTGATTCTTTTCTGTACTTCGCTGCCTGTTTTGACAGCTGAGAGGGAGAAAGCCTTAGCCCTCAGCCAGATTTGAGCATCTCGGGAGCAGATGTTTATGACCTGATTTGTGATTTCCTTTGGAGGAAGTCATACCCTGATTGGTGGAACTCACTTAAATCTCTCAAGTCATCAAAGATGAACTTGTCAGCATCTGCTTTTCTGCAGGCAGAGGTGTGTGTGTTTCCGCCCCAAGGCTGATGGCAGGTGGGGCAGCAGCCAGGAGACCTCGTCCCAGTGCTCGTCAGGTCCCTGAGCTGCTCTGTGCCCCTAGTGGGTGACATCTGTCCCCCATCACCCCAATTCTACAACAGGAAGGCATACTGCTGTGAGGTCAGTCTCTGCCCACGGGAGACCAGGCGGCGGGGGAGGGAAGTGCTCCCCAACTGTCCGGACTCATCTGGATTCTTGGAGCCAGAGTGATGGCCCATGGAAAAGGAAGGTTGAGCATGGGAGCAACCCTGCTCCGTGGAGCTCTGCAAGTCATCTGGGGCTCTCGTTACCAGCACTGGTTTCCATGCTGGACAGACCAACGGCTGTGAGATTGTGGGCAAATGACCTTAATTCTAAGCCCTGGTGTCTCCTCTGTAAGTGAGGACGACCACACTGCAGTGCTATGAAGTTAAAACGTTTCACTACATGCCAGGCACTGTGCAGAGGATGTGAGATCTGTGGTTTCACTCACCCTTCTCTGGGGCCTGGCTTTCTCCTGTGCAAAGGGGACACCTTCAGGGTTTGTGTGATGACTTAGTAAGTGGAGGACACAGAATGCTCACTCAGCAGGGGACACAGGGTGCAAGTGGGAGGCTCTGAGACTCGGGGCTCTCCGCGTGGTGGCAGATCTACAACACACCTAAGGGGGCATCTGAGCCACTCACTGGGCCTGCCCTGTTCTGACTTGGCAATGACTCCTGGGGCACTGGGGATGCACCTGGGAAACCCCCCCGCCGGCATCTCCTGCGCCCCCCGCCCCCCCCCCCTCCAGAGGACAGGACAGCTTCCACAGCCTCCTGACTGCTCTCCCAGCTTCCAGGCTGGGTCCTCCTAAAATGAAGCCAGATAAACGTCCCCCTTCCAACCCTTACCCCAGACTGCCCAGGGCTTCCACCTCAGGCAGGAGAAGCCAGTCCTCCCAGTTGCCCCTCAGGCTTCACCTCCCAGCGCCCAGTCCCACCTGCGCTCTGAAGCCCTGTGCTGTGACCAAGCCCCTCCTTGGCCCCGCTGTTCACTGCACCTACCTCTCTGGTGCCCGGGTCCTGAACGTCCTAACCACCTTTCTCTGCCTGAAAGGCATCCACAAACAGACTCAGAGGCACAGGAGCTGTCCTCGGAGCTCCTGCCAAGGGGGCGAGTGGCTGGCAGAGTGTGCTCAGTGTGGCGAGTGGCTTCACGTCACGCACACCAGCAGTTACATGGAATAAAAGCAGCGCCTTTGGGCGCCTCCCTGTGGTTTCAGGGTCTGTCCTCCAGTCCCTCTCTGTCCACATGCCTGCAGCTAACAGCTCTCTAGAGGGGCAGCGAGGCTGAATACCAGCTTAGATCCAAGTCAGTGCCAAGCCCCTCCCATCCACTCTCTCACATCTCCTGTCATAAACCAAGGGCACCACCAGGCAAGCACTGCCCAGCCTTCCTCTGGACAGGCCCCAGGGTGGCCGCAGGGCCCCTGTGCTTACCGCTCCAGTGCTCTGCTGCCGGGCATCCAGGGCTCCAGCCAGGCCATCTGTTGCTTGAGGGGCTTCATATTTTACCCTGAAATACAGAGGCCATCATGGCCATTACCTGCCACCCTCACTGTACCAGGCATGCCAGCTGACGTGAGGAGGGAGGGGGTTGGGTGGGCAAGGGCTGGACCCACATCCTGTGTGGACTTGGGAGGTGCCTGGGCAGGGTTTCTCGGAGGGGCACCAATCTGCAGGACTGCCTGGGGATGGAGGAAAGAGTCTCCTTTCCTGCCTTTGGGAACCTGGGTCAGACATGTGACCTGCATGACAGGCAGAGCAAGGCTGGAGAAGCGAGGGAAAGTGTTGGGGGCCAGAGACCAAGACCACCGACCTCCTGTTCCCGAATCTGGCCAGACTACAGGGATGAGCACAGCGTCCCAGACCCTGTGGTCATGGAGAGCTCATATCTAGACCCTCTCCAGAGCAGCCCCCACTGCATAATTTCAGAATCTGTGGTTCTGTGAAGGCTGCGTATGAATGGGGGAACCCCACTCTGCAGCTGAAAACAAACCTGCAGACGGTGGGTGAGGATTCTGCATGTACTTGGGGATGCCAGCCGCGGCGACTGGGAGGAAATGCTGGGGACACTGTACCCTCAGTGGTACAGTGGTACAGTGGGCAGAGGAGGACGGGGCGGGAGGTGTCTGGTGTGTCTCCAGTGAAGGCTCAGGGGGAGTGGGAGGAAAGTCCATGCTAACAAGGGGGCTGGTGTCTCCCTGGCTGCTACAGGGAGGGCATCCAGGGAGGCCTTGGGGACGTGGCCCTGCTGCTTGGGAAGAGCTGTCATTCTTGCCCTGAACTGCCGGTAGAGAGAAGGTGAGACTGGGTCAGTCTTTTTTTTTCTGGTGGTCATGCCATGATATGTGGGATCTAGTTTCCTGACAACGGATCAAACCTGTGCCCTCTGCATTGGAAATGTGGAGTCAATCACTGCACCATCCGGAAGTCCCTGGGTCAGTTGTTGAGGCGAAGATGAGACTCTTGGGATTCCAGCCTCAAAGGAAGGCCCTGCACCGTTAGGGAGGAGGGGTCTTCCTCCAGACGGGGTGGGTGGGGAGCTCCTCACACTCTGCTGGAGCTGGGCTGGACCAGCGCAAGCAGAGCACACGTAGCTCTGATAGTGCCAGCTTGCCTCCCGGGGACTGGGTAGGCTGGCACTTAAAGGGGCCTCTAGAATAAACCCCCAAATTCTCAGGCAGCCTCTCTGAAGAATGGAGGTAGCCAGGAGGGCGAGGGAATCGACGAGTTAACCGTGTCACACGGTTCACCACACAAGGGGGTTGGGGCGAACCAGAAAACTGGGTGTCTCACGCTACCCCTGCCTCTGACCCTTGGCATGAGCTGATCCACAGCCTAGCACTGCGTGGCCGTGATCCACGGGCAGGCTACCTCCCACCCCCAAGAGACTGCAGGCTCTTGAAAGCAAGCCCAGGGTGCTTTTCTCTGGCCTTCAGGGCTCCCCAGAGCAGGGACAGGACAGCGGCAAACCTCAGCCGGGCCGGGGCTCTCAGGCGGGCCGCCCTTCTGGCAGCAAGTCCCACCAGACTCATTAGCCTCCAGCCACACAGCAGCCTCACTGCGCCCCGACCTCCAAGGTGACCGTGCGCCGCTGGTCCCAGGGCACCTGGGCTTGGGAACACAGACTCCGCCCCAGACTCCCGGGTTCGGCTCACAGCGCAGGGCTGGTCGGCCAGGGGGTGGGGCTGTGAGCAGCCCTATGAGCCAGCCTGGCTACAGCCTGCCAGGTTTCACTCGCCAGTGTGGATGGGGGACCCCAGGCCCTCTGGAGGCCCCCCAACAGTCCCCAAGGGGGCCAGAATGGAGCCTGCCGAGAAGTCCCCTTAGTTCAGCACTCTCCGTGGCTGTCCATCCTGGTTGCCCCGGGGTTACAAGCAAAAGGCTGACAACAACCCCGAGCAAACCCTGTCCCCTGACCAGCCTGTACGGAGCTGGTCCTGGGAAGCTGGCCTGGTGGACACTTGGCCACGTGGCCTCCACTGCTGAAAGCATCTCCTTGAAAATGGACAGTCCTGGGAAGCATAGAGCCCCAGCTTGAGGGCAGGGTAGGCAGACTTGAGTGGGATAATGCAACTTCTCTGGAAATTAAGGCTGGTTACAGAATAGCAGAAATCACTGGACCAGCCCCGAGGGCTTGGTACATGGTGTACAGTGCAGTGGGGAGCTAGGCTGGGTTGGAGACGCTGTTTTAGAACCAGACAGTCTGGGGTTCCCAACGCTGTCAAACATTAGCAGATTGAGCCGGGGCAAATGACCAGCTTCTAAGAGCCGCTGTTTCCTCATCTGCTCAGCTGTGTAAGAGTCTGGGACCAAGCTGGTCATCACCCAGTGGGCGTCCCTCCCTCATCCACCCCAGGCTGTGTAGGGCTAGCTCGGGGGGAAGAACTCTGCCATCCTGAAGGCGTGCAGGTGGGATTGGTTGTGCCCACCCACACGGCGAGCTCAGGGACCTGAGAGAGGCCCCCGCTGACAGCGGGTGACCCAAACCGCAGGGGCCCAGGGTGGGCTTCAGCACTCACTCTTTGCGTTGGTCAGCCAGTGAGCTGCCCCGCGTCAGCGCAAACATGTCAAACTCGTCTTCCAGTCGGCCAGAGGCCTCCAGAGACTGCAGGCCAGCCCTCACGCTGCTGGAGCCCAGGTCTGTGGGGACAGAAAGACCGCATGAAGGGTCTGCCTGGCTGTCCTTGGACACTGAGTCGTGGCTAAGCTGCTTCCTGCCAGGCCCAGGTTGGTTCTGGAGAAGCTGGACAACTTGGAGTGGGGGCAGGGTGGGGCGTACGGATGGGACAGGCCACCTGCTGGCTGAGGGACACCGGGCACCTCACCTCCTCTCTCAGTTACTTCTGAGCAGGCAGCCGACAGCAGATTAAGTGACGGTGCTGATGGCTGACGTGTACCAGGAGCCCATCCTGGGCCTGGCCTGGTCTAAGCCTGCTCTGTACATAAGCTTATTCAGGAGAAAAGGGGCACAGGGTGTCCACGTGACGTGTCCAAGTTCACCAGATGATCCAGGGGCAATCACACAACAGTGGGGTTTCTCAGATCTAAGCAGGCTCAGCAGCTGTGGGGCTGCGAGGGAGAGTCCCCCATGATCTGTCCCAGCTGTGCAGCAAGATTTAGCAGGGGACCCAGGGGAAGTGGGGGCCGACATTCTGCTGTGGGCACTCCAGCTCCAACTGTGTAATGGGAGGGCACCCCAAGAGCTGCAGGGGTACCCATGCTATGTAATGTACCCCGGCCGGAGCCCCCAACACTGCACTTACTCATTTCTGCCAGCTGGGACGAGAGACTGCCGGTGGCTACAGGGTCAGGGCCCATGTCGATCAGGTCAGGGGCTGCCTCGGCCTCACTTGGGGCCTGTGGGGAGGGGAGAGGCCACTGTCACCCTCTGGCCAGAGCTGCAGCCTCATTCCCTTCTGCCCTGAAGCACGGGCACCTGCATTCTTTGCCTGAGGGTGTGTCATTAGGCTCCCTCCTCCCCTCCTCACCCCCAGCAGCTATGACTGGGAGTCAGGGAGTCTTTCTTCCTCCCCTTGGCCTATAGCTCAGCTGGACCTGCTGGGAGGTTTGCAAGGCCCTGGGGCATCAGCTGCTGGCAGAACCTTGTTTAGCCTAAAGGGACAGTGACAAAAACACTTAGAAGGAGCCTTCTCTAAGAGCCTGGCTAAGAAGACACATTCTAGCCAGGATACCGGGGGAGGGAGGTGGGCACAGCCCTTCCTGTCATTAATACGGAGAAGCTGCCTCTTACCTTGGTGGTCTGGCCTGTTCGGAGGCGTTCAAACCTATGGGACAGAAAAGACCTGGGTCAAGGAGACAAAGAGGGTCCTCAGCACAGCCAGGCCAGAGCTTTGCCCACTGCAGGGCTCGAAACCCACGGAATGGGTCACAAACAGGGTGATCACTGGCCAGGTTTGCCCTGGATGATCCAGTTTATGCTCTAGGGGAGTATTAGCAGGGTGCCTCTTTCACTGGCAAGTGTCCCAATTAGATGACCAATTATCTAGTTACCTTAGCTACAACCAGCATTAAACAAACAACAGGCACAGACTAGAGAGGAAAAGGAAAAGGGGTGCTCGCACATAGTAAAGGTGTGGATTTTTTTGGACCTTGTTTGGTAACATACTTCTGTGCATGTGGTGAATGTCTAAAGTGGTGTTAAGGAGGACACGTATCTCTTACACCACTTCACGGAGACACTTAAACCACCCTAGACAGGCCAAGTTGCTGCTGGGTGGGCTAAAGACCTCGATCTAGGATCTGCTCTTGTCCTGGTTCTGTCCCTCACTGTGTGACCCCAGCTTAATTACATCACCTCTGAACAATTAACAAGGGGGTGACAGTGCAACCTGCCTTCCAGGTGTGAGGATCAAGCAAAGACACTGAGGAGGAGTGATTATAAACCGGAAATAACCAAACATGAGGTCCGATGAGTGGGTGGCAGAGGGGTCCTGGTCACCTCGAGATTGGGCCCATGGGCCACCCCCAGCCCACACCCCTAGTGGCAGAGGCTCTTGGCTCCACCGGTCTAGTGAGCAGGAAAGGCTGGGCGGATGTTATCTGTTGCAGCCCCATCCCCTTCACCTGATTCAGAATCACTGAGCAAGTGTCTGCTGATGGATAAACATATGAAATGAACTGGGAGCCTGAGGCAGCAGGCATAATTAGCACTGGTGCAGTCAGCCTGCCTGCCGAGGCCCTTACGGGAATAACTGCACGGGCTGTCGGGTACCTACAAGGGATCACAGCTTCGCCGTACAGAGAGGAGAGTGGCGGTGTGCCGTCTCTGCAGGCCCAGCCCCTACATGCTCCTCTGGGGAGCTGCTTCCCATTTCCCATGACCCTGGTGGGACTGCCAGGATCAAGGGGGCCTCTCCCCTCCCACTCCTGTGGGCACAAGGAAGCTGAGCCAATCAGAGTGTCTCCCGGGGTGCTGACTCTTGGACAGAATGATACCCCCCAAGTGGGCAAGTGCTTGGAGCTCATGTATTCAGGGTGACACCCTGGGATCACGGTCCAGGCATTATTGTCCCGAGACCCCTGAGCCACCCTGGCATCTGCCCTTCTGCCCCCTTGGGAGGGCTCACTGTTTATTCTTCTTTGGGCTCTGAAAGCTACCCATTCAATAAAGGCTGTTCTCCTCATGACTTCTTTTTCTGCTTAAGTTAGCCAGAAGCACTTACCGAGTTTGCAATCAAGGAGCCCTAATTAAGTCATCACTTGTCCAAGGCCCCAGAGCCAGGCAGTGGGGGCAGGGTGGGGTGGGGGTGCAGGGACAGCACAGGCCTGTTTGGCCGTGGGCCCATGCGCTCAGCCACCACTGACGCCAGCCCGGAGGCGGGATGCAGGCACAGAGGTGACAGGAGAGTAGGGGCTGGGGGAGGGTGGGCACTGTGGCCTGCGCTGGATGAAGACAGTTGAGAGTGTGCACTGGGTGGCTGGCCTGGTGTTTGAGGGAGATGAAAGGTCAGAGGGTGTAAACAGAGGAGAAGGTGGGTTGGCGGGCCAGACGCGGGGCTACCGTTCGTGGCGCAGGAAGACGTTGTTGAGATTGTCATTGACGATGAGCAGCTCCTCGGTGAGCTGCTCGTTGGCTATGCGGGGGATGAGCTCCAGGACCCGCTGCTGCATGGCGCGGCACGTCCGGTTGAGCTCCTACCAGGGAAGGAAGAGAGACAACCATGGCCATGTGGAGCGAGGCTGTCCTTTCCGGACGCCCGGCCCTGGGCGCGCCATGGAGAAGCAGCGGTCTCCACACTGGACTTGAGGCTGCAGGGCACAGCTTTTGGACGAGCACCGGCGTCTCATTTCTAAGGGTGGAGCGCACTGGACACGACCAAACGGGAGCTGCGCTGTGGGTTAACCTGGCTCTGTCGACGGAGCTCCTGCCACCACCTCCAGTACGGGGAAAGGTCGACCTGGTGAGCTGGCTGTTGGAACACCTGCCACTTCTCAGGGGGCACTCAGGTTTTTTGTGACCAAAGCATAAAAAATGAACTGGATGATCCAACTATTATCCACAAACCCCGATCCTGAACTTCTGCCTCATTACTCTAATTTCTTTTTTTAATGCCTTTTATTTTGGAATAAATATGCAGAAAAGTTCCCAAGGTGAGAGAGCACAGGGGTTCCTGTAAACCCTTCACCCAGCCTCTCCTTACCTTAGTTCTGCCAAACTTAGCGTTGTCAAAACTAAGACCTTAACATGGGCACACTGCTATTAACTAAACTACAGGCTTGACTCAGGTTTCACTAGCTTTTCCACTAATGTCCTTTTCCCCTCTGTTCCACAGTCCCACACTGCATTTAGTCACCAGGTCACTGACTGACTTTTAATCAGTTAGTGTTATGTATTTAAGCTTGTTTGGGAAAAAGAAAAAAAAAAATTAGAAGCTGCAGCAATCACAGGCTTTTCATTTGTAGGACTGAGCACTTCCTTCCTCAGGGGCCCACCACCAGGTGGACGGGGACCCAGGTTAGAGTCTTGAGGTCTCAGCAAACAGCTGTTGGGCACTGTGGACTCAGCCACGAGCCAGACTTTTCTCTTGGCATCATGAAGACCACTGACTTCGGTTCTTTGCAGAGCATGTTGCCCCTCCCCAACTTAGACCCTCTCCCGGGATGTCTTCTCCCCGCTGAGCGTGGGGCAGGGCAGCCCGGACTCCTTCCAGCATCCCCTGGGCCTCTGCTCTCCTCCCCCCCATGACTAAGTACACTGCGCCTTTGTCCCCACTTCCTCGCCTGCCCCTCTCAAGAGCGGAAGAGCAGCAACTGGAGCCAGGGCCGTTAGTTCATACCCCAGCTCTGCTGATGACCAGCTCTGTGACCCTGGGCATGTCCCATGGCATCTCTTTGTCTCAGCAGTTTGCTGACCTGGGACATGGAGACAGTAAGAGTACCTACCTTACGGGGGGAAAGAGGAGGATTAAGTGAGTGAACCTGTATCACGTATCCACATCAGAACCTGGCACATGGGACATGCTCAGCACGTGTCAGTTGTCCAAGGGTCATCCCTGCCTGTCAGCCAGCCTTCTGAGGCCACAGAATCACTCACACCCGCATGGCCCTGGCATGAGACATCTGAAATTAACTGCACTACAGTAATCCTGTCGCTTCCCAACTCACTCAGGCTTTTGTCATTTACTCCTCATGTTTGTGGGTTCACTCAATGCTGAGACTCCAACTGCACTCCTGTCCCTGGCTCCTGCACTAAGGTAAGGGCCATACAACTCAGCTGGGCCCGGGGACAGAGAGATGACCCAGCTCCGCACACCAGAAACGTGAGGGTCTAGCAGGAAAGTCACCAACTGAGTTGATCACATCAAGCCCTCTGTCCCCTCACAGGTTCAGGTGACTCCTGGGCCTCGGGTGTCCCCAGGGATGACCTCCATGGGGAGGGTGCCTTTTCCCACATACAGCCCCTTCATGCCCAGCTTGGGGTGGGACCCTGGGGATATCACCTGACATACGGGAGCCCTGGCCCGTAGATCCCAGCTCACGCCTGCCTGCTAGGCTTCCTCTTATGATGGATGGAAACCTCAGCTTCCAGCTTTCCTCAAGACACTGTTTGGGAGCTATGTGGAACCAGGCATAGGAAGGGGAGTTTACATGCAAAGCCTTATTTAATTCTCACGCCAAATGGGTGCCTAAGCAATCTTACATATGAGGAAACTGAGACAACAGGGGCTTTACTGTTCACACCATCAAGTGGTAGAAGCTGAGTTCCAATGTGATGGAGCCCGAAGCCCCTGGTTTTAACCTCTCCCACTGTGACCCAGGAGCCCAGAGTCGCCATGGAAACTGCCTTGTGGGTGAGGAGCGGGGAGGCTGAGCCCGACACTCACCTGTAGCAGCTCCAGGTCCGCTGGCTCCGTCTGGGTGGGCACCAGCTCCGTCAGCATCTCTGACATCACCCTGACATTTCCGCTCACCATCTCCAGCTCGCTGTGCAGCTTCCCGATCTGGAACACACGGTTGGTCTTGCTGAGTGAGGCTAGGGTCCGGAGCCGCTGCCCCTCCCATAGCCTGGCACCATTAGCCCAACCTGCCGACACCCTCTCCAGGCTCCTGGGCCACAGCCTTGTGCCAGGAGGCCTGAGGGGGGCTTGTTCCCACCCCCACCAACCCGCTTACAGAGGTGCTACCGACCGTTACCATCTCCAAGCTGGGGTGCCCAGAGCAGGGAGAGGCCGGGAGGAAAGAAGCTGAGCACTCCAGCATCTCATGGGTGCCGGCGCCTAACGAGGCCCTGAAGGGCAGATCCCCCGAGGGGAGAGGAGGGAGGCCGTCCTCCCAGGACGGGGTTCTGTCTTGCTCCGGCCTGCTCTGGTGTCCCAGATTCTACCGAGTGTTAAGTCCCAGTGCCACCCCCCACCTGAACACGCATGTGAGAAGATTCTCAACAATCAGGGTCCCAGTCCTGGCGTGGGAAACAGCTGCACATCAGTCGCAGAGTCTCAGCACCCAGGTGAGGTGATGGAAGGGCCCTGGTGGAGCATCTCACACCGTGGGCTCTGCAGGGTGGCTCGTGTCCTCATGGACAACGCGGACACTGTGAATGTCCAGGAAGGGACCCCTGTGGATGTTGCCAAACATGACCTGGTTGGTGAACCCTTTGATCACAGGCTGTCTCATGAGTCTAAGATTTAGTGGCCTACGTTTTGGGAAATGCTGGATGTATTCTTAATTGGGTGACCCAGTTGATTTCAGAATACAAGTGTTATCATATAAATTCACGGTGCCTGTGAAGGCAGCTGCCATTCTGATCACCTCTAAGTGATAAGCATTTATCGAGTGTTGCTAGTTAACCCTGACCACAGTCTCATGAGACAGGTATCACTACTCCCACCCGTTATAGATGAAGAAGTGGGCCTGCAGACACAGTCACAGCAGTCTGCCAGCACCTTCCAGACCTGTGAAATGTTTGGTACATTTGGCCTGTTTAATGAAGGCTCTTGGTAGAAGCGAGTGGAAAAACGACTGATCACAATCCCTGTATGTCTGGGTCAGATGGGACCTAATTACAAGGAGTCTGGGAGTTACATCAACATGTCCCAAAAGACTGAAGGGCCCTCCGAAATTAAATAGACTACTCAGTCTTGTTTAGCAAGGACCTTCTTCCACTGGACATAATCAGTCTTAATTTACACAGAGGCCAGACTACAGGCAAACTGGTTAAAATTATAACCAGGTAAGATCAGTTTTGTCACCCTGCTTATTTAACTTATATGGAGAGTACATCATGAGAAATGATGGGCGGGATGAAGCACAAGGTGGAATCAAGATTGCTGGGAGAAATATCAATAACCTCAGATAAGCAGATGATACCATCCATATGGCAGAAAGCAAAGAAGAACTAAAGAGCCTCTTGATGAAAGTAAAAGAGGAGAGTGAAAAAGTTGGCTTAAAGCTCAACATTCAGAAAACTAAGATCATGGCATCTGGTCCCATCACTTCATGGCAAATAGATGTGGAAACAGTGGAAACAATGAGAGACTTTATTTTTCTGGGCTCCAAAATCACTGCAGATGGTGACTGCAGCCATGAAATTAAAAGATGCTTGCTCCTTAGAAGAAAAGTTATGACCAACCTAGACAGCATATTAAAAAGCAGAGACATTACTTTGCCAACAAAGGTCCATCTAGTCAAGGCTATGGTTTTTCCAGTGATCATGTATGGATGTGAGAGTTGGACTATAAAGAAAGCCGAGCACCGAAGAATCGACGCTTTTGAACTGTGGTGCTGGAGAAGACTCCTGAGAGTCTCTTAGACTGCAAGGAGATCCAACCAGTCCATCCGAAAGGAAATCAGTCCTGAATATTCATTGGAAGGACTGATGCTGAAGCTCAAATACCATTACTTTGGCCATCTGATGCGAAGAACTGACTCATTTGAAAAGACCCTGATGCTGGGAAAGACTGAAGGCGGTAGGAGAAGGGGATAACAGAGGATGGGATGGTTGGATAGCATCACTGACTCAATGGACATGAGTCTGAGTGGACTCCGGGAGTTGGTGATGGACAGGGAGGCCTGGCGTGCTGCAGTCTATGGGGTCGCAAAGAGTTGGACACGACTGAGCGACCGAACTGAACTGAGATCAGTTTTGGATCACAGGGTGATTTTACAACTTTTATGCACCTTTTATTATTGGGCCTATTATTTATTAGGAAAACTTTTCTAGTAATATTTGTAACTCTGGGGATTGACTTCATAACTTGCTAGAAGTACAGAATTAAATAGGTTTGGGTGTGAAGGCTATTGATAAGCTTATTTGTTTCTGAGGCTAAACAATACTGTAGACATTTGTAGAACACCTCAGAAGTGATACCCACGGTGCGCAGGCCATGACCGACTCCCATCCACAACTCAACTGACCAAACACCCAGAGATGCTGGACATGGCTGTGGATGTCCCTCGCAGGACAGAACCAATGGCGCTGGCCTCAGGGGCAGCAGGGACAAGCGGCATGGTCTGAAGAAGGAAGTCCTGCAAAGTTACTCATGGGGCGCCAGAAAACCCTGCCCAGGACTGGCCTCCAGGATCTTACGCTACACACAACCCCAATCCTCCTCTTAGGGCTTGATGGGAAGTATCATGGTGTGAGACAAGGGTTTAACAGTTTTTCTGTGCAGATGTTTGAGAACCATTATTTTAGTGAGAACCTCTATTCAAATGAAATCTTATGTGAGCACCTGAGCAAACCCTAGCAGGGAATGGAGCTGCGGTGGATGAGGGGCTGTTTGCTGAGTCTTTCCTCTTCCTGGCACTGCCCAGAAGGCTCCACAAAGGGTACAGTCTGGAGAAGGGCCTGGGTGCAGGGCGGAGCCTGCCTGGAGTCACAGACTTGGGCTTGAATCCTGGCCCTGTCTTCATTGGGCTGTGTGGCTCTGGGCAAGTTAACTGACCTCTCTAAGCCTCATCTCCCAAATAGTGAGCCCCTGTGGGGCTGCCTGAGGACTGGGTGGAGTACTTCCACACTGACAGGGCCCCCTCCCTAATGTGCGGGGAGGTGCCGGGCCTACGGCCTGACCTGCATGGCTGTGACCCAGGTCTGATTACCTGCTCAGGGGTTGGCGTTATGGGTGTGTCGCTGGGGAGGAGGGCCGAGGTGGGCAGGGGTGTGGTGTGTTGGTTGGAGTCCCCTCGATGGCTGGTGTCAGTGCCCATGGAATTCTGTCCTGACTGTGTCTCTGAGTTGAACACGGTCTAGAAGGCAACAGGCTGAATCAGCAAGGCTGGAAGGTCAGGGCCCCCCAGGAAACAGCCGCAGAACCCCTCTGGGGTGACCCCCGCCACCCCTGCCACTGCCCCTCACCCTCTGGGGCGTGTGGATGGGCGACAGCATGTCCAGGTCAGTCATGGGGAACTCCAGGCCTTTCCTCCGCAGATCCTCGTAGACGGCCACCACACCCGTCAAGTCGGGCGAGCTGCGGAACGCGTCAGCCCAGGACTGAGAGGGGACAAGGGGACAGGGTTGATAACCACTGCTCAGTGGCTCCTCTGCAAGCCTGCCTGCCACCCCCAGGGAGCAGAAATTCCCTCCTGGACTTGCTGGTCCTTTGGCAGCATCACCCGGGCAGCCAGGCCTCTGCCAACTAGGCTCCCTCATTCAGAAGTCCCGTCTGCAGATAAGCAAGACGGCCCCAGTGAGAGAAACCGAAGTGGACAGACAAGCAGCAGCATTGAGGGGGGCGCCTTCTCCCGACCTGCCCCGGGCTGCCCGCACTCACCTGGATGAGGGTGAGCACCTTGTCGTGCACGATGGTGGGCGGGTTGTTTTTGGGCAGGATGGTCCTCACTAGCACACCCTCCACAAAGTCCTGGCTGGCCACCAGCACGTGGAAGCGGTGCCCACAGTTCTTGACGCAGGTTTCCAAGACCTGGATGCCGTGTGGTGCCCATGAGCACCCGGCAGAGGAGGGGGAGCACTCAGGACCCCACCCTCACCCCCCACCCACGCCCCAGCATAGAGACCCAGCAGAGGGTGTGGTTTTCTAAAGTGAGACCCAGAACATGGAGGAGCAGGGACGATGTTGGATTCAGGGGCGGGTGGCTTGGGGGTGAGCCTGGGGTGGGCAGAGGGCTGAGTACTGGCTGGAGGTCCCAGGCTGAGTGGCCTTGGTGCCCACAGAATCCTGTTCTGAGGGCTTCTCTGAGCTGAGCACAATCTAGAGGGAGGTGGCTCTCCAGGTGGAAAGCAGAGAACTTTCACTGAAATGGTGATCCTGTGGCCTGGGAAAAAGGTGTTCAACTTCCCTCCCCACTCCTGCCCCCACTTCCTGGCAGGAGCTGCCTTTGACTTTCAGTTTAGTGGATTAATCCAGATATAAGTACTGCCTAGGGGAGGTAGAGACAGCACCCTCCCAAGCCCACTCCCCAGCCAAACCCATCCTGACTGCCAGGCTGCCAGCTCATGTCTGTCCTGCCCTGCTGTGGGCAAGGACTGGCCTTGGCCTCTGACACTTGCATTATGTTTATTTTTCAGGGCCAATTAGTCCACGTGTCAATGGGAACTCAGCTTGGGCACTGCCCCCCAGAGGCCTGTGTGCAGCGAGCTTCTGTGTCACCGGGCAGGCCCTCTGCCCATGTGCTCCATGACGGGCCCTCCATGGCCCTGCTGTGTCTGTTCCCCACACCAGCAGGCTGGAGAGAACTTTTCCAAATAGCCTCTCTTGTCACTCCATGTTGGCCAGCTGTGTAGACAGGCCAGTTTTTTGCCCACAGCCCCATAGCTCGGCCAGTAAAAAATCTGCCTGCAGTGTGGGGAACCTGGGTTCAATTCCTGGGTTGGGAAGATCCCTTGGAGAAGGAAATGGCAGCCCACTCCAGTGGGCTCCAGTTTCCTTGCCTGGAGAATCCCATGGACAGAGGAGCCTGGCGGGCTACAGTGCATGGGGTCACAAGAGTTGGGCATGACTTAGTGACTAAACTGCCACCATCTGGAAGAGGGGCCCCAGGATGGCTGGGAGTCCCGCCAGGCCCCTGGTGGACTGTGGTCCCCCATGGATGGACGGATGCGGCACTCACCGTGAGAGCTAACATCACCTCGTGGAAGTTCTTGTTCCCCACGATTCTCTTCTTCACGGCTCGGAAGGCATCTTTGGGACTGGGCAGACGGACAAAAGGAAGGATGGGTGGAGGATCACAACCTCCTTATCCAACAGGGAGGCTGCGTGCCTGACATCAGGAGGTGCTGGGAGACGGGAACGGCTCTCATCCACCCAGGGGGAGGGGGGTGGGTGGGTGTGGGAGCCAGGGAAGCCTCCTCCTTCTCCGAGGCCTGCAGCTGAGCGTGAAGGGTGGGATGGTGTCAGCTGCAAGGAGTGGGGGAAGCGGTTCAGGTAGTAGAGGCAGCAGTCTGGACCAGGCCCAGGTGGGGAGGAGATGAAAGGCCACCACGTGTGGGGCAGGTGAGGGAGGGGCTGGCGAGGCCTGTGGTCATGGTGGGGAGGGGAGCGCGGCAGCTGCTCTCCCTGCTCCACCTGCAACCCCACAGCTGTCCCCACGCCTCACCCCCGTGTCTCTGTCCCTCAGCCCTGCGCAGGGGAGATCCACAGTGTCTGGGCTACTCCGGCCTAAAAGCCTCTGTGGCCCACAACTTGCACACCTACCGAGTAAAAGCCCAGCTGAAATCCTGCTGATTCATGACCTTTTCCCAGTCCTCATCTCCCGGCTGCATTTGCCCTGGGGGCTGCCTGGCTAGAGAGGACGCCCCCTAGAGGCCGGGGTGGGGGGCGGCACTCTCCTCTGACACTGCCTTCCCAGAGCCCGGCGTGCTGCAGGAGCTCAAGCAACACTTCTAGGCTGGGGAGGGCGGGAGGGGGCTGTCAGTGCCAAATCCACCAGAGGCAGTGTAGGAGAGTCGGGAACCCTGACGGGGGCTCCCTGACAGGAGAGAAGGGGGCAGCCAAGGCTTCCCGGGAACAGACCTGCGTGGGGGGCGGTGGTGACATAGGTGACACGGGGTGAAGGACCACACGGCCCCGGCTGGGGAGGGACCCTGCCCCTGGGGTGTGAGGGCAGTTTTCAACCCAATGCCCTGGGGCAGCAACTCAGCCGCCCTTGGGGCTCCAGCCTGGAGAAGCTGGTTTCTGTTCCTGGCGTGGCCGCTCACCTGTGGCCACTTCAGTGCTCTGAAAGGGCGAGTCTCCAACTTCTTACCGAGTGAGCAGAGAAGGGGTGCAGCGCCGGGAACCAGCAGCTCTGGCCCGGGTCCTGCGGCTACGGGCCTGTGGGTCTAGTCCTAGTCTGGGGGCCCGCGGGCCTAGTTCCCCGCCAGGGCACAAAGGGGACGACAAGAAGGCCGCAACCCAAGGTGGCAGCAGACAACAGACAAAGGCTTAGATGACAAGCTCAGTGAAGTCAAGGGTCATGTCTGCCCCGCTCACTGCTGGATCCCCTGGGCCTTGGGCAGAGCCTGGAACTCAGGAGGTACTCACATCAACTGCAGCTGAACAAGTATGACCCCAGTTCTGCCAATGTCTACTGCGAGATGGGGACTTGTTTCTCTAAAGACACGGCAGTGACCTCCAGCCCCAAAATTCACGACCGGGCTCCATGAGGTTTTCTGTCTCAGTCCTTTCTCTCGGTGGACCCGCCACCTGCCCACCCCTCTCCTCCACACTTAGGAGTCCAGATGCAGGCGGGCGTGTCCTCTCCCAGCACCTTGGCGAGCCCAGGGCACACGGCCGGGGAAGTGGAAGGCTCTGGCAGCCACTGAGCGCTCCTGACTGGCCCTGACTGTGTGCCACAGATGCCCACAGCCTTCTTGGCTCCGAGGTGGGTGCTGTCCATCTGCTCCCTCCACATGGTGAGGGAGCCCTCACAGGGCAACTGGACCACCGCAGGGAGAAACAGGGGGAGCGCTGAGAGCCTGTTACAACTGCCGAGCCTCATTTTCCAGACAGAGGCCTCCTCTGGTAGCTCCTCCGGTGGTGGTCATCACACCCCTCCCACCTCATCCCTGGTTTTTCCTGAGGACAGTGACCCTGTCCCCTTCTCTGTTCCCCTCAGGGCCTTGGACAGAAAAGAGCTTTGTCTCTGAAGACAAAGACCTGGGGAGGTATACAGTGATTTGCCCAAGGTCACACGCCCGTGAGCAATGCTAGTCAGAGCCCAGGAGCTGGGACCACGGTGCCTCCCCCACACCACATGCTTCATTGGGATGCCCTGACCCCAAGCAGGAGGCCGTGCCCCACGCTCCAGAAACACTAACTCTGCCCAGCCTCTCTCGGTTCTGCTGCACATTCACTGGCCCCCCTGTGATCCCGACCTTCCGTGCTGCTTTCAGATCTTAAGGAAACAAAAGTCTGTCCCTGCTCACAGGGGAAGCTAGGCATCCCTGATGCATAGTCCCGCCCATGGCATGCAGAGGGGGCTCGGGGCCACCTCCATATTCTAAGAGCCTCTGGCTGGCTTTGTCCTGTGAAGATGCCACGCAGGTAATGTCCCTGCAAGAGGAAGTTGGCTGTGCTGCGGCCACTGGGTGGGCAGCACCCAGGGGCCAGCTGGCTGGCTGCCCACCCGGCATCTCTGGGCCTCTCACCCACCTGATGAGATGGTCAGACTAGATCACGGTTCTGAAATGTTTAAGATGATCTGCAGTGGCCGCCCCTCCTGCCTCCCTCCCCCGCCACGGTCCTCACCCTTCCTCGGTCTCATTGATGATGTCACAGATCTCCATGTTGAGCGCCCAGTCCTCGCTCTGCAGGGAGCCATCCGTGGCTTTCTCTGAGGACAAGAAATCACAGGTCACAGGGGGTGTGCAGGGGTCCCAGGTGGACAAACTCAGAGAGCGGGAGTGGGGAGGACAGCGCCTGCTCTCTGGGCACCGAGGTGGGCCAGCACCATGTATATGGAGTCACCTTCATCGTCCCATTTCGTCTCTTAATTCCTATAGTAGCCATGCGAGGCCAGAAGGGAAGCCCCGGCTGAGTCTACCATGTGGGCAAGCAGATGGATTCAGAGGCCTGGCCTCAGACTGCTTGTTTTTGACATGACAATACAGAGACAGGGTTTGGTTTTATGCTTGTAAATAAGTGTTCTTTCTTGACTTTTTAATTATCTTTGGACTTGGAAACCCTTCTTAGGTTCAAAGTGTAAAAAGTTCCAAAAAGGCATCGAATGGAGAGTCAATCCACCTGCCTCCCCTGCCCCCAGCTCCCTTTTCCTCTCTCAGTTTCCTCTCAAATCTCCCAGCGATGTTCTTTAGCTCCAGAGCCAAGGACACGGGGTTTTAAATCCTGACTCTGTTACCAAAAGACCTGTCCATGGCCTCCCGCTTTGAGTCAGCTCATCTACAGACAGGTGGACACCGAGCCGCCCCGCAGAACCGCCCAGGGGAATCTGGTAATGCAAACCAGCATCGACAGGTACTTGGTGCCAAATGGGTGCTCGTGAGTGGTGATGGGTCTTTTTCTTTTTTTTTAAATTGAGGCAAAAGTCACACAAAATAAAATTCACCATTTCAGTGGCATTTAGCATATTCACAAAGGTATACAACCACCCTGTCTGTCTGGATCTTAGGGTGAGGTCTCCAGGTAGCTGGCTACAAGATTCTCCAGGCCCAGTGAGGCTGTGTTTAGAGGGCCTTTGCTGTAAGATCTGCCAAGTGTGCTCTAGTGTGAGAGGTGCTGGGACAGCAAACAGGAAGGGAAAATCCTAGGATGTTCAAAAATATTCTTCAAGAGTGAAGTGCCAACCTTGTGTCACACTGCCTGTTTTCTCTGACCTTGCACCTTCTAGGTTCCATCCACACACAGACCTAGCTTTAAAAGAAGCTGCTAAAAAAAAAAATAAATAAATAAAAGAAGCTGCAGCAGAGCGCACATATCCTGCTCGTCTCAGGCGAGAGTCTGCCCTGCATGTTACACCTGCGCGTCTGTCAAGCACACGCATGAGTGTTAACCACTGGTTGGATCAGTGGTTAGGACACTAGTCAAGATCCCCCATCATGGCTGAGTTCTCAGCTTGAGAGCCCTGCTCCAGGCCAGGAGCACCCCTGCTTGTAGCCTCGGTGCATCCCCGGGCACTGCACAGTGGGGTGTTTCCCAGGAGCCCCGATGGACTAGGCACCTAGAGCTTATTACACACGATGGTGCAGGGGAGGTTCCCGCACCACCGTGCTCAGGGGGTGACATGCCAGGCCTGCTCTAGGCAGCGGGGATGCAATGTGGACAGATGGACATGGTCCCTGCCTTGTGGTACTCAAAGAGGCCGAGCTCTCGGGACAGATGAGTAGGCTCTGTGAGACTGGTCAGGGCTCTCCTCCAGCCAGCAGGCAGTCCTATCCTGGGGCAGAGCCTGGGCTGGGCTGGCATAGTGAGATCCCTAGAACAGTGGCTTCCATGCTCTTCGTTTGGAAACTGGCCTGACTTCAGCTCCACCCTGGGGCCCCCTTGGGTCCTGCAGGCTAGATGGAGGCCTGGGTAGCTCAGGTCATGAGCCAGACAGCTGGGCATCCAGGTATGGACCTGGCAGCAGGCAGGTTGCTTGGCTCCTGGGTTAGGGCTGTGGGAGGGAATGACAAAGGGCTCCCTTTAAAAGGGTGAAGAGGGACTTGCTCATCCCACAAGTATGTCCTGGGTGTGGCTTCTCTGGGCCACACGCCCTACCCCTGGGACTTACATGCCTACTGAACCACATATGAAGAACCAAAAGAGCTGACAAGTGACCCCGATGCAGGGGAGGGCCGGGTCTGGGGGGCAGTGGCTGATCAACCACACAGAACAGCACCTCCTTCAGAAGCCACATCTCAGTGACCCCCAGTCCCTGGGCGGGAAGGACTCATCAACCCAAGTCCTGACTGCCTCTAATGATCCACCGAGTTCTGCCAGCTCCAGCCCTGGACTCGCTCTCCATCCCAGCCTCTCCCTTCCCTGCCCTGCTCTCTGCCAGCCAGGCCACCTCCCCACCCTTGCCTCGCTCCCCTCACCCGTCCTCCATGCTAACCCAGAGTGAACTTTCTGGAACTTGAAAGTGATTGTGTCCTTCCAGTCCCAAATCCTTCAAAGGTCCCTTAGCCCCCTGCTGGACCCACAAGGCTCTTCCACAGTGGTGATATTTTCACTTCCCAAGTTATATTGCTAGGTAACACCCAGCTGTTCACATAAAGAAGGTGACTAGGCCCTGGCACCCATAACGTGGTCACTACTGCCCTCGTCTAACTAATGGGGAAGCTGAGACATGGAGAGGTCGCACGGTGCTGAGGGAGGGTGGTTATGGCTCCACCGCCCTACCCCCCATCGGGCGCCAGGGACTGGTTTTCCAGAAGGATGCGCCCAGACCACTCAGGCCATCTGCCCCCTCCTTCCGGACCCTGGCTCCACCAGCAGCCCTCAGTGGTTCCTCCATTGGTTCCTCCCTATGACTGCCCCCAGGGACTGCTGAAAACCACGGCACCTCCCTCCTCCTGGGGGAGAGAGCTGCAAAGTCTCAGAAGGGATTATGATCACTTTGGAAAGACAAGCGGATGTTGAGGGGGCAGATGGGATATTTATGAGAGAGAGAAAGCCATCCTGAGGAACCAGGGTTGGTGCAGTGGGACCCCTGGAGCGCGAGATGCCAACCTGAGCACAGGGCCAAGCTCTTTAGTCCTGAGTGCCAGCCATGGGCGGAGCCATTCAGAGGATGGAGCTTTTTGTAGGGGGTTTGGAGTAAAGGGGGTGCTGCAGTCAGTCTGAGCAGGTAGGAGGTGAGGAAGAGGCAGAAGGGAGACAAGAGACATCTGAGCAATTCCAGCAGAAGGGAGGTGTGCCCAGACCCCTCCCATCAGGACTGGGACAGTTCTAGGACTTCCTCAGTAAAGATGTCCAGAGACTTCCCTGGTGGGGTGGTCCAGTGGTTAAGACTCTGTGCTGCCAATGCAGGGGGCACCGGTTCTATTCCTGGTCAGGGAACTAAGATCCCGGATGTTGAGCAGCTTGACCAGAAGATTTAAAAAAATAATAATAAAGATAAAAGAAAAAAGAAAAGAAAAAAAGGTCCAAGGGGTAGGCATGCTCCATTAAAGGCAGAAATTTAAACCCACAGGAATCTGGGGATGTGTGTTTTGTTTTTAGTTTTAACCACAGAAGTAACTCAGCTGGCTATTTTAAGAAGGCGGAATAAAAACACTGACAATGGTTACTAGTTCCAAAAGAATGACAGCTGACTTCCCGAGCTCTCTGCTGTTGGCCGTGACCTTTGGAGGCCCTGGGGTGATCCTACCCTTGTCCCCCAGCTCCTGAGGAAGCAGGGCCCTATGAATCACCTGCTGCCGTCTGGGCGGGCAGGTGGAGGTTGGGGATCTTGGGGCGTCCGTCTGTCTGCTCAGCAGTCTGTCCTCTCTGTGAGGGGCTGGTGCCGGCACAGTCAGAGTGGTGGCACAGCTTTGGAGTGGGACAAGCCTGGCCTCACCTCGGAACTCGGAGACTCCGGGCAAGGATCTGAGCCTCAGAGTCTTGGTTTCCTCATCTGTGAAGCTGGAAGAAGACGGCCTCCCACACAGGAGATGGGACTTTTTGGCCTGACAATGTGCAGTGCGTCAGCTGAAGAGCAGCGGCAGGTCACTGCTGAGTCCCATGACCATGACCCGGGTTGAGAGCAGCAGACAGTGGCCACCACAGTCTCCAGCTGCAGGCCCCTGGAGCCAGCCTGCTCGACCCTGGGGCACCCTGGGTTTCTGGAGAGCCCACGCTCTCAGCCATGGGGGAAGCCCTGCTTCGCAGGAGGCCACTTCTGTGGGGCTCAGGGGACCTGTGGTCACCACTGTGGGTGCCCATCCCCCTGACCACCTCCTGCCAGGTCAGCCTGAGGGCAGCAGCCTAGAGCCGCCTCCCCGCCATCCTGCACGTTCCGTCTCTGGGTCCTCACGGGCCCGGCTGCTCAACGTGTCTCAGAGGTGCCCAGCTCCGTCATCACGGTCGCAGCTCTGGTTCCTGACCTGTCTCCCACCCAGCCCTGTACCATCACCTCCACACTCTCCTCTCCCAACATAAATCCAACCAGCGCTCTTCTCTGTCTAAATATTGTCCATGACACCCCACTGCCCGAGGGTTGAAAACCGGATCTCTTCAGGGGCTGAGAGGGACATCTGAGGCCGAGCTTGGCCACAATCTGCTGTGGTCTCCTCCCTCCCTCGGCTGGCCTGGTTCTTTCACGCATCAGGGCTTCTGCTTGGGGCGCCCGGCTCCCCTCCAGGTAGGCACCAGGTCACAGGTGATGGTGAGACCTCAGCCCTCACCACCACCACTTGCCGGCTTCTCAGCACAACCAAGCACAGCGCTCCACACTGCCCTCAGCACAGCCCCCGGCAGAGGGTGGGAGCACCGAGGGGCACAGAGAGGCCAGTGGCTCACCCACGGCCGTGCGGCGTGCGTGCTGCAGGGCGGAGGTTTGAACCCCAAGAGTCTCTCAGCTACTAGGTTGCGTGCCTCTCAGACATACTGAACACGTGTTATCTGGGCCCTGGGAGACACGGATGAGCAGAGCCGGCCAGGTCCTGCCTTCAGGAAGTCTGCAGCCTGGGGGGCAGCCACAGTGGCATCACAGAAGGGCAAAACGCCTGGACAGAAAAGTGCGGGTGCTGAGACAAGTGCGGGGGGTGCGGTTCAGATGTGCCAACGGGAGGGCCTGTGAGGCCCTAGCCCAGGGCTGGCCCCGCAGTGAGCCTCCAGACTCCAGCCGTGACCGGCTCATCCTGCCCCTCGGCATGACGCTGTGGACGACAGCGACCAGACCTTTCCTGCCCGTCAGCCGGGGACAAGGAGGTAAATACTGCAGTTACTGTAACGCACCCTCTACAGCCCACAGCACGTGCGGGGACAGCTCACACCCACACCCAGAAGTGGAGGGTGGGGGTGCGGAGCCGGTCCGGGAGCTCCGGACCTGTGCGCTCCCCACTGCTCTGCTCCCACCTGCCCCACTGCATGCCGAGCTCTGGGGATATCTCTGTCTCTCCGGGCCCACCCTCTGGCGGGACGGAGAGCAGAGGTCCAGCCAACGTTTGGGGAAGGACCAGCCGAGGCTCCAGGCCACCTCGCCACCCCAGGTCGTGCTGAGCACCCGCCCCACCGTGTCCTGGGGAAGATTCCTCGTGTGTCACTGACCTAAGCTCCCCTGTCCACTCTTGAGCCCCTCTGCTGCTGGGATGTGGCTTACAAATAACGACCTGTCAGAACTCAGTGGGTAGACTTTTCTTTCTAGATTCAAATGAAATATGGTTTGCAAACAGTAATGAAGTGTTTTAAAGGGTGAGGTCAACAGCTAAAGTCCCACCTTGACCATGACCAGGCCCGGGGCAGGGCTCACCGACCTGGGTAGAAGGAGAGGTAGCTGACCGTGATCAAGCAAGCAGTGACATGAGGCATCGGATCTACCCAGAGCTCCCACGGGTCCTCTTTCCAGATCTTCCTCCTATGACCAGCTCCCCTGCGAGGGTGCCCACAGATCACCTTCAGGAACTGTCACCTTTCCAGTGTAATCGGCCACCTACTCATATCGCTCAAAGGAACCATGGTGAACCCTTGAGGAGATTTCCCTTCTGGTCCTTACTGTTTTCAGGCTTTAAAAAACACACCAGCATCATTTTTTTTAAAGCGTGTAATGGTACTGTGATTATGGCTCATTTGTTTCTATGTACGATTCCTGTTCCATACCCTTAAGAGACACACAGAAATAGTTGTGAGTGAAATGAAAGGCTGTTTGGAATCCGCTGTAAGTAGTACCCACCCCTCAGCTCCCTGCTGCCTCCCACCCACTTCTGCCTCCATCCCTGGCCCAGGGCCCCTTTGCCCCTCTGTCCACCTCCCCACTGCCTCCCAGGTGCCCTCTTCCTGCCCTTCTCTTCTCCCTCCCACGACACACTCTGAGCGGCTCCCATTCGTCCAGCCCTGCGCCAGGTGCCAGAGGGGCAAAGATGAAGAACAGAATCCCTGCCCTTGGGGAGGCCGACAGCAGTCAGTGAAAACAGCTGGAGGCATGTGTTTAGTGCAAAAGGACAAGTGATGTGACTGAGGTCAGTCCAGGGCACTGGGGAGCCGGGGGTAGGGGTCAGCACCTGCAGGAGGAACCGGGAAGGTTCCAGTGAGGAGGTACTGTCTGGGCTGAGCACAGAGCATGAGCTGCTGGGCTGGAAAAGATGAAAAGGGACATTCCTGGGAGAGGAAGAGCTGAATGAAAGACTCCAAGATGAAACCTCAGGGGTGAAGAGGAGAAGAGGAGACACAAGGGGCTTGAGGGTCGGTCTGAAGGGCCCGAGGGAGGAAGACAAGGCTGTTCTGAGACCAGGAAAGATCCCGGAGTCGGAGGTGGGCTAAGGGTCCCGGAGGGAGTGGGGCAGCCAGAGGAGAAGGGCAGTGATGAAAACTGCCCGGAAGACCAGTCCTCGGAGCAGGACAGAAGGAATCGGGCATGGACACCCCTGGCCTGCCCCCTAGCAACTCCTCCCTCATCCCCACCCAAAACAACAACCCTGCTACCCACTAGCAGTGCCCAGTCCAGGAGTGGTCAAGCCACCCAGTCCTGACCCCTGGGGAGCATGGGGTGTCTGCGGGGCTCGGCTGTGTCGGCTGGGTGTCTGTCTGTCACATGCAGGCAGGGTACCCCAAAGCTTGGTGGTGGATGTGGTGTGGAGACTGGTCTTCTCCCCACTTCCTCCTCCGCTGCCCGGGCCTTCTACCTGGGCCCTGCTTCCTATGGGGCCTTGCCTCTGTGCTGGGCCAGCAGGACTCTGCGCAGACAAGACTACTAGCTCTGTTCAGTGTTACAGTGACTGCAGTATTTACTGCTTTGTTTCCGTCTCCTCCATTAGGCTGTGAGCTCCAGGGTGGAGACTGTGAGTCATGGAATTCTCTACACCAGGCTGGATGACGGGGCCTGTGAAAAACCTGCAGGACATGTTTGATGAATGACTGAATGAAGGATGAGGCCATATTCGCCAGGACAATAAGCCCTTAGAGCACTTTAACTTAAATGAACTACTCCCACCCTCTGGCCCTCGTAGACCCTTTAGTAGTGGCTGTGTAGGACTTCACTTGGCAGTCCTATGAACTTTTAATTTTTTTTTTTAACTTTTTCGGCCGTGCCGCGTGGATCTTACTTCTCTGACCCCTGCATTGGAAGTGTGCAGTCTTAACCACTGGACTGCCAGGAAGTCCCAGTCCTATGAATACTTTTAAAAACTACCTTGCGTGTGTGCTCAGTCACTTCAGTCCTATCAGACTCTGTGATCCCATGCACTGTAGCCTGCCAGACTCCTCTGTCCATGGGATTCTCCAGGCCAGGATAGTGGAGTGGGTTGCCACGTCCTCCTCCAGGGGATCTTCCCGACCCAGAGATTGAACCTGTGTCTCTTATGTCTCCTGACTTGCAGGTAGGTTCTTTACCACTAGTGCCATGTGGGAAGCCCTAAAAAGTACCACAGCCCTCTTTAACCTGACCTCCGCACCACATCCTCAGTTCCTGTGACCACTCCACTCTGACGTGACCTCCAGAGCCTTCACCATTCCCATCAGCCCCTTGGGACACTGGCCAGCTGAGCTGTCCTCCTGGAAACGCAGTGTGGAAACTCACGCACCTGTCCACATGGGAGGCGGTATCCGGGCTAACTCACCCTGTGACTACATTAGATGTTTCTTCACTCCACTGTGTGGACCTGACCCCTACAGAGTCTGTTGCTGTGAAAGACACTCTCCACTGGTGTCCTCTATTGAGGTGTTCTAATCTCCCTTGCAGTCAGAAGAGGCCCTGTGACCCAGCACTGGCCTCTGACGTTAGTGGAACTTTCTGGTGGCTCCCAGGGAAGGTTTTCCTCTCCCGGTAACAGAGGCAGTGCTGGGAGGTGCTAACTGTGCTCTGTTATGTGCAGTCCAGCAGAAGGAGGAAAGCAATATGCTAAAGGTTGGGGGTGGGTGGGTGGAGAAATGCAGAAAGAAGAATTACAAACAAACTCAAACTACATGGATTCTGGACCCACACATTTCCACTGTAAAAGAAACCCGCCAGGTCCCTGTCAATTCTAAGGGGAAGCAATGAGGTGGGAAAATTAGGAGAGTGGGATCTGGACACAGACAAATCCCAGTTCAAGTCCTGACGGGAGCACTCGCTGACTGTGTGACCGGAGTGAATTCCTTAACCTCTCTGTGCCGAGTTCCCCTCCGGCAGAACAGAGGAAAGGATAACTAAAGCACCGACCCTCAGAGGAAACGAGAGAAGGCACTTCATGTGCTCCGCGTCCCACCCAGCACAACAGTCAGCCCCCAAACACACGTTACCAACTGGAAATATCAACCCCCAAATCATTGCTTGGAAATTTCAAGCATCCCCCCAAAAATAGCTTTTCAAATCACACACATGCAGAAGCCATTCTTTCCCGCCCCAGCCAGCAAACCGTCCTGAAGCCCACTTTCCAGTGAATAGCTCTTTCCAGACCCAACATGGAAAGCTCGATCATTCTCCTAAGTTGCTGAGCCAGCCTTCCCCCAACCCTGGCTGCCTCTCCCCTGCCATTTTGTAACCACAGGCCACAAGAGGAACTCGAAAATACCTCGCAGAAGGCATAACTTTGGCAACCCACAATTTTAGAGTTGATACAGCTAACTATAGTACCTAACTGGAGAAAATTCCAATTTGCTGAAGGAGGGCTTTTGAAAAACTATTCAGGTAAGAAGGAGCAAAACTGTGAAAACAGAGGTTTGAAGGGGCTGGCCAAGGCATATATGACATTCTTTTTTCCTTCCCCCAACTCATGAATGCAAAAGATGTTACTGACATATGTAGGCATGTATGTATTTATGTACCTATCTATCTATAGAGAGATTTAAGGGATTGCTTGTGCTATTGTGGAGGCTTGGCAGGTTCAAAATCTGCAGGACAGACTAGCAGGAGACAGATGCAGTTCAAGTCCAGGGTCATCTGCTGGCAGAATCCCATCTTTTGGGGAGGCCAGTCTTTCTTCTATGCAACTGGTCAGATGAGGCCCATCCACATTATAGAGGGTAATCTGCTCTTCTCAAAGACAGACTTAAATGTTAATTTCATCTAAAAAAAATACTTTCACAGAAACATCTAGATTAATGTTTGGCTAAATATCTGTGTGGGCTTTCCTAGTGGCTCAGCCAGTGCAGGAGATGCAGGTTTGATCCCTGGGTTGGGAAGATCCCCTGGAGGAGGGCATGGCAACCCACTCCAGTCTTCTTGCTCGCAGAATCACCTAGACAGAGGAGCCTAGTGGGCTACAGTCCATGGGGTTGCAAAGGAGGTGACACAACTTAGTGACTAAACAACAACCACAAATATCTGGGTACCGCGACCTGGCCAAAACGGACACACGAAGGGAATCAACCAGGGTTTATCCTGCATCAGTGTATTCCAAGTTCCAGGTGAACAGAGGACATCTCTGCCTGGCCTTCGGTTCTCCTGGTCGCAGTCTCTGTGACTGGCTGGCTCCTCCCTCCCGATTCCCTCCTTCCCTTCTCTGCTTTCCCCGCAGGTGTGAAGCCCAATTCCTCCCCATGGCTCCTGCACAGCTGCTTGGCTCTTCATGGCACCCTGGGGTCTCTACCAGTTCTCAAATCTTCCATGTCCATGCAGGCACAATCCCCTTGGAGGTTCTGTCACTTGCCTGGGGACATAGCTGGGGAGGGGAGGAGCTGGTACTTGAACCCAAATCTTCTGATGCAGGGTCTGTGTTCTGAGCCTATTCAGATTGCTTACATCCGAGTGGCTGAAATGCACCACCTGGGATCACGAGCAAACCTGGGATCAGGTGGGCTCATGAACAAACATAAAGAAATTTTTAGAGTTGCCTATTTAATGTCGAGTAGCTTGTCAAAGTCATGATTTCAGGATGTAATTACACAGGATAAGGCCAACTTTAAAAAGGTAACTGAACAAAAGGAAAATACTACGAAAATAAAACTAAAGGTGGGACACAAAGGGCAGAAATCCGGAGAGAGCTAGCTTAGGCAGTGACTTACGTGATAAGGAGGTAAAGAGTTAACTTGTCCTGAATCCTCCTGCTTTTCATGGAGTGATGGCCCCAGGCTAATTAGAAGACTGAGAGTTTTTGTTTTTTTCTGTAACCAGAAGGGCGGAAATCCAGGACTTTACTCTTATTTCTTTGAGCTCAGGGAGGGAACAAAACCTATTTACCAGTTCCATCTGTAGGGTCAGGCAAAGGCTTTAATTCCCATGTGAGAACCGGCTCCACCCCACAGCCTGAAACCTGACCTGTCTGCGACTGTGGCTGCCACCCAGTCTGCGACTGCTCATTCCCAGTAACACCAAGACCAGACAGAGGCCGTGCTGGGGCCAGGGCCCTAAGTGGACACCCTGGCTCCCCAGCAACCTTAGACTCTGCCCCAGTAATGATGATAAGACCTGGGGAAAATCACAACAGCTGACAATTATGGACAATTACTGTCTGGTGGGCACTGGGCCAAGTGCTTCACGACGTGACCATATGAGAACCTCCCTACATGGCTGAACCTCCCAATCCTGACTGCTCCCTGCTATTATTATCCTTATTTTTTAGACAGGAAATTGGAGAACAGAGAGGTTAAGTAACTTGCTCCAGGTAACAAAGCAGATGATGGATAAACCAGGATTTGGACCACCTGGTCTGACCCAGGAACACACCCCATGCGGCCATCTGACTCAAAGCCCTTTCTAGATATTAGTCCCTGTTATCCTTAAGACCCAGATTTTGGGTTCTAACCTGGTGCCAGATCAAAGAATCGGAGCTTCAAGCTGCAAGGGCTCCCCATAGCAAAGAGTGGGAAGTGGTAGAGATTCTGACTCAGGAGGTCCAGAGTTGGAGCATTCTCAAGTATCTCTAACAGGGATGCCTTGGGACCCCATTCTGAAGCACACTGTCCTCTATCATTCTGCCTCTGGCCAAGAGGTCAGCAAACTATAAACTCATGTGCCAAAAGGAGTCTGCTTTTGCATGGCCCACAAGCTAAGAATGGTCTCTACAATTTCAAAGGGTTGAAAAAAAATTCCAAAGATCATTTCATAACATGAAAATACATGAAATTCCCACTTCAGTGTCCATAAGTGAAGTCTGATTGGAACACAGCCACGTCCCTTCACTGACATTGTCTGCTTTCGTGCTCTGAGGGCAGAGGCCAACAGATTGCAGCACAGGCCCTACAGCCCACAAAACTGAAAATATTTACTCTCTGGCCCTTTACAGAAAAAGTTTGCAAATCCTGGTCAAGTTTACCCTGCCAGCCACACAATAGCCTCCTTACAGCCTCCCCCCACTCCATACCTCCAGTGCTGGGGAGCTCACTACCAAACAACGCACCCAGTCCTGCTGTGAACCGTCCTGGCACGGAGCTCCTTGGAGTCATGGAATAGTTCCATCACCCCTCCACAGCGCCCATCCGTTTCTTTCTTCTCTCTAGTATCATCCTCCCCCCGTCCTCACTGTCCCCTCAGCTGTTCAGTCCTCTGTGAATGAGGGAGAATGTGGCCCCTAACAGAAAGCAGTGAGAAGGAAAGAGATGCAGTCAGGAGTGAACGTGAGCTGGACCCAGGTCTCCTGCCACCTAGCCTGGTGACCCCTTGACAGCACCTGAATGTCCGGTTTGGTTTCCACTCTTTGCTCCCCAAAGGGCAGCCCTCAGGGCCTGTGGTCTCCCACCCATGATGCCTTCTGGGAGCCCCCTGGCTTGGCCTTTGTAGGGCTAAGAGTGGCTCTCCCTGACTTTTCACCTCTCCCGTCCGCCCCAGGGCTCAGTCTTAGGCTCTGACCTTTCCTCCTGCTCCACAACAAGGGGGTGGTCCCTAGGCACTGCCTGTGTTTACAGTCTCTGCTGTTTGCAGCTGGCTCTCCTGGGTCAGCTGTGCCTCTAGTCAAAGTGCTGGGGTGAGCTGACAGCTGGAAGTGGAAAATTGGGTTCTTAAAACACAGCCAGCAAGAGCTGTCCTCAGAGAATACCTGGGATGGGTTTTTAAATCCTTGGAAGAAGAGGGCTGTGTCAACAGCAGCTAGTACTCACTATCTGGGGTCCTTTCAGCCACAGGCTGCTGCCCACTGGAAGCTTTCCTGATAGATAAAGCATCACCCACCATTTCAGTAAACAAAAGCACTTGTGGCCATCAAGCCTTTGGTTACAGAGGCACCCGCCCTCCACCAAAGTGCACCTTGAGCAGAGTTCAGGATGGAGAAAAAGAGTATACTGGGCCTAGATAGTGAAGATGCATACCAAAGGAATGCCTTCAAAAAGCCCAAACTCTTTCATCTTCCCACACAGAGAAAAGCACTAAAATCATTAATTTGTGATATCTGCTTTTTGTGATTAGCAGTCATCTTTTGATGTCTGACTGTGTCCACCCTCCCTCCCCCCTCCCCCCACCCCCAGCAAAAACTCATATATCTCCTGGCTCCCCACCCCCACCAAACCTGGAACAGTCCCTCGGAGCTATCTGAGAGACTGCCTCCCGGGCTGTAGTTCTCAGTGAGGGCTCCAGACAAAACATGATTCTCAACTTGTAGGTTGCGCATATTTAGTTGACAGGTGAGTGATCTGGAGGAGGAAATGGCACCCCACTCCAGTATTCTTGCCTGGGAAGTCTCATGGACAGAGCAATCTGGAGGGCTACAGTCCATGACGTCGCAGAGAGTTGGACACGACTGACCGACTGAGCACGAGAGACCTGGAAACATTCGGGGGCCCAGCGTGTGCCACAAGCAGAAAAGCAGGTCTGTGGGCCAAACAACAGCTGTGGATGCTGGAGGGCTGGGCTGCTCCAAATTTCAAACTGGCGTTGACCAGCCAGAGGCAGAGTGGTGAGGGTGCAAGAAAGGACCTCAGCTCTGCAAGCAGAGATCTGGGTCTGGGTCCCGACTCTAGAAAGCTGGGAAACCTTGGGAAGTGACACCTTCTTTCAGACTTACTTTTGGTGATTGGAAAAAAACAGCAAAACCTTGTAGGCTTGAAACCGACTCCCCCTAAAACTGAGTTCCTCTGTCAAGTTCATATTAATTTCTTTATCCAAAACTTTATTCCCTTTCTTGTCCCACACCTGTTCCCCCCAAGACTGAAGAGTATCAAAGAAAAGCGGGCTTTGAAACCCGCTGGTATTCTGCAGGGCCCGTCTGGGCATGAAAGCTTTTCAGTGCTCCCCATTTCTTGTTTATGCGGAAAAGGCTGCTGTCTCCTAAATCTTCCCTGAGTTTCAAAGGGCAGATTCAGTTACTCATTAGGGGAGGGAGGGAACCCGGAAACAAAAGAAAAGCAGTCAAGAAACAATAGTGCAACAATAAAAAAGAGTCCTAGTTCCTTCTCAAGGGATTTACTTGACAATCTGATACACATCTCTGAGTTCTACTATCAGAGCTGGGGCCCCACCCAGGTGGATGAGGGTGACTTCAAGCCTGCACAAGTTCGGACCCCGGACTGGATGGAACCAGAAAGCTGATGCCTAAGATTCCAGGAGCCCCTCCCACCAACCAATCAGAAGCAAGTTACAAACCCTGGAGTTCCACCCTCCTAATTTTGCCTTTACAAACTCCTCCCAGAAAACCAATGGGATTTTGGGTCTTTTGAGTATGCATAGCCCAATCTCCTTCCTTGGCCCCTGTAACAAACTTTTCTCTGCTCCAAACTCCCACTTTGGTTTGTTTGGCCTCACTGCACATCCAGCACACAAACCTGGGTTTGATAATAGGACTGTGATAACAAGTATGGCACCTGGTGTTTGCTCACAAACTGTTACGTTCCTTTTTTCCTTTCTTCCCTCCAGTAATGTGTCAGCACGATGCTAAGTACCTAGGGTCTGGATCAGTAAGATTTGGAATCTGTTCTCACAAAGCCTAGTCCAGCAGAGGAATCACATGCACAACTACTAACAGAATGCCTCGGTGCTTTATTAGTGTGACGTTGGTGAAAATAATAAAAATGATGACAATGTTTCCTGCAAACTGACAATGGGCCAGGCCCTCTCCGAGAGCATCTCACTTCACTCTCACAACCACTCTGAGAAATGAATGCTGCTATAACCACCATTCCACCCAGGAAGCAGAGGCTCAGAGCCCAAAGGCAGACAGGGAGTGAGCCTGAGGAGCTAGAGTGATAGGAGGGCACAAAAGCAATGGCTGGATCTGAAGGGGTCAACGAAGGCCTCATGGAATAGGTGATGATGCCTGGAGCTTTGAAGGAGGCACTGGCAGCAGGCATTCCAGGCAGAGCGAGCAGCAAGCAGAAAGGGGTGTGAATGGGTGACTGAAAACTTTCTGAGTCGAGAGACACTGAGCTCTGATTTACACCATCAGGACCTACAGTCAGCGCTGCCGACTGGACAGGGCTCTACGCTCAACAGGGGGATGAAGCTGGCAGGCGGGAGAAGAGATTATTTCAATCCTGCAGTTTATAGAAATGCAAGCAGCTCATACTAGGTCATTAGTAATTACAGCTGATCAGGGCTGTTGCTCCCCCACACCCCCGGGGGTGGAGGCGGGGGGGAGGGGCGGTGGGGAGAAAAGAAAAGGAATACTGAGGGTATTAACTCAAACAGCAGACATTATTCATTTAATTGTACTTTTAGAGCCTCTTCAGCTTTGCTTCAGATTTCAGGGACTCAGAGGGGTTCATCTCAGCTTTCTGACCATGTAACTGGGGTCTTGGGTGAGTCCTATTTTCCACCTTCCCTCTCTTGGCCTCAGTCTCCAGTGTAGAGTGAAGGGGATGGGCTAGGATGGAGGTTTTCAATCTGGTGGCCACCTCAGATCTATAGCCTTTGATGCTATAACAAGTCTTCCAGGGGATTCTGATGATAGCTCTGGATTAGAAGAGCCCCAGGATAAGGACTGTTCCTGCAGTAAAACATGGTCTGTGCTCTAAAGGAATAAGAGTTAGTAGCATGCTCTTTGGATTGAATATTTCTTGCCCAAAACAGGTAACCCTTCAGGGTAAGAAGAGAAGACTCAAGCCTGGAGTCCCAACAAGCTTTTCTAGAAAGCCTCTGGCATATTAGGCTGACTGTGAACCAGAATTTTTTTCTTTTTTGGGGGTGGGTGGGTAGGAAGTCTCAAGCTTGACATGTGATAAAAGCAGAGGTTTCTACAGTTGGAGAAATACAGACAAGAGATGAGCTGCCTTCTCTTTTCAGCTCCCAAACAATGACTCATCAGAGTGTGTGTGCGTGTGTGTGTCATCAGAGAGAGAGAGAGAGAGAGAGAGAGAGTGTGTGTGTGTGTGTGTGTGTGTGTGTAGCAGGTGGATGAGGGTCCTGAGAGAGCAGTTGCCCCTCTTAGGTCCAGGAACTTCCTGGTGTGTAAATTCTCTGCTGACAGCATCCTCTTGAATACATTTGATTACAAAACCTCAAAAGAGCCACAAACAGCCGGCGGGGGGCAATTTCAACACAGAGCTGGGTTAACAGACTTAAGTGAGGTTTGACTTCTAAGACAGCAAGAATGAAAAGAATGTCTTGTCTAAAAGATCCAGTTTTCCCAGTCTGGACTTAAGGCTAAAAATCATCAAAAAGATAGAGAGAGGCTTTTAGAGTACTTCCCTCGGTTTATTCAGGCAAGAAGGCACACCCAGACTGTTCTGGAGAAGTGTCCGGGCCATGGCCTGTGGCTTCACTGAGTTGGTGGGCAGGAGTGAGTGTCTGTGAGACCAACTGTTCAGCCATTCTCAGGATTTTGGAACCCTCATTTGGTGGTGTCTCAGTAACAATAATAAATATTACCACCTTCTTTAACAGAGCATCTGCCACGTGGAAGGCACTAAATCCTTCACACTTATGAACGAGTTTAACCTACACAACAACCCCAAGGAGGCAGGGATCATTATTATCCCCTAATCACAGGGGAGGGATCCTCTACAGACAGCCAACGCCGCACCATTAGTAAGTCTCCAGTCAACAGGTGCCAAGGGAGTCAGGAGACCTGGGCTCTGAGTGAGCCTGTGTCTCGCCCAGAGGGCTTGGCCCTCCCATCTGCTGAGAAATGAGGGAGGCCGAATCAGGTGGTTTTGAAGATCCCTTCCAGCTCCGAACCTGCGACTCCACGCGGTCCATTAGGGGCCGGTTGGTGAGGTGGCTACGGCCGGCAGTTCCTGAGCCTTTGGCCTGGTCTTCTTGTGGGGTGGACTCCCCAGCGTCTAGCCCCGGCTGGGCGGAGAAAAGGCTCCCAGCCGCCTGCCCGCAACATGCCCGCCCGGCCGCCAAGCCCCAGCCTCCTGGTCCTTGAGAATGGACTTCCAGCCCTTCTCAGGTATCCGCGTTCGCAGCTCCAGACGAGCCAGGAAGAAAATGGCAAGAGCCCAGGTGGTGCAACCCGTGCGGGGGAGGTGACGGCAGAAACCATCGAGGGACCCAAGGACTGCAAAAACCACGCAGTCCCTTTAACCCCCAAAACTTTCTGCCTGGATTCGCGACCCCAGCAGCTGCACATTGGCTGAGCCGCGACCGCCCGGGCCCGCCTCCTCTCTTTATTTATTGGCTGCCGTGGGCATCCATCACAAGCCGAGGCTTCCTAGTGGACAGCGGCTTTTGTCAATCAAAGCAGGCGGGAGGCAGGGCGGGGCCGGGTCTGGGAGAGACACGCCAGCCTCACTCCCCTCCCAGTCTCCCTCTGGCGTGTGACTCGGGACCTGGAGGTGCCCCGGGGGGCCGGGGTCGAGCGCGGAGTGCTGCGTTGGGGCTGCGCGGGGCCCCGCGGACTCACCGATGCGCTGTCCCACCGGAGAGCTGAACGGGTTCCCCAGGAGAAAGTCCATCGCCACTGCTGCTGCTGCCACCAAGCCGGGGAATCAGCTGACAGCAACCGCCAGCGCCGCGGACCCGTCACGTGACGCGCTGGACCGTCCTCGAGGAGGCGCGGCCGGGGCGGGGCAGAGGGAGTCTGGAGCCCGGAGCCCAGCCGCAGGCCCCGCCCCGGACGTGGAGTGTCGGCGCCCTGAGGCGGAGGGCGATGACCTCACTGCGGTTAACTCGGCGTCGGCGGACGTCACGCACTACATAGGGCGACTGCGGACCAGAGGGCGTGTGTTTCGTTAAGCCACGCCCTCCATGCTTCCTTAAGGATTTAGGGGCGCGGTCTTTGAACTCTTCACATCTGGAAAACCCAATCTCAGACCAGGGAAATGGCTTGGGTAAGGTTACCCAGCAAGCCGAGACCAAAGCTCTAGCTCTTAGTCTAAGCTCCTGGGACCTCAATATGACTACACACCCGCTGCTGGGGTTGACAGCCTCTCTGTCCTGCTGCCTCCCTACCCAGAGAGGACGCTTCCTGTTTGAGGCTGAGGTCTCCTGACTGCAAAATGCGTCATGTTTGCAGCCCAGATTCCCTTACCTCAAATAGGAGGCAAGGGCCAAGGTTTTTCGAGACCTTGACACCGAGACACACCTCAGTGAACTGCAGCTAGTTATTGGCTAGAGCTCAGGGTGGCAGAAAGCATGCAAATGTTATGAGTGGGTCCTAGGACACATCTCTGCCACTCATTTACTGTGTGATTCAAACAGCAGGCTTCCATTTTCTCTGAATTCTGGAATTAGATCAAGGACTTATAACCTTTATTTTTTTAGGTCACAGGTTCCTTTGAGAAATTGTACAAAGCATTGGAGCGTTTCTGAAGAAAAAGGGCGAGATAGAATTGTACCTCAGGGGGGTTCTGGGGTCCCTGAGGTACACCAGTGGACCCCAAGCTAAGAATCTCAAAGGCTTTCTCCAGCTTTGTAATTCAAATATCTTCTTCCATGTTCCCGTGTGCCATGTTTCAGCTGTGTCACTTACTCATTAGATATCTTATCGGTTATATTTTTTTGCTTCTAATGACATGTACTCCAAAAGATACAATAACCAGTGCTTTGGTAGTCTGAGCTACTGTGAGGTGCTTTAGTATTTATCGAACATATTTGTGAATTTTTAATTTGAAAGGCTAGTAAATTTCACAAATTTAGGATGATAGAAAACTTGAATTACAATTTTATCACTTCTGTATGTTAACTGAGCAATCAATAGGGTCTGACATCTTTACTGTATGATATAAAAACTTTATTGAAATCATGTACTCCTGTGCTTTGAAGTGTTTTAATAATGCTCATGAGACATGTTAATACATGCCCAGTCCCCCCAGTAGTCTATATGCTCCTTGAGGCTGGGATACTATGTCTGTTTCTCTCACTGTTGTCCAGCACTATGACTAATGCTTGAAAATTTAAATTAGTAATGGTATTTAGCCTATAAAGGGGGGATGTGCACTTATGATGATTTTCATGTCAGGTAGGTACCTTCTATGTTTTTTTTTCATTTAAGTATATTGCTTGTTAGTATGGAAAGTATTTGGCATGATTCTCCTTTGGATTCTTCCATTAATCTTTAATATCCCTATGTTAGATGACTAGAAGTTCTTGCCTTCTTGCATCATTCTGGTTTGAAGTGATTATAGGCAGATCGTGGCTTTACTACAGAGAATAGAACAGTCATAGTTTTATCCTTCATGGTAAGAAAGCAGAAACCACCCACATACCCCCAAACAGGGAGTGAAATTATATTAACTCCATGCAGACAGAAAGTTGTACAGCTATCAAATTAGAAATGGAAATGTGTAGATTTTGTCAATACAATAAATAGTAACGTAAATGGCAAACATTAAGTGCAGTATAAAACTATGTCTTCAAACTATTTCCTAACAGGGAACAAACTTGTTCAGTAAATAGTCTGTTTTAATTTTTTCTTTTAAGTATTTTAGCAATATCAATATCAAATGCCTTACTATGGATAAAAATGTTGAAGTCCCTTAAGACTGACAGTGCATAAATGTAATATAATTGATTATAACCTTTAAGTACTTTTAAACAAAAAAATTAAGATACTCTGCTTTCAAAATGTAAAGACCATAGTATGACAAGAAAAGTGAGGTCCCTATAGTAAAGTCCCGCTAGGACAAAAGAACACTTGGACAATGAAAAGGTCTGATAGTTTTCCTGCAATCACATTTGCTCAGGACTGCAGATAATGGAGGATTCTGATGAATTACATACACAATTTAAATTTGAAAGTGGCTTGGGGTAGAGGAGAGCCTCGGCTTCGGCTTCGGCCTTTGCTGTTCCAGTGTGCTTATTCTGGCTTTGCCATTTACTTAGCTGTTTAAACTCAGGGAAAGTGCTTTCCTGTATCTGTCTCATTTGTAAAAGGGGATAATGTTTATAAAGCTTTGGGGGAGGATTAAGTGTAATAAAATATGCACAACACTCTCTTCATTCAGCAATATGGTGATCTCTTTCTTGCTGCCTCTCTGTAAGAAGTGAGCCATACAGCCAATCATAATTTGCTATTTATGACTATTAACACTTTGTGTTTGCATTGAAAATTTTACCTTGAAAGGTCTAATCTCATATATTAGATGTTCACAGTATTACTAAACATACATGTCAGGCTGGCTGGCTGCAAGGCTTGGGAGACAGAGAAGTAACATTAACACTTTTATAGATGGGACTGCAGATACCTATAAAAATTAAGTGATTTATCCAATCCAGTGTAACTCAGCAAATCAGGACAGTACTGAAACACATGATTTAGCACACAAGTTGGATGCGACTCTTACACAAGACTGATAGATATCTGACTTAGGCCAACAATATAATGTGCATACAATTTCATTTGCCAGTGAATACAGCTACACTTACAGAGCCACTGGCTTTGCAGTTAGCAAAAGAGAAGATGAAAGTCCTCAATGTAAAAGTTAATAGAAACAGAGCAAGATATGTTAGGAAGATAGCTTTGATCAGACACTTGACCTCTATTCCAGATGGGCTTTTTTTGTTTAAATGTGAAAGAGGTTTAAATATTCATAGGAACTTTGGTTAGCCACAGGAAAAAGATAGCTGACACTGGACTACAAATATTAAAAATGTGATTTTTAATAATATAAGTACAAAATTTTATTTCTTTATACAACTGTAATGGGATTTGGATCAAACTGCTAGAATTTATTTAAAAAACAAAATAAAACAATGATATAAAAACTGCAAGAAGGTCTGAATCCAAAGTTTTTCCTCTAATAGTACCAAATACCACAAGGAACAGATTATCATACAAATGTGTACAAATTTTAAATACAAATACAACAGGGTTGGACTTTAAAGGAAAACAAACAAACACAAAGCAGGCTCTCGTCAGGACTTCATTAATGTGTACAAATGACGATGGCAGAACTGACTTCTTTCTGTCCTAATCCGTGTCTCCCAGGCCCCTTCCTCGATACCCTGTGTCCAACAGGAAAATGACATGGGTAGAGAGGAGGTGTGTGACAAGTGCTGACACACGAAAACAAACCAGGATTTCTGCTCTTCGTAATTTTGGTTCCCAGACATTCCTGTACCCTTCTGTTTCCCCAGTTCAATCTCAAAACTGCTCTGAGGTGAGAAAGGCATTCGGCAGCCAGAATACCTTTAACGAACACAGCCCTGTGACCACATGGATGAGAGGGAAGGAAGGAAGGATGGAAGGAGTTACACAGGATGCCGGCTGGGGGCACTATCCTCAAAGATCGACACTGATGCCTCAGTGCTCCATCCAGGCCAAGGGAAGCAAGCAGTCACCTCAGAGCTTGGTTTTGATGTGGACTCTTGCGCCAAATTTAAAAACAACCCTGAAGGGCTCAACTGTTTTCTTTGAAACTGGGAAGCAAAATCTGGTTCTTTGGAAATGAGGGCAGCTGGGAATGGTAACATTCCTTTTTATTTCACTTTCTTGACATTATTTAATTGTAAAGAACTAGAATCCCAACATAATGATTCTGTCTTGAGGCACGATACCTTAAAGTGTGGGTGATCTGGAATTTGCAGAGGAGGCCAGAGGAAGGAGGGGAGGAAGAAATGACAAATCTAGTCTCTTCCACATGCTGTTGCTGGTGGAGGCTCTTGTTTTTTAAATTATATATACAGAAATTTACAGGATAAATTAAAATCTAAGGGAGTTTAAAGAGTTAAATACACATAATTAAAACACATTCATACTCGCACATAAATAAACCTACATGAGAACACAGTACTTTTTTTTTTTTTTTTTGCAATTCGCTTATGTGTGGAATGCGAAACGCCATGTTTCTGGCCAGCAGGGGAGCCAATGAGAAGATCCCAGGAATCAGGCTGGGCAAAGCTCACCTTCCGTATCCGCCCAACAACCAGGCGGCACAACTGTGAGCTGAGCTGATGCTGCCCGTGGAAGATATCAGCTCTCAGTGCTGCAGACCAAATGCTCCGGGTCAGCTCGCAGCACAGACTGTGCAACTGGTGACTGATGGCTTGACCCACTCCAGGGCTCACAAAACTCCTTGGCCCAGACAGAGGCTGCCAGTGGTACCAATGATTACAATAAGTTTTGAGACGTGGACACCGATAGAGCAGGAATTGGAATGAACCCTCTACTAAGTTCACTTAGGCCATCACAATAACTTTCAGATGGGAACGATGTTATCGCCTCCCACCTAGGTCACTTCAAGTTGAAAAGCTTTGTATTTTCAGTTAACTGATGTCTTCCCATAATCTTTCCCATTACATTTCAGACTGTAAGACAGGTAAGGCAAATGGTCAGTGATGGGTCTGGAGGTACAACTGAGTTTGGAAAAAAATCACATTTTAGCCAACCTTACCACAATGCACTTGGCATCCAAAACTAGCCCCCAGCCCCCAAGTTACATTGATTTTTAAGGCAGATTTATCCACCACAGGAGAAGAAAGAATTCCAAGCCCATATTCATGCCAAGGTTTCTTCTTGGCTAAACCTTTGCTATTTCATAAAATTATTAAAAGCAAAGTACTTACAGTCCTATGTATATATTTTACATTTTACATATATATATATGTGCATATATATAAAAATTTAAAACCTACACCCAGAGGCCAGTGAAGGGATCTGGAACAGTCACATACACACAAGCCAGCAACAGGGCAGGATAAGGTTTCTGTCCCAAGAGTCTGCTCACAGTCCAGGCATGATGTAAGCAATGTTGTCGAGTGTGTTCGACTGCAAAACAAGGGGAAAAGTTTCAGTTGAAGAGTACTTTACCTTAGTTCCCCAAGACATATTTCTTTGTTTAGGGGAGAGAGATCAGAAAAGAAGTCTGGAGTTAGAGAGAACGGGGAGAGAAGATGGTATTCTGTTGTCTGTTATGCTGGGAGCTTTTCTGCTGACGTCTCCCATTAAGCCTAGTAAAACAGTGGCAGCAGACTCCTGTACTCTCTTCGTCTCTGGAACAGCAAATAGGAAACACAGGAGGTGCAGTACCTTAGGGGTTACACTGCTTCTCTCCAAAGGAGAGAAATCTTAGGAAATGGCGTGTTTGCGATTTCACTGAGGGTCCAGTGCACATTCAAGTCAGTGTCACGTTCCGTTGGCTGACAGCAGTGTGGTATCCAGGAAGCTTTAAGAGCTTGTGCCTGACACGGCTTCCAAGGCTCTGGCCCCTCCTAGATCCCAAGAAACAAGGAAACTTACCAAGACTTGTTTGGGACAGCCATTCAACTCAGGTAGTTGTGTGGTCAGACACGCCAAGGGGCCAAGCGCACAGATGATGGAGTCCAGAAGCACGGACAGACTGCCGGACACAGCCACCATGCCCTGAAAGGGAGAGCATGCAAGGAGGAGGGGTGCCTGCATCACACTCGCGGGGCCCCTCCCGGCCCTGGGCACTGCCTCGCACGGCTCTCTGAGTCTTGGGCAGTTCCAGGAAACTTGTGGCAGAAATGGAAGGTTTCCGCTTTGGAAACTCAATACATTCCAGGCTTCTTGTCTATATTCCTAACCCACTGTATCCTCTGGGAGACCCTGGGTTGGTCACTTAGGAAGAGTAGGGGGGGAAAAAGAAAAACAACCCTACACTTAAAAACATTAAAAAAAGCCTCACCTATTGTGGAGAACTGCTGGCAAGATTTGTAGAGGTCATGAATGCAAAAGATATTTTCTCACCAACTCCACAAATATAGTTCAAATGGGATAACCATGAGAATTCTACAAGTTAATGTTTAATATAAGCATACACACAAATTCTCCACATATGTAGCTTTTTGACAGGTGACGATACCACTTTTCTGTTCTTTTTAAAATTTAATCTCTCCTAGAATTCATATCGTTTGTTATCTCTGTGATTCAAAGAGATAAGAAATAAGATTGCTTGCTGCAAATACTGCTGCCGAGCTCTTGTGTAATCTGCTTCAACTAGGAGTACTGTGCGACTGTGTGACCTAGAAGGCAGTGTTGCAGAGTCCATCAGAGAAGGAGCTCTGGGCTTCAGACAGCTGGGTTCAGAACCTGGCTATCCCACTCACTGAAAGGCGCAAGTTGCTCTCTATGCTGTGCCTGTAAGACAGTACTAAGAGCATCTGCAGCACGGAGGGGATTAAGTGAGATAACAGATGTACAGTACTTGCGGGTGGTTCTTGCTACCTGGTAACTGCTCAGAAAGTATCCATAATGCTTACTACTATTACCAACATCTTCATCTCCAAAACTGCATTTCAGGCTTCCTGCTAGATCTTCCATTTTGGGCATTTCTCAATCTCAACACACTGTAAAGAGAAATAACCTACTGTTCCTCCTAGCATTCCTTCCTCTGCTAAAGTCATCATCACTCACACACCTGCCCAGTCTCAAGGCCTTGCCACCACTAACTTTTCTTTCCCTTCATTCGCCTCGTCCAATGTCTCCCCCTACTTCCAAGTCAGAAAATAAAGCAAAGGGTTATAAGAATGGACCCTGAGGTCATGCCACCAAACTCAAGGCTCCATTTCAGCACTTAAGGGCTAAACTCCACAGAGAGTTCCTTAATCTGAAAGTCTGTTCTTCCTTCTATAAAATAAGGGAACACAAATTCTGCTTTACAAACATGCAATGTGAATTAAATGAGAGACTCCATGTATAGCACTCCCAAAGCTACCTGGGTGAGCGTTCAATGAACGAGAGCAATTAATAGTATTGCTCCATACTTTTATAGTTAATTATAGGTAATATTTTCTGTTTCACTCTCCCAATAAGCATCCTGAGGGCAGGAACCAAGTCCTATTCTTTTTTATATCCTCCCAAAAACTACTGGGGTTCTGTATAGTGTAAGCCTCCAGTAAATATTTGAATTAAATTCAAATCTTTGTCATGTCTAGACTATTGTTATAACTTTCCCCTAATTCTGGTGTCTTCACTCTCAATCTAAAGTAGAAGATATTCTCAAAGAAAATCAAATGAGCGCTCTGATCACTCCTTCTACTCAAAACATCCCCGAAGCTCCTGAGTTGTCATTTCCTCCTGTGACTTGTACTGTGCCCTTCATATTTCAGCCTTCCCCCACCTTGTGCACTGGATGTTCCAGTTTTTCGTCATTTAAGCAATAAAACCCTTTGAAAATAAAACCTCAAGTGGAACCTTAATACATAAAACAGTTAAAAGACCTGGCGAAGGTAGGAATGGGGGTCGAGAGCCCCACTGGGTCTCTTCAGACCCATCTCTACAAAAGACGCCAGGGCTGAGAAGCACATGTGCACTGTTGTCTTGGTTTATGATGTCATCTCCATGATACAAGTCCTGCTTGTCCTTCCGGGTCCTGGTGGAACCCCACTTCCCTTTCAGAGCCTCTCCTGAACCCCTCACTGTGCTCTTGACTGCCGCTCTAACTGCTTCAGGTGGCAGAGCTCTAGAATGACAGCAGGCTGCACAGTGGGGCAAGCTGACCTTGTTCACAGTGAGTTGTGTAGACTTATAATAATGGTTATAATTTTATTAGGCTTCAGGTATTCAATTTTAAATAAGCAACTACATAAATCAATGCTCCTTGAAGTGTAGTAGTTTACTAATTTCAGATGGCATACAGGTGAACATTAATCAGTTGATAATGCACATCCATTTTTCCAATGTACATTAGTAAAAAGATTAGAATACCACACTTGTGATATCCAGGATATCATTGTGAAAGCATGGATAAATTTATTTAAATAAAAACACAGTAGATAACAGTGTAAGTGATCTGAGGAAATTGCAAAATTGTGAAGATATATGCAAATGATTAAAGTCTGGGGAAAAGTGGATTAGAAGGGGAATTACTGCTTACTGCTGACATGTTGTTTAGTCACTAAATTGTGTCCAATTCTTTGCAACCTCATGGACTGTAGCCTGCCAACCTCCTTTGTCCATGGAATTTCCCAGGCAAGAATACTGGAGTGGGTGGCCATTCCCTTCTTCAGGGGATCTTCCTGACCCAGGGACTGAGCCCTCGTCTCCTACAATGGCACGCAGCTTCTTTACCACTGAATCACCAGGGAAGTCCACTGCAGATACATATGGGGTCTCTCTTGGGGGTAGTGAAAACGATCTGGTATTAAACAGTAGTAATGGAGCCAGAAATCCGTGCATACACTAAAAGCCACTGAATTCTACATTTTAAAAGGGTAAACTTTATGGTTGTTGCTGTGTTAGTCACTCAGTTATGTTCAACTCTTTGCGAACCCATGGACTGTAGCCTGTCAGGCTCCTCTGTCCATGGAATGCTCCAGGCAGGAACACTGGAGTGGGTTGCCATTCCCTTCTCCAGGGATCTTCCCAACCCAGGGATGGAACCTGGGTCTCCTGCACTGCAGGCAGATTCTTCATAGTCTGAGCCATGAGAGTTATATCTCAATAAGACTGTTCCTTATGTTTTTTAAAAAAAGTGGAATAGAGGTGCAACATTCTTTTCCCTTTTTCTGTCAATATGGAGATGTAACCCTCCTGTGGCAACTGCTCACAGAAGCTGGCTTGTTTTATTTGCTAATTTTGTATCTATTTTATCTTTCCAGTTACATTGCAAGTTTCTTGATGATATGAAATCATGAGGAAGCTATTAGGAATTCTCCTCCCCCCAGTTTTTGGAATTATGCCTAAATACTCAGTAAGTATTTGCTAAACTAAAAGGAAACGGCAGGGAAAATGTGGAATATGGGAGGTGAATTTTATTGTTGTTCAGTCGCTCAGTCGTGTCCAACTCTGCAACCCCATGGACTGCAGGATGCCAGGCTTCCCTGTCCTTCATCATCTCCCAGAGTTTGCTCAAACTCATGTCCATTAAGTTGGTGATGCTATCCAACCATCTCTTCCTCTGTCATCCCCTTCTCTTGCCTTCAATCTTTCCCAGTATCAGGGTCTTTTCCAGTGAGTTTGGGCTCTTCGCATCAGGTGGCCAAAGAATTGGAGCTTCAGCTTCAGCATCAGTCCTTCCAATGAATATTCAGGATTGATTTCCTTTAGGATTCACTAGTTTGATCTCCTTGCAGTCCAAGGGACTCTCAAGAGTCTTCTCTGGCACCACAGTTTGAGGGCATCAGTTCTTCAGTGCTCAGCCTTTTTTACTATTCAGCTCTCACAACCATACATGACTACTGGAAAAACCATAGTACTGACTATACAGACCTTTGTTGGCAAAGTAATGTCTCTGCTTTTTAATACACTGTCTAGGTTTGACATTGCTTTTCTTCCAAGGAGCAAGTAACTTTTAATTTCATGGCTATAGTCACTGTAACTTTTTAGGAAACATAAGAACATCTCAATATGAAAAATAAGTAAGGATCCCAGAATGTTTTCTTCTAGAAATATCTATATCCATTCAAATATCTGAGCCTACCAGGAAGTGTCTGTTTTTGACAATTAACTAACTTTTGAGAAATTAGTCAAAGAACTTAGACAAAGCTTCATCTCTTGTGGCCTCTGATGTTTCATTTGTTAAATAATAATTCACCTTCCACACAAAAGCAAGTGGGTAGTTTTATATTTCTACACCGACTTCTCAGCTTAAAAATGGCTTTAGGAATGGAGACTTATTTCTTTGCTGAAATGTCCTACTAGGACCGAGCGGAAACCTGAAATCTTATACCACTGAGTTAGCCAGAGGGTAGTATGATTAGAAGTGGAATATGGTAACAGAAATGGAACATGACAGTTTTGCAGGTTAAGTGATCCTGAAACTGAAGCTTAAAAGGACGAAGATCTCCTTAGGGTACACAACATTGTATAATTCAAGTGCAGAGTAATGAAGAGCTTGGACACCTCAATCTCCCCATTTGCTACCTGTTTTCAAAGCTGTAGAGGAACTCTTACTCCCCTGGATAATCTAACCTGTCTATTCAAAACCTTGCTGGAAATGCACAGAAAAATCCTAACTCTCTTGTAAGTAAAAAAGATGAAAGTTTCCATGGGATTTGGACTCATTTTTCAAAAATAAAAGTGAGTTGTAGGGTTATATGTCAATTATCTCTCCATAAAACAGGGGGAGGGAAAGGAAGTATCAGGGTAATTTCCTTTTGTGTCATTGTTTCAATAGAAAAACAGAAAAGTATCAGTGTAAGCTTTGAGAGCCAGATTCCAAATCTTTAGGTGTTTCTATTACCATCCCTCTTCTTTAAAAAAATTTATTTATTTTTAATTGGAGGATAATGGCTTTACAATGTTGTGATGGCTTCTTCTATACAGCAATGTGAATCAGCCACAGGTATACACATCTCCCCTCCCTTTTGAACCTCCCCTCCACCCCGTACCTCATCCCACTCCTCTAGGCTGTTACAGAGCACCAGGCTGAGCTCCCTGTGTTACGCAGCAGCCTCCCACTAGAGCTATTTTATGTGTGGTAAGGTATGTATTTCAATTCTGCTTTCTCAGTTTGTCCCACCCTGTCGTTTCCCTGCTCTGTTCACAGGTCTGTTCTCTATTCTCGCCTGCAAACAGGTTCATCGGTAACATTTTTCTAGATTCCATATATATGCATTAATAAATGGTGTTTGTTTTTCTGATGTACTTCACTCTGTATAACAGGCTTTAGGTTCATCATCTCAGTACAACTGACTCAAATTCGTTCCTTTTTATGGCTGAGTAATGTTTCACTGCATATATGTACCACAACTTCTTTATCCATCCATCTGTCAATGGGCATCGAGGTTGCTTCCATGTCCTGGCTATTGTAAATAGTGCTGCAATGAACATGGCCACCCCTCTTTATCACTGGATCCCGAGCACCGGGCATAGCACAGCACACAGCAATCGCTCACTGCATGTCTGTGGAATGAGCACACGGATCCAGACTTCACCAGCAGCTGGAGGCTTGCTGCTGATGGTGCCCTTACCTCAGTTTCCTGCAGGCGGTGTCCGATGAGGCTGAGGGACTCTCCCAACAGCTGGAGGTGGGCAGCCACATCAATGGGCTCTGTCTCAGGAGCTTTGGCTGGGGAGGCAGGTAACAGCATGGCGGCGGGTGGGGATTTCTTCTGGGGTGACAGTACTCCCATAGAAGCAGCTGAGAACGGAGAAGAAAGAGAGAGATAAGCTTGCCCACGGCCTTGAACCACGAAACTGTTCTTCCCGGTTTTCCCTTTTTATGAGCTCCACCAGGCATATGCTGAAACTGTAGACTGTGGGTCGGATCTGGCTAATAACTTACTTTGTATGTCCTGTAAGCTAAGAATGATTTTAGATTTTTAAATGGTCGTTGTAGAAGAAATAAAGAAAAATATGTGACAGAGAACGCATATGGATCTCAGACCTAAAATATGTTTTCTCTGGTCCTTTACAGAAAAGTTTGCTGACTTCTGACTTAACATTTTCTAAATGTTGGGGGCAACCTTTAATACCTGGTGTCTGGATATCAAGATCTGCTTCTGATATAGGCCACTCTCCCCATTTCTTAGTAAAGAAGCAAAGTCTCACAGAGCCGTGGGGAAGAGACTGAAAAGAGGAGAAGGACATGGTCATTACCTTTCACTTTCACGGAACCTTCAGAGCTGGATGCTTTTCTTTTCACAGTTGTAGCTTCTGCTTTGTTCTGTTTGTGTTGTAGATACTGAGCTTTCTGCTTCCAAACCTGCAATCAGATCAGGGCAAAAATAAATTGCAAAGGGCAAAAAACTGAAAGAGAAAGCAGTGGAAGAACAGAATGAAGAAAAGAAAGGGAGCAGAGGAGGGGAGCAGACAGAGGGTTAGTGTTTATTTTTAAGCTGGAGGGTCAGTGCACAGGCTTTGGGCAGTAGTTACAATAGCATCTCAGGAGGACGAGGCATGTCCTTCAGTGCTAATGGTAGGATGGCAGCATTCACTCTGCGATCACTCTGACTAAGGCTGGAATGTGGAATCACAGAGGAAACCTCTGGCTCACCCTTATGTCCATCTGGTTTAAATATTTCTTCTAACCTGTCGGCTGGTGACACCAATAGTAGGATAACAATGACACAAAAAACAGAAATTAAATATAATCTACCTGGGTGAAAACTACATGTCATGTCACCTAGATGACCGGTACCTTAAATAAAGCAAAATGGAAATTCTAATTCCTAGACCACCTTCATATCATCTAACTGGAAAGTGACTGTGAGTGATTCAGGTATGACTATCACTGTCTTATTAGTGTTTTGATAGGGCAGTATATTATTTGGTAATGGTTGATGGAGATGATGACCCAGAACCTATCTTCCTAGTAAACACTGTCCCCATGTTTTTATTATTTGCTGTGACTATGGACATCTTTCCTCAGTTCTCAGACCACAGCTGTAGTCGGGGGCTCTGACTTTAGATTCTCTTTTAACGAGTTATCATTGCCCAAAGTAGGTCATCTTTTGGCTCAAATGTAAGGTTGCTGAGAAAAAAAATTGGATGAGGTTAGAAGACAGCCTCCCTGCAGCTAAATCCTCACCTAGAGTGAACTGGCACCAACTTGTTCACTGCTCTCTAAGCCATTTTCCACCAATCTGTAATTTTTCTTTTTTTTCTATTTTCAGTGTTTGGAATTTCGGGCTTCCCCAGTGGCTCAGAGGTAAAAGAATCTGCCTGCCAATGCTGGAGACATGGGTTTGATTCTTGGGTCAGGAAGATCTCCTGGAGAAGGATATGGCAACCCACTCCAGTATTCCTGCCTGGGAAATCCCATGGACAGAACAGCCTGGTGGGCTACATACAGTCCCTGGGGTTGCAAGAGTCGGACATGACTGAACAACTAAACAACAACAAAGGAGGATTACACACTTTGGAAGGCACAGAGCAATGAAAAATGTGTCTGTAATAAAGTCTGCTTACCAGTTTGTCCTTCTCTGGCAACTGCTTCCACACCTCAGCCAGTTTTTTACTCAGTTCCCCAAAATCTGGCACAAAAGAGTAAAAAATCCAGGAAAACTCAATACAGTAAAGTTTTAACCATAAACAAAACAGAATGCCAATAAGAACAAAAACTAGGAAGAGGGTTTTGAAGATCAGATTTAAATAGCCCAAGATTCTTTCAGAAAACCAAACCAAACCCCACCACTTCCCTTGGGTCTTTTATAGAAGGAAGGAGCTGTTTGGGTCGCTATGAGACAGGCTCAAAATCTCACACATCTACTCTTTAAGGATTTATGCCTGAAGCATCGTATTGGTATCTTTTAATATGATCCCATGAAACATGGCTTATCTACTTAGGTTAAAGAAAAAATGTTACGTAGAATTTGATTAGAAATGTTAAGGTTTTTATCAAATTTCTGAGAGCTCAGAAACAAAGGAGAATTTCCCTAGAGCAGCTCAGAAGCAATCTTTCAGATGTGTGATACCGTGCTCCCCACACTGCAGAGCAAGCTCACACTTTATAAAGCACATCCGAGTCTTTTCTGATGCTTCATGTGTGCCTCACAACAGCCCTGGTGAGAGGGTTGAGAAGCTAGTCCACATGCTAGGCAGATGAGATTTGTAGATGTTATCTGACTTGTTCAAGGGCTGGGGTGTAGTGTTCTCACCTTACCAACTTCTGATATAGAGACAAATAATGAACAATGTAATATGTCATCTCACTCCAACTCCATACCCAAGAGGCAGTTTAAGGAAAAAGTCAACTGTAGAATCTTGGAAAGAAACAACTGTATGTTTACATACTGTGCTTTTGGACGGGGTGTACTAAGACAAAATCTAAAGTGACTTGTACAGTTGAGAGAAATGAGATTTGTGTCCTTTCCAGACCATGGGAAGAACTTTGCCTGCTGACTGGATTAACTGCCTTGCTTCAAAGATACAAATGGAAAGTAAGAACACTAAAAATGAGAAATGTTCTCACCTATGCCTGGATGGTCAGCCACAATGGTAACACGGTACTCCTTGCAGAACACTTGGTAGGCCGACATGTTCTTCTTTTTTGGCTAGTGCCACATAAAAATAGAGCAGGGTAAGACTTAATTAGAAGCCAAGTTGAACAACTTTGCATCTATGAGAACAAAACAGAAAAGTGACCTGCACTTTTTCCTCAAGGGTCCTAAATTGCTAACCAGCTTTCCTTAAACAGGATAATTAATTTTTAAACCATGTTACTTATGACTCAGAGATGAGTATCAGTTTTACTTTTAGAAGGTAAAAACCAGATGCTGAATTATTTTTAGATTTTTCAGGTTGTTGCAGCTACTTGGTAATTGTTTGTAAAGCTCTTCATTCGTCCTACCAATGTTACCTAATTCGTTTAGAATTAAGTACTAAGCAAATCTTTACCTCTCCTGGGGTATCTATTTTTCATCTTTGAAAATAAGAACCACATAACTTTCCTTTACTTTGGGGCTAGAAAAATCAAAAGCCAAATTTATGTTCATATTGTGCCTTTGGTTTTAACTTCTTTCTTTTGGTTCTGTGGCATGTGGGATCCTAGTTCTCCAACCAGGGATTGAACCTGCACCCCCTGCATTGGATGTGCAAAGTCTTAACTACTGGATCACCAGGGAAGTCCCTGGCTTTGATTTCTAATCTTAAAATTTTCTTGATCCTGCTTTGACTGTCACCGTAGTTTACTGTTATTTTATTATTCACATTCTTGTGATCCAAGGTGAAAAGTAAATAAATAACTGAGGACAATTCTTTGGTACTCAATGTAAGATGAACCTCTTTCATGTCAACAAAGTGCTTTGTACTACTTGAAGCATGTTTATGCTTCACTGAAATATGACAATTCCAAAAGCAACACAGGATTTTTGAGAAACAAGCTTTTAAAACCAACAAAGTATATATAAAACAGAAGTTATTATACATTACTATGCATTCCATTTTACAATTATCCATAAACTTGAAAGAAAAAAGTTTTCCTACCTGAAAAGGCACATTAGATAGGACCCGTCCAAACTCCTCACTTTGAGGATGAAGAAAAGGAAACTCAGAAAAATAGTGACTTGTCTGGGTCCCACAGCTATGCTGGTTGTAACACCAGAATGGCTACAACCCAGGCACCTGACCTTTAGGTGTACTCACTGTGGGTCAAGGAAAAAAATACATTGCTTCCTTATAGAAAAAGTTACTATTTCAGAATAAAAGATTATCCCTTTATAACTTTTATCTAATACACTGAGATGTTTTCAGTGTGGCTTTCCTTACAACCTCATTTGTAAGTATCAAAGTGCAATGATTGGTCCTCCACCTCCTTCCAAGATAGTCCTTTCTGGTCCTGCAAGTTATTATAATGACATGAATGTTTGGTGCTTTAAAAGCTACTGGGGAAAAAAAAAATATACAGAAAAAAAAAAAAAAGCTGCTGGAAACTTTTGTTTGCCTCAAGAGTCAGATTTTACAACCAAAACTAAACAATAAACAACACAGTCCCTGTCTCATGACTTCAGAGCTGCACCTTGTTTAAACTGAAGTCTAATCATGCACTTTGTTCACCTGACTTAATTTTTAATGTTGTTTTCATAAAACCACTATCCTCAAAGGCCAAAGGCTAGCCAATACTTTTGCTGTTGTTCACTTGCTCAGTTGTGTCCAACTCTTTGTGACCCTATGGACTGCAGCATGTCAGGCTTCATTATCTCCTGGAGTGTGCTCAAACTCAAGTCCATTGAGTCGATGATGCCATCCAACTGTCTCATCCTCTGTCACCCCCTTCTCTTCCTGCCCTCAATCTTTCCCAGCATCAGGGTCTTTTTCAATGAGTCAGCTCTTTGCATCAAGTGGCCAAACCACTGAAGCTTCAGCTTCAGCATTAATCCTTTCAATGAATATTTAGGGTTGATTTCCTTTAGGATTGATTGGTTTGATCTCCTCACTGTCCTAGGGACTCTCAAGAGTCTTCTCTGGCATCATGGTTTGAAAGCATCAATTCTTCAGAGTTCAGCCTTCTTTATGGTCCAATTCTCACATAAATATATGATTACTAGAAAAACCATAGCTCCAACTATATGGGTCTATGTTGGCAAAGTGATGTCTCTGCTTTTTAATATGCTGTCTAGGTTTATCATAGCCAACACTTAAGACAATAAAAATAGCTGTGTGACAGCTCTGACTTGAATTCCCAAAGGAATTCTGAAACCATTTTTGAAGAATGGAAACAACCTTGAGACATCTCCCAAAGTACCTGCTTTGAATGAGATAGCACTTCTTTAGCTATAAAAATTATGGCATGTTTGTTATAAATTTACCTTCCAAAATTTCAGACCAGTCTTTTAAAAATAGCTTATTCATAGGACTGACATTTGGCCATATTATAAAACTTGTAAGGAGATTTAACAATGTTTCCTTAGACAAGTTATAAGACTGTGAAAGGTCTTATTGCCCTCTATTTCACAAGGCTATCTACAGCTATAACATAAAACTAAAATTACTTTTATAGAGTGAATCACAACTCTTACTCAATACATTAGATCCCAATCCTGAAGAAAGGAGTTCCTCTCATAGCTCTCATAAGGGCTTTATTCAATTGTGTAGAAAATAAAGCTGCATTTTTTGAGTACCTGTACTGGGTATGCTGCTGCTGCTGCTGCTAGGTTGCTTCAGTCCTGTCCGACTCTGTGCGACCCCATAGACGGCAGCCCACCAGGCTCCTCTGTCCCTGGGATTCTCCAGGCAAGAACACTGGAGTGGGTTGCCATTTCCTTCTCCAATGCATGAAAGTGAAAAGTGAAAGTGAGGTCACTCAGTCGTGCCTGACTCTTAGCGACCCCATTGATTGCAGCCCACCAGGCTCCTCCGTCCATGGGCGTTTCCAGGCAAGAGTACTGGAGTGGGGTGCCACTGCCTTCTCCGGTACTGGGTATAGTGAGTAGTTAAAAAGGATGAGCTTTTCGGGGCTGGTGCACTGGGAAGACCCAGAGGGATCAGGTGGAGAGGGAGGTGGGTGGGGGGATCGGGATGGGGAATACATGTAAACCCATGGTTGATTCATGTCAATGTAAGGCAAAAACCACTACAATATTGTAAAGTAGTTAGCCTCCAACTAATAAAAATAAACGGAAAAAAAAATCCCAGAAATCCATTTGGATAAAAAACCACGGGAAAGATTATAAATAAATTCAGAGGTGCTGAATTAAAAAGAAAAAAAAAAGATGAGCTTTTGAAGCCCAGATCTTATTCTCAGGCAGTCAAGTAGCATAAAATGGTGGAAAACTTTTGAAACATAGAGTTCGAAGGCCCACCATCTTTTCTCAGCTTCAGCTTATACTAACGATTTGATCCCCAATAAAACACAGAAGTGGATAGCTCTTCTGACATGTGATATTATAAGTATTTCAGTGGCAAAGAAGGAAAAGCAGAGACTAACAAGGAGGAGACTGCAAAGGAAACAAAGTAACCCATCAAAGTACTCTATCATTCATTTCTTAATATTTACTGAGCATCCACTATACGCTAGACATTGGGAATACAGCCAAGAACCAGACACAGAATCTAACAGAGGAGACAGATAAATGTGTCATCATAATACAATGTGACATTATAAGGGAAGTACTGGCTGCTACAAGAATATGCAATAGGACTGCCTCACCAATCAGGGAGTTGAAGAAGGTCCTCCTTTCTGGAGGAAAGGACATTTAACCTCGACCCTAAAGCTGGGTAGAATTAGCCAGGTGAAGAGTGGTACAAGTGTTCTAGGTTCTCAGCATGGTGACACTCATCAGAGAGGGAGGTAGGAGATGATGTCAGAGAAGCAGGGAGTACTCAGAGATGGATGCCATGTAAACTGTATTGAAGAGTAAGGGTTCTATCTGAAAGAGGCAATTATTTCAAGCAGGAAGTCACAAGGTCAGATTGCACTTTATGACCATGGAGAATGGACTGGAGAAGAGCAAGAGGGGAGGCAGGGAGTCCTGTGGAGGTGAGACAGCTGCTGCAAGAGCACCCAGGAGGGATGGATGAAGGCCCATGGCCAAGACAGTGGGGTTGGAGAGAAGCAGGTCAATTGAAAGGGAGGGAAAAGTTAACAGGATTTATCAGACACAATGTGGCCAAACAGAAAGACCCTAGGCTTTGGGGGCTGACAGAGCTAGGATGGAATCCTGACAGTACTAGTTGTACAAACTGCTTCATTTCCCTGAACTTTAGTTTCCCTGTAAGTAAAGCCTGGATGATACCACTGAGCTTGGATAATACTGTTTCCAGAGGTGGGAATTCATCAGCGTTTGGCACTTCAGGAGGTACTCAGTCATGTTACCTCTGTGGTAGGCAGGATCCTAAGATGGCACCCAAGATTTCTGCCCCTCTCGTGGACACGCCTTGTAAAACGCCCTCCCTTGACTGTGGACAGGACCGGTGAATACCAGAGGGTGTCACTCCCATGGATTGTATTATGTTATACGGCAAAAGGGGACTTTTTTTGATATTAATTAAGGTTCCTAAGAACCCGTTCAGATGTAATTAAGGTTCCTAAGCAAACTGAATCTGAGTGAATCAAAGAGAGATTATCCTGAGGGGGCCTGATGTTATCCAGTTCAGTTCAGTTCAGTTGCTCAGTCGTGTCCGACTCTTTGCGACCCCAAGGTGTTATCTGGTGAGACCTTAAAAGAGGTGAGACCCAACAGGAGACACTCCTCTGCTGGCCCTGAGCTTGGAGACAAGTTGCCATTAGTTCTACCACTGACAGGAACTGAACGCGGCCAACAGCCTGGCAGAGGACCTCTAGCCTCAGCTGAGAGCCCAGTTCTAGCCAACACGTGGATTTAGTCTTGTGAGGAATGAAGCAGATGGCTGAGAGGAGCCCTGGCTGGACTTCTGATCTGTAGCATGGTGAGGTGATATTAACGAATGGATACTGTAGTAATTTGCTATGCCATAATAGAAAAGTTAATTTCTATTTCCTCTATTTTTTTTTTTTTAACAATAGAGGTTATAGTATCCAAAAAGCCAGTTTGAGTTTTCTTAAAAATAGAAATTCTGGTGAAGGGGGGATAGGGTGAATCCATCTGACTTAAATCAGACAAAGAAAACAGCGGCAAGGCCTTTAAACATTTCATTTAAATAGTAAAGGTCTTAGTTTTAGTATTCTTCTGATGAAGCCAGTCCTGTTCAGAGATGCTACTGGAGTGAGTTCTGGGTGCTGTATCTCCTTTATTAATTGAGTGGCAGCCTCATATCCCCAGACACGCTAAGTGTTCCAGTCCTTTCAAATCTCCCTTTATTGGGCTTAAGGTAAAATGAAGTGGCATTACAGAGAAGATGTGAGTTCACAGTTCTATATTTGGCCATGAGAGAGAGAGGGAGCTATGGACTGATTAGTCTGGGTGATTCTGTTCTGAGAACCCAGTCCTTGGAGCGAGTTGACAGAAAGCATAAACCTGCTCTCCTCAGACAGCTCCTGTATGTCTCCCTCAGTGTGTGCGCCTCGATACTCAAGGGTGAGTCTGATGTTGGAGCTGACATAATTTAAAAAATAAAATTATGGCTTCTCAATATACATCAATGACTTCATCTGGTGAAGAATGGGCTGACATTCTGCTGGACTGAGCGTCTACTGGCCTTCAGCTTTCCTGGATTTTCAAGGGAAACTCTTAACAATTTTCACCTTATATGCTGACCTTAGAACCTAACCTTTGTGTTATAAGATGCAACTCCGGCCTAAGGATCCAAAGTTTGGAATTCAAATTGAGGGTCAAATTTTTTTCCAGGGCATAGCCATTTTTTTCTAAATTAACCATTAGAAATAACACAAATAATGGATGATCTCTAGACAGACAAAACATTTCCATATGATTCTAAACACAGGCCAGTAATTTCACCCAAGAAATGTTTTCTGCTGCGTAGCACAGTGTGTTAGAATCCTAGTTCCCCATCAGAGATGGAACCTGAGACCCCTGCACCGAAGCTCAGTCTTAACCCCTGGATCCCCAGGTAAACCCACACCCTGGACTTCTTATTTTTACAGTAGAAATAGGATTTTAATATATTCAAGTCTAGCATTTGCTATTTACAATAAATCACCACCCCTCCCCCACCCCCAAACTGGTAATGGAGAAGGAAATGGCAATCGATTCCAGAGTTCTTACCTGGGAAATCCCATGGATAGAGGAGCCTGGTGGGCTACAGTCCATGGGGTCTCAAAGAGTCAGAAATGACTTAGCAACTAAGTAACAAACCGGTAAACCTTTTTTCCCCCACTTATTATACAAATATTCAATCCTTCTCCCTACCCCCAAACTCTTGTGACTCATAGTGGTTACATCTGGAATAACTGTGGGCTCTCCTTTAACAAAATGTTAATACTTCGAAAACTTGGATACTTTATTACTAGTAGCAAATAACTACAACAAATCCACTTAAGCATGACTCAGGAGGTTGTAATTTTACAGCCAGACCTCCTTTTAAATGTCTGAAGACATGTGTCACAATATCAAGACCTTCCAAGAGCAACTTCTTCATGTGTTGTATAAAGCATTCATGCTGAACTCCTTTAGAGCACAGAACTCTTTGTGAAAGTCTGATAAAAACTGCTCTTTGAGCCCATCTAGGACTCTAGTTTAAGAACCTGTTTTTAAAGGGTAAAATATCTGGGGGTTAAGGCAAAACAGGCTCCGTCGGTAAAGAATCCATCTGCAATTCGGGAGACTGGGTTTGATCCCTGGGTTGGAAAGATCCCCTGGAAGAGGCGTGGCAACCCACTCCAGTATTCTTGCCTGGAGAATCCCCATGGACAGAGGAACACGGCAAAACATAATTTTTGAGTCTTCTAAATAAACTGGGCTTTCTTCTGCTGATGACGGAAACCAATCTCTTCACTGATGTTAGTACTGTGCAGGAGAGGAGACACAGTTACCAATGCTTTACCGGGGGAACTCTTCTACCACTCACAACAAGCCTACAAGGTAGGCGTCATCATTCCTGCCATTTTAAGATGAGAACCTGAGGCATTTACCCAGGAACTGGCAGGGCCACCATCTGATGCTCCTCTGGACTAACCTCACTGAGATCTCTAAACCTGTACTGGTCAAGGGAAAGGGTGCTGGAGCAGCCAAGTTCTCACACCAAAGCTTCTGTTCTAACCCTCTGAACGGGAATCCAATTCTGCTCTCTCTCGTATTACATCACTGAGTAGAATTTAAACATTCTTTCTGTGTCCTGTCATCAGAAAAACTTGGGGTCAAACCCTTGTACTGCCACTAAATAGGTATGCATCCGGGGGCAGGTTATTTCACTTTTTTGAGCTCCTTTCTGTGAAATGGACATGAAAATACCTACAACTCATTGGGCTCTTATGGAAATTCATCAGTACACCATAGGTAAGAAAACTCAGTGCAGTTCTTATAACATAAGAGCAACTCCATAGCAAAGTTCTTATTACCATTGTAATTTACTAATGCCTGCTTCCTGCCTTCCACATTGTTTCTTTTACCTTTTGGCTGGCTGGACTTCCTGTGGTTCTCTGAACACCCTACCACCTGTTGTGCCTTCACACGCATTCTCCACTCCTTGCCTGGAATGCCCACTCCTTTCCATCCGACAATTCCTATTTGGCCTGAAGATTTGGTTTGGGTGCTGCCTCCCTCCGAAAGCTTCCTGGTCACCCCCAGGCTCTCCTCGGCACTCGGCACTCATCTCTGCTGAGGTTCAACCCACTGGGTAGTTTCCAAGCCCTTTTACTACATCGAGAGCTCTTTGAGAGCTGACACTGTATCTGATCAGGGCCTGGCACAATGTAAGTGCAGAATAAATATGTACTTTATGCATAAACAAGTGCCAGAATTGTGTGTGAAAAGCACATTCATTTGTATTCCCTCATCTGCTTCTACGTGAAGCAGGCTGGGTGCTTGTTCGTTAAGACTGTGAAGAAAAGAATAGGGCCAGAGTGGCCTCTTGACGAATCTCCAGCTGATGTTCCCCCTTCCCCAGCGCCCATGAAGTGTTCCAAGGATCTGTTGTAAACTTGTTCTGTAACATTTGCTTTTGCTCCTTAGGGACCCTGTTTTCTTTCTGCTTCTTAACTGCTTTCCAAATAGATGCTAGTTGCAGAGGTAGCTTCCTAAAAGGTGGGTGTTAATATGAAAAAACAAAACAGAAACAAAACCATAAAAGCAGCACCCCCTTGCTTATTCTAATTTGTGAAATGAGTGGATGAAAAAAAAGTTTTGAAAACATGTTTTCAAGTATATTTTATGCTTCCAAGGAACCTGGGATGAAAACAACAGTTGCTGTAACAGCAGCTCTTGATTGAGCGACACCCTGTGCCAAGCATGTTACTCGTTTACCTGATTTACTCTAAGTAGCCCCATTTCACAAGTGAGTAGGGAAGTGAGGAAGCCATCTCCAGAGAACAAGTTGAGTAAGTAGCAACTAGAACAAGAACTCCCTGGAGTAGGAAATGGCAACCCGATCTGGTATGCTTGCCTGGGAAATGCCATGGACAGAGGAGCCTGGCAGGCCACAGTCCATGGAGCCGCAAAGACTTGGACGTGACTGAATGACTGAGCACAAGCAAGAACATGAACCGAAGTTGACTGAACTCAAGTCCAAGCTTTCAGCCACTTTATTACAACATCTGTCTGTCTCCATAGGGCCGATCTCAGACACCAGCACACTGTATCAGTCCCAGTTACCCTAGGACCTACAATTTAGCTTTGTTGAAGGCTTACTGTGGCACTGGGTAATCATCTTAAGTATCAGAAAGGCATGCACTATAGTGGAAAGAGTACAACATTAGGGTTAAAGAAACCTCTATTAAAACTCTGGCTCCAAAAAAAAAAAAAAAAAAAAAAAAAAAAACTCTGGCTCCACGCCTTGTCTTCTCAGCTTCCTCCTCTGTGAAAGGGAGCTAACCATACCTATCAGTCAAGACCCTTCTGTGTGCAAAAGGGCCTCAGAGAGCCTGGCACATGGCAGGCCCTCAGAGATGGTGCCTCCTCACTGGTACCACTTCTGGCTATTGTGACTCCTTTATGTAATACCATGACAAGACAAGTCTAGTTATCTCTCAGAATTTAGTTTATTCGTAGATCAATAGCAATGTCTGAGTGTGCCAGGCACTAGGCCAGCCTTCGTTTGCTTAGAGGAAATGAAAACACTCTGGAAACATAGAGATGAGTGAAGACATGCCTTTGAAGTGGCAATGTCACAGATCTTATTTCAAGTGGTAGTGAATGGGGTTTTCCTGATTTAGTAAAACCAAAAGTAAGGTATCTTTGGACTTCCCTGGTGGTCCTGTGGTTCAGAATCCTCCTTCCCGTGCAGGTGCCATGGGTTTGATCCCTGGTCGGGGAAGATTCCACATGCTTCAGCGCAACTAAGCCCAGGTACCTCAACTACTGAACCCACAAGCTGCCACTGCTGAAACCTGAGTGCCCAGAGCCCGTGCTTGGAAACAAGACAAGCCACCGCAATGAGAAGCCCGAGCACCGCAACTAGAGAGCCCCCACTTGCCGCAACTAGAGGAAGCCTGCACAAAACAATGAAGACCCAGCACAGCCACACACACAGCAAAGTGTCTTGGAAATGTTCCCATATCCTGCTCCTCCAGTATAAACCCAAAGACCCCCACTCCAACAGCATGATCTTAAAGGGGAAATGATGCTTCAAGGTACCACCTCACGATTTCTCTATTCCTCCTGGAAAGCAGGATTCAGTCACAAAGAAACAAGAGGCGAATAAAAAAGCGAAAAACCTCCTCCAAGATAAAACTCCACTCTGAAAGTGTCTCCATGAGGAAGACAGTCCACTCTCCCTTCTTCGTACCGACAGTCATGGTTCTTTAGGAAGAGCTCCCCCCACGTCACTTCTCCTTCCCGTGTGAACTCTGCCAACCTGGCTTCCACTCTCCCCATCACACCTGAACTTCTGTCTCCACGAGGCCCTCTCTGGTCTCTCCTCCAGCACCCACGGCCTCTTCCCTCCAGGGCCTTCATGTCTGTTGCATGATTCTGCTTTGGGCTCAATGACCTCTCATCCACTCACACGTCTCATTTACTGCCCACGAACACCCAACCCCTAACCTCAGTCTCAGGTGGTCCATCAAACTCAAAGGCCTCACTTTCCTAGTGCTCCCTGGAAAACCTACTAAGATGACGACTTGTCACTGATGACTTGTCAGTGACAACGGACAAGTATCGAATGCTCTTTGGCTAATGTGCCTAACACTGTGCAGTCAAGGGTTTCCAAACCTTGTTGGGTCACGGTGCCTGTGCAGGTCTTCAGGTAGTGTGTGTATATATATATATATATATATATATATATATATATATATATATATATATATATATATATATATGTATGTATATATAAAATATATATATATTTTAATTTCCTTGTTTAAAAAACATATTTACTTTTTTAGCTTTATGGCATGTGGGATCTCAGTTCCCCAACCTGCCTCCGACAGTACAAACCAGTGTCTTAAACACTGGACCACCAGCGAGCATATGGTTTTTATCACAGCAATCACTGAAAACCTAGCTTTGAAAAGATATGGCATTACGGAAAGGAATGGAGTATAAAAAGATGTTGAAATTGAGAATTACTTCATTCCAGTAGCTCAGAAGGTACTTGACAGATGGCAAGTATGGCTGTTTCTCCTGAAATTTTAATGTTGAAAAAAATCCCATGATACCCCTGTGAGTTTGTTGTTGGTGCCCCAGAGGGCCTTGGCACACAGAGGCCCTGAACACCTTTCCATGTATCGCCTCAATGAGCCCTTTAACGACCCTACCACGTCGGCCTATCCTCACCCCCAGCTTGTGGGTGGAGGGGTCATGCAGCGGGTCCCGCACTGCACAGCTTCTAAGCGGCAGAGCCAGGAGCGGAGCCCAGGGGCTGGCACCACTGAGCTCTGCTGCACCTCTAGATTCTTATGTCTTGGAATCTACACCTAACGTTTCTTCTTCCATATCAGACACTCTCTTGCCTCTCCACGTTTACTGCTGTCCTGGTCACAGAACCTAGGGTAGAAAGGGCACACAAGAGGCCTACCACCCTTCCACAGTGAGCTCCTCATGTGTGTTTTCTGCAGGCCAAGGGAAAGCTGTTCCTGAAGCCTTACTTTCTATCTTGAGGTGAATATTCAGATAGTTCTATTTTTTTTGGCTACACTGAGTAGCATGCAGGATCTCAGTTCTTCAACCAGGGATCAAACCTATGGACCCTGCGGTGGAGGTGCTGAGTCCTAACCACTGTACCACTGGGAAAGTCCCTCAGAGAGGCTTTCATTACTGACCTCTGACTACAGTAACTTCCTGGGTGATCTGCCTCAAGTCTCTCCTCGGTCTAAGCCACCAGGTATAGCTTCATCATTTTATTATTAAATTATCACTTACCGCATATTTAAACCTTGCTCAGAATCCAAAGTGCCATGGCCAAATCCCTCACTTTGGCATTGGAGATTCTTTACCATTTGTTTACAACCTACATTTTTGATGCTGTTTTCACCCACATATTCATTCATTTGACATGCGTCACAAAATGCCTACCAATGACATCAACAGGTTGAAAGCAATCACAGTAGGTGGCTAAAAGAGTCCCTAAGGAGCTAAGACATCCTCAAGGAGCTTACCATCTTCAATAGGGGGAATGGATCCACACAAAGACAAATCCAATATAGAGAAGAAAGTAAGTGCAGTAACTGCCCCTGGCAAAAGTGCTCTGGGGCTTCATCAGTTACTCATAACTGGAGCGTCAGGATATCTCAGAGGAGGTGGCATCTGATTGGGTCTTGAAGGGGAAGCAGAGCTTCATTATGTGAAGGAGAAAAAACAAGGGGAAGAAGGTCACTGCAAAATACAATCCAAGGAGTGGAGGTCAGACTGGGAGGAGCAAGTCTGGTTTCTGCACAGTTGCATGCAAATCAGACTACTAGCAGGTAAAGCTGAAAAGGGAGGTTTCAGGCTAAATCACCATTATGAATGCTTGGACAAGGGTTTGGACTTTGATATTTATTCATTCAACAAGCATTCATTGATTTTTGACAACGGGCCAGACTGCAGAGTATGTATTAGGGACAGAGTGGACAGCAAGACAGACATGATCTCGGTCCCCTTGGAGCTTATGGTTTAACATGAAGACAGTAAAAATTCACTGAGGATGTTGAGCGGACAACTGTCATCATCAAGTGATGCTTAAGTTCATTCTGACATCAGTGTAAGACTAATTAACTGCATGGGGAAAGACATGGAAAGAGGGCTATTTATTACATTAAGTACTGAGAGAGATGAGGCAGTGGTGATAGAGGGCATAAAAGTGTGGAAGTTATTAAAGAAGAAGAATATCAGGCTCAATCCTTAAGTGGAGGGAAATGTAAAAGTGAACTATAAGGTTGGAAAAAAACATCAGAAAAAGGGGGACTGACTGAGAAGGGGTACGAGAAATACCTCTGAGTATCTGTGACGAGGGTAGTACCTGTATCATGATAGAGGTTTGGTCACATAGGTGTGTGAACATATCAACACTCATCAGATGGTATACTTAACATTTGTGCATTTTTACCATATGTGAATTTTACCTAATAAAAACCCAGAAGACAAATATTGAGTTTAAGTTAATGATATGCAAACTCAAGTGTCTAAGGGTGAAGTGTATGATACCTACAACTTGTTTTAAGATACATTAACAAAGATAGATAAACAGATGGATGATGAAGCAAATGGCAAAATACTAACTACAGAATCTGAATGGGTGGCATATGGTGTTCACTGTACAATTCTTTAATACTTTTAGCTTGAAAAATTTCATAATAGAGTACTGAGAAAATAATAAGCATATAGATTTGAGTCTGGGTTGACTGGTAGGACATGAGGATTATAGGAGGAGATGGAGAGGGAGAGGAGGCAGGTTTAGGGGTCTGGTGATGAGCTCCATGAGTGACACATGGTCTGAGGCAGCCAACGCGTTCAGGTAGAAATATTATCAGACAATTGGAAAGACAGGACCAGAGTTCAGCTCTTTTGCTGTCCTGCTCCCTAAACATCTCTCTGCCTCCATGTGTTCCCTTCCACTGATAACCTTTTTCTCCTTTAAGCTTTCTGTGACCATCTTGCCTTCCTCACATTTACTAGGAGATTAATTAATGGCATCACTATGTATCACTAGAGTGGAAATTCTTGGAATAAACAGTATCTTACAGAGGAAATGCACTACTTCATGAAATAATTTTGGAATAAACAATGAATAAAACCTGCCCTGGAATTTGACTGTCCAGTTCTTGATGATCCTTAGATCAGAAGGTACAGTTTTTTCCTTTCTGATCTGTACATTTTCTTAAACGGCAATCTTACTAGTGGGGAAAATAACTTGTGCCTCAATTATAGGCCGAAATGAAACCACCAATCCCATATTCTTAATATAGTTGATTTTCTCTTTCTTAGTTGCTTTTCTTTTCTGAGTTTACCTGACATTTAACTTTGCAGGGGAAAGGAAGAAAATGGTTGCCCTTGGGTGGTAAAAACTGTGATTGATCTTTTTCTACTATTCTGAATTTCTAAGTTTCTAGACAAATAACATGCTACTTTGATAACTGGGGGGGGGGGGGGGGGGGGGAGTTTATCTTTTAAAGGACACAGCCATCAGCCCCCACAGTACAACTGCTAGAAAATTTCTTGAGTTGTGAGACAGAAATCAAACCAGGGAGGCTGATTTCTATTCCTCTCTTCTCAGTAAATGGTGAGCTTCCTGAGATCAAGAGCTATAGGCCCCCTGCTCCTCTTCCCACCTCTTAATTCGTATGGCAGCACTGGTCTTGGCACACAGAAAGCACTCACACGGTGAGAGCACGCATCTTTGACACTAAAAGGAACACCACACCACAGCCAGTAACAGTCAGGGGAAGCCATTACCTCATTTTGTCATTCTAATTTTAAAAATCTGTTTTTCAAGATGAATTCACAGAATGAATACCTTTTCATCTCTCTCAACTGCCTTAGGCAGACTGCTGCTGCTGCTGCTGCTAAGTCACTTCAGTCGTGTCCGACTCTGTGCGACCCCATAGACGGCAGCCCACCAGGCTCCCCCGTCCTTGGGATTCTCCAGGCAAGAACACTGGAGTAGGTTGCCATTTCCTTCTCCAATGCAGGAAAGTGAAAAGTGAAAGTGAAGTCGCTCAGTCATGTCCGACTCTTCGCGATCCCATGGACTGCAGCCTACCAGGCTCCTCTGTCCATGGGATTTTCCAGGCAAGAGTACTGGAGTGGGTTGCCATTGCCTTCTCCCTAGGCAGACTGCACTGCTGAGTAAAAGAAATTGGGTTTGGCTCCTTCTATGAATTCCAAGGGCCAGTCAGAAAAAACCTCGGTATTTCTAAACCCATGCTTGGCACAGTGGGAGAACAACTCTTTCAAGAAAACCCATGAATAATTAAGATGGCTCCTATTTTTGTACCACTGGTACTATTTTATGAGTGAACGTGTTAGTTACTCAGTCGTGTCCGACTCTTTGCAAACCAGGGAATGTAGCCTGTCAGGCTTCTCTGTCTGTGGGATTTCCAGGCCAAGAATACTGGAGTGGGTAGCCATTCTCTTATCCGGGGGATGTTCCCAACTCAGGGATTGAACCTGGATCTCCTGCACTGCAGGCATATTCTTTACTGTCTGAGCCATCAGAATTATATTTCAATAAGACTGTCGTTTCTGTTAAAAAAAAAAAAGTGGACTAGAGATTCTGCAATGTTCTTTCCTGAGCCATCAGGGAAGCCTGGCACTATTTTATACTTTGCATCATCCCAGTGGATTCATCTTGCTACATTCCCAATGGTTCACCTGCTTAATTCCAAGTCCACTTACTACAGTCAAGGAAAAAGCCTGCTTCACCTCTTGTCCTTCATCATACTTTAAAAACATGCCTTACCTTTTCTCCTCGGTCTCGCTCTCTGTCCTTCTCCTCTCTCTTCTTTTTCTTCTCGCTGTGCCCGTCTGTGTGGAGGCTGGGAAGCGGCGGGGGTGGGACGGCGGCTCCAGTGTAGGGGAGGCTGGGCGGGGGGACAGGCGGCGCGGGGCCCTCTCCCGCCACCGCCGCAGGGGGAAGCCCCAAACTCCTCTTGGACTTGGAGTGTCGCTTCTCTTTATGCTTCTCCTTGTCCTTCTTCTTTTTGCTCTTCTTTGACTTCTTTTTCTTCTTGATTTCCCGGTAAGAATCATCGATCACTAACTCCCCAGCCTCTAGCTCCCCGCCAGAGGAGGAGTCTGATTCTACCAGGATAGGTTCGAGCCCTGAAAGGTCAAGGTTAGCACTGTGGGATTCTGGGAACTGGGAGGCCTCAGAGCCACAGCCTTCGGGGCCAGGAGACGAACGTGGGTCTGAGGATGACTTGTGCTTCTTCCGGGCTGTTTTTAGAAAGCTCTGTAACTCGTGTCCTAGGAGTAAAGCACCCTGCTCATCCCGAGCTGACTTCTTAGAGGATTTTTTCACAGTCGCTTGTTGAGAGGGGTATTGAAAAGACTCCTCGTCAACGGAGCCACTCCCCTTCTCCTTGGGCGAGAGGATAAGTTTCATCTTTAAGCCGTCAGGCTCACGAAGGGTCAGTGTCTCTGTGTTCACGTAAAGCGGTTTCATTTTTTTGGATTTGTGGGAACTACCATCCTCCAGGGACAGCTCCCCACTGCTTCCGCTGACTTTCTTCCTGTGGTGTTCCTTCTTACTCTCCGAATGGCTTGAGGAACTGGACGACTTTTCTCCTGTCTTTTTGGAGGGTTTGGCACCTGTGGCCAGAGGGGAAGTGATTGCTTTCAATAGGTCCATAGCTGTATCAGCAGACTGTGGGCTGGACTTTTTCTTTTTCTTCTGTGACGGCTCCAAAGACGAAATATCTAGAAGTAATCAAGAGAAGTAATTGTCCCTATGGCAGAGTAACTTCCAACAAGTTTCCTCTCTCACCAAAAACCCCCAACTAAGATGAGGAAGAGGCTAACAGGAATGACTGGAGGGGAGGCCCTTCAACTGATTGTAAACATTCAGAGATGATGCCCACGTGCTTCTTGGCTTGGTAGATCCTGCCTCTGACCCTGGAGACAGTTTTTGCCACTCAAGATGTTTTTCTTCACTGAGTCTTCACAAGCCACCAAAGACAGCATGCTCAGAAGGATGGACCGTGGCTGCGGGGTTACGAGTAGTTACAACTTTAGATTACGCTGAAGACAAAGCATCATTTGTTTCTGGGTTCAGGACAAATCCATTCTAGCAAACAGTCGGTCTTGTCAGCTAAATACATAATATAGCTAAGAAAAGCTGGTCTTGTGAGTGGATACACGCTGGAGTGAGAAGGAACCCATAGGCGCAGGCTGGAGGGCCCAGGACTACAAATGGCAAGAGGGATGCTAATAACAATGGGCATAAGATAAGTGGATGATTGAGGGGAGAAGGAACCTGGTACCTGGTGTATCACAAATGAAGACTGTTCTTCTATGCTGAATCCTCCAAAATACCAGCCCTCCACCTCTCTCCTCCTTCACACTGGTTTATCGGCACTCAGAACAAGAACCACTGTCCTGTTAAATAGGCCACTGAGTCAGCAACATCTGGATCTCTCTCCCCTACCCCGACTCCAAGAACCAGTGAAGTGTCTGTCCCGCCTGCTGCTGCTCCCCAGCCTCACCTCCATAGTAGTAGTCATCGGAGGAGTGCTTCCTCTTTTTCCTGTGTGTGTCCGTCCCCAAGAAGTAAAGTTCACTGTCCTGGAATTCAAGAGGAAGGAGAGCTGAGCAACGAATAAGATGATGAGGCACAGGCACTTTGGAACCAATGTTGTTTTCTGACGATTTCTGACTTTGGAAAATAAAGTATCACACAGGAAATAGTAAAAAAAAAAAAAAAGATGTGAATGATGCTTATCTTTCTTTTTAAACGTTTTTCAAAGAAACATCTTTCTTCGAATACTAGGAAACACGCTATGAACTAGTTTAAACATTCCTAATTCAAATGTTTAGAATTTACCTTTAATTTCTTCTTGGAAGAATTCCTGACCTGAGCAGCGATTTCTTCCTCTTCCCTTAAAAAATCTTTGTAAGAACGTTTCTTTTCTCGTTGGCTTCGGCCAGCAGCTAGCCCTATGTCCTCAAAGCTGTGATCACCATCAAAGCAATCTGAGAAGCACAGGTTCGTTTGGGAAAGGAAACGAGAAAGTCAAGTAAGTCACGACTGCATCACCACCCATGAAATGCAACAGTCCCTCCATTTCCGAATTAGAATCATGTCATTTGGTAAGTCCACTGGAACACAGGGCTAGATCCGAGGGGATGAGCATTATGTCCTGATGAGCTGGCTGCAAATACAAGACTCAGACCTGAAGAAACAACGCTTCCATGCTATGCAAAGGCCCAAGGTGCATCCTGAGACCATGGTTTCTTAGTTGTGATTTGGCAGGTGGACACGAACTTGCAGAAGTAAGGCCGAAAAGAATAAGGATTCATGTGCTGTGCTGCTCTGTGGGCGTCCACTGTGTGATTCCTATCCCCAGGCTCCTGCACACTGGAGCTGGCAAGGACCACGAGTGCTGCTGGGGATCACCCCATAGACTACAGAGACTTATGGCTCAGACTCTTGTGTTAGAACCCTGTCCCGGTTTGCGTTTCCATGGGCCCAGTCTGGGGATGATGTGAAGTTTTACTAGTGCTCTGGGTCATCACTTGGGAGTCCAGGCTGTGATGGCCAGTCCTGGTCTCTATGTCCATGGGCTGCAAGGATTGAAGAGGACACCCCCTTTGGAATGCTTCTCAGGTTAAGGGGTCATACCTTCTTTCTTCACGGAGTCATCATAAGCCATGGCGGTCCTGCAGGGCCTTTGAGAATGGGTCCCTGTGTCCAGGCTCCTTCCCGTCTACAGGACCAGGTCTGAGAAACAAAGAAGGAAAACCCTCCTGTAATGCGAAATCACTGTGGAGAAGCAACCTTCCAGGTGGAAATGCGAAGTGATCCAAGGGCGGACTGGAAGGACAGCAAGGAATAAAGGAGGGTCTTGTCACCACCTCCTCTTTCTGTTTGTAAATATACTAGGGATGAAGCTGTAGCAAGTGCATTAGGCTTAATTTGATTTGATTCATGAATTAAAGCTGTCAGTTGGGGAAGTATATAAAATACCTCCCATTAAAAAAAAAAAAAAAACTTCAAAAATTCATAAGAACTTGTGAAATGCCAACAGGTCTAGTAACACTGAGACAGGGTGAAAGCCGACATGAAGTCAGAGGGTTAGGTTCAGTTATGGTCACAAAATGCACAGACAAAGCAGGATGCAGAGGAAGACAGATCATGCCACGCATTTGAGACCACAAGATCCTACTGGTTGAATTGGTGACAGGCTAAAATCTGTTGTATTGCAGTTTAAGCAGAAATGATAACATGACAGGGATAGTAAAAATCTTGACAGCATAATTTTTTGGTGTTTATTTTGTTGGGCTCTTTGAATTTGCTCAAAATTACAGAAGTGTAAAAGTAGGCACACTTCTTACATTAGTTGGCCATAAAACAGCTTTAATGCTATCAAGCCTTTCTTAAAGGCTACAGGTGAAAATGGGCTTCCCTTGTGGCTCAGCTGGTAAAGAATCTGACTGCAACGCAGGAGACCTGGGTTCGATCCCTGGGTTAAGATCCCCAGGAGACGGGAAAGGCTACCCACTCCAGTATTCTAGCTTGGAAAATTCCATGGACTGTATAGTCCATGGGATCGCAAAGAGTCAGACACAACTGAGCAACTTTCACTTTCACAGGTGAAAATAAGTAGGAATTGCCACCTGTCCACTGGTGATGAAATTTTTATCACTATTAAGATTTTCACTAATTTGAAGAACTATTAAAATTTAAGTGTTCTAAATACTGCTGTAAATTTGTTAAAATTACTTTTTTGGCATTCAACTTTATATGCCCATTTTGACTTTGAAGATGACGAGCCATAAACCGCACTCGAAGGTAAGGTTCTTCAAATATTTTTAGGACAGGAAATGTCACAATTCCTGCAGGAAAAGTTTTTGCAGGAAGTTTAAATTTTATATACTAAATATATTGAAAATGTCCTCATTCTGTTAGTGAAATGCTTAAAAGTTGATCTGATTATTTATTTCTTTTTTATTTTACCTTCATAACTATAGCGGGGTTTAGAAATGCTGAAGGACACTTCAATGAGATATTGACAATCCCTTTGAGGAAGGTACAGGTAATTGTGAAGTATGTAACTTTTGGGAAAGAAAAGATGAATGAACAAAGGAAACTTTCCTAAGAGTTACATTTAAAATAAACCAAAAGAAAAAAGACCTACTTGCACAAGTCAGATAAGATACAACGCACAGATAAGCTTATGTTGAAAATAGAAAAAGAAGTATTACCAGGAACTATTTACAAGTAACATTCAGAAATGTAAAAAAGCATTTCTCCAGTTCCCTAAGGAGTGGAAAGAAGAACAGACTTGGTCAAGGTAAGAGAAACTTGAGTGAAGTGAAGAAATGAAATGAACTGGGTTCTTTTACAAATAATTGGAGAACTGCTTACTCAAAGGGCTTTTCGCAGGAAATTATGGGGATATGAGGTCAGGTCTCATGTAGAAATTCATAATATAGCCAGTTTTTCATGTTCCAGTACTAAGAGTTAAACTTTCTCAAATAGAAATTACTGTTGCCCCCTGTCCACCCACACAGTGCAACTCCAGGAGGGGTCAGAGGAGGAGCATCATCATAGGGAATTACATCCATTCATTTAAAAACAGCATATCTGCTCACTGGCACTAAAGCATAGTAAGTTTATTAGAAGAGAATATGGACCCCATTCATTTTCATAGGCTGATAATGCCAAGAAATAGCACAACTTGTGACCTCAAGTTAAATGTTTTCCATGCCAAATGGATTCTGGCTAAGAACCTTCGAGAAATAATGGGCAAAAAAATCTGAAATATTCAACGCCAATGCGGCCACCAATCTGTGGTCAAGAACAAAATGCTCTTCTGTATGAAGTGAAGGCAGGTCCTGAGACTTATAACCAGGCCTTCCCTTTGGAAATATTAAAACTAACATAAAACAGAGCTGAACAACTAACAGTCAGAATAGGAGTAAGTAGCTCTGAAGACAGCTCCAGAAAGAAAACAATGATGTCACTTACTGGACTATGAAAAGGCACTCATAGTCTCTTAACTGACTGCTTTGAAAAACAACCAGTGGATGAAAAAACTGTACAAGGGAACAGAAAATTAGGAGCTGACCCTCAGAGGCACAGAAGAGCACAGAAAACACGTGCTGGTGTTGGCATTTTGTATTACAATTAGGTCTGCTACTATTTAATTTTTCTAAAGACACAGGAGGAGCATTTTGTAAATTACAAGATTAAATAACCTATAGTAAAAAATGAACGGGGCCTGAAGGCAAGTCCAACTCAGTAAAGAACTGGGACAGTCAAGAGCTTAAAAAACTAAAATTAGATACAATGGTCTCACTCACTCACAGCTTGGGCAGACTGATGGACCCTGAACTTCTAGGTTCTTTCAAGTGAGGATATTATTGCAGCCCAGGGGTTAGTTTTGGATGCTGACTCATAGAAGGAAGATGAAACCAGATAAAGAAGTCTCAAGCAACAGTGTGGAGGAAAGGCAGAGTTAGGGCAACATTTATATAAGATAACTCTCCTGATGTTCTTTCCAGGTCTTGAACATTATCCATGATAAATTCAGAGTCCCGGCTTAGGCAGCAGATTGTGAGGATTAATGAAATTGAAAAATATTAGGCTGGATATTCACATTAGAAAACAGAAGCCATAATTACATTAAATGTTGGCAAATGTAAAAACTCATTTAGATGTTAAAGCTCATTCTCTGGAACTCCATAAATTTTGGTGTGTATAGAATTCAAAATTGTCAACTTCAAGAGGCAGGATAATTTTACAATTATGTTCCTCTCAGTGGGTTAAGAAATGACAACAGAAGTAAAAGTTCATTATTTATGTTGCTTGTGGAAGTAAGAAATATGCCATCATGAAAAATGTGTACTTTTGGAAGGTGAAAATTATCAAACTTGTGGACTTCTCTTCAAGAGATGAAAAAGGAGACAGAGCGACTCTTCCACTTGTAGATAAGTATACCGTGATGTTTAGGCTTTGCTTTCGGAGTTATCAATCAGGAAAAAAGGGGAAATCATCAGGCATAGTATTTTGTTACTTTGAAAGGCCAAATTAAAAGTACTTTGGGAAGAAAAGTTTCAGAAGATGGTGTTTTGAGGTCATCTCAGCCCCAGCAATCACTAGCAAGCTTCTTCATCCCAAAATTTAAGTGTGTTTTGAAAAAGACAAAGTAAGCCTCGGAAACCCGGGCAGTAAGCGAAATCCTGAGGCGCGGGTCCAGTTCAGGAGGCAAGGCTTGTTCAAGATTTTCAAGATTCCACGTTCTCTTCTTCCAGCCTTTCTTTCAGGAACTCAAGCTGCCAGTCGGTGCAGGAAGAGGAAGATACACATACAGCTGTTGCCAGTTTCTGAATTGCTGCTGTTGTTACTTTGAGGATAAGAGCAGGGGATGCCTTCTCATTTTCGCCCAGATTTCCTCCAATCTCAGAACCCAGAGACTGGGAATTCTTGCCACTCCCTTCTCCACGAACCTACCTATGCAGCACTCACAGCCCCTGCCAGCTCTGGAAACTGCAGAGATCCCGACAGCCAGGGTTGGGGATTGAATCCTCTCATTGGGGTGCAATTGAGCGGAACCACGACCACCACACAGATCTGCTGACAACACACATTTCCAAAAAAAAAAAAACCCAGCGGTACAAATTTTGACAAGCCTTATCCAATCAACAGGCTCTACTCTAGATTCAGTGGTTTCGTTGTTGTTGTTTTTTTTTTTTTTTTAAATTCTGCTATGGGGTAATATAATCGGCCACCAACTTAGCCATCAGGTAGCAGAGAGATAAGATGGTTCTCCTCTTCTGCCCGATAGAAAAATTAAGCGAAATCTACAAGCAACAGCTTTGGGGGAAAATGGGTCTGGATGGAGCAGATCCCACTAAGGAAGGCACGTTCAAACTGGGTCGCACGCAAAGATTACATACCACACAGGTTATTGCTACAAAGAGCCCCCAAGACCACCATTTTTGTGGTCCCCGCGGCAAACCAACGGGATTCTCCTGGCAGTTTTGCAGCAACAGCTAGTTCAACAAAGCTGGGCGAAGAGGGGGAAAAAAAAGAAAGCTCGTCGCATCCACTCCTGCCAGCCGCGCCCCGGCCCTCCCGTCGCCCCGGCTCCCTTGCCCCTTGACAGCCCGGGATCCCGTGTCCCAGGTCCTGAGCCTCAAGGCGGCCGCGACCCGGGTTCCCGCGTCCCGGCGGCTCCAGGCGCCCCCGAGGGCGGAGACGGCCGGGCAGGGGGAGGGGCGGCCTCGGCCCGCGGGCCCCCGGGGCGGCCGCACGCCCCCTCCCGGCCCGCACTTTCCCGCCTTCCCCATTTGAACAGCTCCCGCCCGCCTTCCTCCTCCGGCCCGCTCCAGCCCCTTCCCGGGGGCGGACTGCGGCCGCTACTCCAGTCCCCGGCTCGGCCCCTGGGCTAGGCCGCGAAGGGCCCGGGGCGCTCTCGGGGCGGTGTCGCGGCCCGAGGCGGCGGGAGGCGGCGGGGCGGGGCCGCTGCCGCCTGGGGGTGGGGGCCTAGCTCGGCCTCGTGGGGGCTCCGCTCGCCGCTACCTTCACTAGGCTCGCCCGGATCCCGCCTCAGCGCCGCCGACCGCCGCCATCTTGGAGAAGGAGAGAAAAGCGCGAGCGACCAGGGAGCCTCAGTCGAGCGCAGAGCGCAGACTCTGCTTGGGAAGGGGAATCCCGCTGGTGCAAGAGCGCCGAGCGCATCGAATGAGACGCTGGGCTTGCTGAGCCCCGGAGCTAGTCTGTAGTAAGAATTTGTTCTGTGTCAGGCTTGGGCTAGAAGCTTTACGAATAGGACAGCATTTGATCCTCGCTGCATCGCTGTGAGGTAGGTTCTGTCACATTTTATAGATGAGAAATGGGGTTCAGAGGGAGGGGTTAAGTGACTTGCCCAAGGATACACAGGTAATTGGACTGCAAGACAGTCTACCAACCACTTATAAGACTTCTGATTCTTACTGAAGTGCTCTTTCCAAAAGACTCTGCTGTTTCCTTCGAGATATTTTTATACAATAACTCCTGTCTTTGCAAAACCGTGCAGATTAATATCAGTGCTGCTTGTCTGGAGTTTAACATCTGCATTTAGATGATTGGCGTATTTGGGATGAGGGAGGCAGAGTATATCTTTATAACAATGCACTGTAAAATAATTTGCATGGCAAGTCATCTGCATTTCTCCCCATAAATCGTTTGTATTTCAAAGTTAGAAACAGTTTACAGAGAAATGAAGAGTAAAGTGTTTTGTTTTGTTTTTTCCCCCATTTTGCTGTGGAGAATTTAGACCAATGGGTAGAAGTTACAGTGTGCAGCTCTTAGTTCAATATGAAGACGAATTAATTTTTCCAGCGCAGTTCAGTTATGTTTGACCACTTTGTAAGGTAGTGAGCTCCCTGTCACCAGAAGGAGTCCAAGCAGAAGCTAGTGTCGTAGTTTCTGTGGAGCAGGGAGTTTAGAGATATAGAATGGCTTCTAGAGTTGTGAAACCCATGAGACTCTATGCAAAATTATGTGTTTGCCCATATGTGTATTTTTCTGGGGTTTAGATCCTATCAAAGATTAGGAACCTCTATCCTAGCAGGCTGTTCATTCCAGAATTGGACAGGTGCTTGAAGACGATATAGTCATTCTTATCACTTTACAGACTTACAAATCGAGGTCAAGAGGAGCAGGGGATTTGTCTCAACCCATACTGTCAATTAGTGATCAGATTAGGATTAGATACCAGGTTATTGGACTCTTGGTTCACTGCTGTTTTCGCCATATCATGCTCTTTCTTCCTCTATGCTATGTAGAAGATCAGATTCTGTTTAATTACTACTCTTACAACTGTGAGATGCTGAGATATTAAAATACTTGAGACAGAGTTATTGAATATATCCCTCAAATGTAAACACACACACGCGCACACAAAATAACTCTAGTATAATGACCTTCTGCACAGCCCTTATCCTGCTCACCTAAAAGACTGGCAATGAGTTTCACCAAACTTCTGGGACACCTTACCTGACATTAGCATCCTTGGTAAGTATTTAAGAGTCTCAAGAATGTATTTCTCTCTTCTTCAATATTGGTCAGGATGTTTTTAGTTGTAAGTGACAGAAACCCAATTCAAAATAGCTCAGCAGAAAAGGAGAATTTATTGACTAACATTATTGAGGTGTCCAGTGCATTCAGCTGTGGCTGGATCCAGGGAGGAGCTCCAGCTGGTCTCTTGACATCTCACTTTGGTGCTTTCTTCTGAACTGGCTTTATTCTCAGGCTCCAGGTGGTGACTCCAATAGTTCCAGGCTTTATTATCTTTATTGCTAGCAACATCCCTGGAGAGAAAGTTTCTTTTTCCTGTTTGTTTTGGTAGATATCATGGGATTGACTCTTCTTTCCTGAATTGATGCATATGTCCAAACAGAAAGCAATCAGTATGAGCAAAGGCATGGGGTATGCTGATTGGTTAAATTAGGTCACATCCTCACCCAAGAGTAGGTCAGGCAGAACATTAAGGAAAATTAGAGATTGTTGTCAGAAAAACTGTAGGGAGAAACAGACAAACACAATTATATCAGATATTTCAACAACTCTCTCTCAATAACTGATAGAATACCTAAACACAAAATCAGAAATGCCACTAAAACCTTGAGCAGCATGTTAATTGGCTTCCATTCAGTTCAGTCACTCAGGCATGTCTGACTCTTTGCGACCCCATGGACTGTAGCACGCCAGGCCTCCCTGTCCATCACCAACTCCCGGAGTCCACTCAGACTCATTTCCATTGAGTCGGTGATGCCATCCAACCATCTCATCCTCTGTCGTCCCCTTCTCCTCCCGTCTTCAATCTTTCCCCACATCAGGGTCTTTTCAAATGAGTCAGCTCTTTGCATCAGGTGGCCAAAGTATTGGAGTTTCAGCTTCAACATCAGTCCTTCCAATGAATATTTAGGACTGATTTCCTTAGGATTGACTGGTTTGATCTCCTTGCAGTCCAAGGGACTCTCAAGAGTCTTCTCCAACACCACAGTTCAAAAGCATCAATTTTTCAGCACTCAGCTTTCTTTATAGTCCAACTCTCACATCTGTACATGACCACTGGAAAAACCATAGCCTTGACTAGAAGGACCTTTATTGGCAAAGTAACATCTCTGCTTCTTAATATGCTGTCTAGGTTGGTCATAACTTTTCTCCCAAGGAGTAAGCATCTTTTAATTTCGTGGCTGCAGTCACCATCTGCAGTGATTTTGGAGCCCCCAGAAAATAAAGTCTGCCGCTGTTTCCACTGTTTCTCCATCTAATTGCCATGAAGTGATGGGACCAGATGCCGTGATCTTTTTTTCTGAATGTTGATCTTTAAGCCAGCTTTTTCACTCTCTTCTTTCACTTTCATCAAGAGGCTCTTTAGTTCTTCACGTTCAGCCATAAGGGTGGTTTCGTCTGTATATCTGAGGTTATTGATATTTCTCCCAGCAATCTTGATTCCAGCTTGTGCTTCCTCCAGTCCAGTGTTTCTCATGATGTACTCTGCATGTAAGTTAAATAAGCAGGGTGACAATATACAGCCTGGACATACTGCTTTTCCTATTTGGAACCAGTCTGTTGTTCCATGTCCAGTTCAAACTGTTGCTTCCTGACCTGCATACGGATTTCTAAAGAGGCAGGTTAGGTGGTCTGGTATTCCCATCTCTTTCAGAATTTTCCACAGTTTGTTGTGATCCACACAGTCAAAGGCTTTGGCATAGTCAATAAAGCAGAAATAGATGTTTTTCTGGAACTCTCTTGCTTTTTTGATGATCCAGCGATGTTGGCAATTTGATCTCTGGTTCCTCTGCCTTTTCTAAATCCAGCTTGAACATCTGAAAGTTCATGGTTCACATATTGCTGAAACCTGGCTTGGAGAGTTTTGAGCATTACTTTACTAGCATGTGCCACCCAACAACATACATGCTTTGTAAGAGCACATGGAGCATTTACTGAGATAGAGCCATAAAAAAAGTCTTAATAAATTTAGAAAGGATTCAAGTCATGTAAAATATGTTCTCACTATAATGGAACTAAGCTAGAAATCAGTGACATAGAGATAATGTCTCTATGGAAAATTCCCAACTATCTGGAGATTAAATAGTGTACCTTCAAATCATGCAGACATCCAAAAATGAGTCAAAAGGGAAATTAGGAAGTATATTGAACTGAATGAAAACAAAAAACACAAAGCATATAAAAATGTGTGGGATGCAGTTAAAGTAGGGCTCCGAGGAAGATTTATAGTACTAAAATGTATGGTACTGAAAAGGTCAGCAAAAGACAGGTCTCAAAGTTTCAAGTCAATAACATCAACTTTCACTTTAAGAAATTATCAGTGGGTTGGTGGCTTCCCTGGTGGTCCAGTGGTTGGGACTCTGCTTCTACTGCAGGGGTACGGGTTCAATCCCTGGTTGGGGAATTAAGATCTTGCATGCTGCACAGTGCAGCCAAAAAAAAAAAAAAAAATTAGAGAAATTAATTAAAATTAAAGTCAAAATAAGCAGAAGCGAGGAAATAATAGAGGAAGGGCAGAAATCATTAAAATGGAAAGCAGACGAACGATAGAGAAAAGAAATGAAACTGAAAAACTGATTCCAGGGCTGGGGAAGAGAAAGTACAAATGAGCCTGAAGCATTCTGCAGTACCAGAAAGTAAGAGTTCTTCACAAAGAGAAATGGAGGGCGTGTGGGAGGGGGGGGGGGCGGGGCGGGGTGAGGCTATGTCAAAGGGACAGATGAATTGACCTGAAAGAGCTCCCAATGGTCAGAGCTGGAGCAATTCAAGAAACTAACTAAATGGTATCTATTGGATCATAACCAAGGTTATAAAATAAATATACAGGAGTTCGTAATGATATCAATGATTGAATAGAGAAATAAATGGGGGAAAGAGACAAATATGCATTGTAGAAAAATCCCAAGTAATATATGCAGGCACTCCTGGCCCCCACCAGGAGGTTGAGCTTAATTCCCACCTTTCCATTTGAGAGTTGGCTAGACTTAGTGACTCAGTTCTGAAGACTACAGTCGTGGAGAGAGAAGGTAGTAATTGTAGATGTCGAATTCTGACAAGCAGTACCTTAACCAAGTGATACTAGTTACCTTTGATATGACAGGATGAGAAAGACACTTTACCTTGAGGTATTCTTCCCCTGGCTTCTCAGGTGGCTTAGTGGTAGAGAATCTGCCTGTCACTGCAGGAGACGCAGATTTGATCCCTGGGTCAGGAAGATCTCCTGGAGTAGGAAATGGCAACCTGCTCTAGTATTCTTGCCTGGAAAATTCCATGGACAGAGGAACCTGATGGACTACAGTCCATGGGGTCGCAAAGAGTCAGACACAACCAAGTGACTGAGCACACATTCTTCCCTTAAATCCATCACTGCAGCCAAATCACGATAAAATACATCAGATACACCCAAATTGAGGGACAATCTCCAAAACACCTGACCAGTACTCCTCAAGGCCGTCAAGGTCGTGAAAAATGAGGGAAGGCTGAAAAACAGTCGCAGACCAGAAGACACGAACACAACAAAATGCAAAGTGGTAATCTTTACAGTGTATTGGATCCTGGAACAGAACGAGGACATTAATAGAAAACCTGGAACATCCAAAGTCTAGACTTTCATTAATAATAATGTATCATTGTTGGTTTCTTATATTTTGACAAATATACAACAGTAATGCGACATAGTAACACAAGGGGAACCTGAAACTGCAGAGTGAGGGCTGTGTGAGAACTTCCTCAACTATCTTTGCAAGTTTTCTGTAAGCCTAAAATTATTCCAAATAAAGGTTTATTTTCAAAAGGTTGTCCTTTGAGAAGATCTATAAAATGGGTAAATTTCTAGCTGGACTGATCAGAGAAAAAAAAGAAAGAAGGCATGAAATACCAAACTCAGAAACCCAGCTGCAAAGTGCGCACACACAAATTTTGCCTTCACTGTCCATCTGTGTTGATACACGTACATGAAGTGATTTATTTTCATAGCTGCTTAGTATTCTATGGTGGCAGTGTACCAGATTTTATTTTTTCATTTTCATCACTTTGGGCATTTACATTGTATCCGTTTAAAAAATTATTAGAGACTTCCCTAGTGGCCCAATGGCTAAGATTCAGAGCTCCTGATTCAGGGGGCTGATTCAATTCCTGATCGGGGAACTATATCCCACATGCTGCAACTAAGAGTTTGAGTGTTGCAACTAAAGATCCTGAATTCCGAATCTCTCACATACCACAACTAAGACCCAGCACAGCCAAATAAATAAATACTGAAAAACGGTTATAAGCAGTAGTGCAGCAATCTTGTTTGAGTGCCCTGTGCAATTGTGAGAGCTTCCTCGAGAAGTCTGCTAGGAGTGAAAATGCTATGCGTGTGTGCTAAGTCGCTTCAGTTGTGTGTGATTTTTTGCGACCTTATGGACTGTAGCCCACCAGCCTCTCTGTCCATGGGATTCTCCAGGCAAGAAACTGGAGTGGGTTGCCATGCCCTCCTCCAGGGGATCTTCCTGACCCAGGGATTGAACCCTCATTATGTCTCCTGCATTGGCAGGTGAGTTCTTTACCACTAGCAAAGTTCTTTACCACCTGGGAAGCCTGGAAATACTATAACCTAGTGCATATCATTACCTTTACCGATATCACCAGGTTACTTTCAAAGAGGTTGAATGAACTTCTGTGTTTTTCCTATACTTGGCTTCCCGAGTTCTATTCTGTCTCTGCTTGGGGGCTTCCATCTCTTTCCCTCCTCTCCATGCCTTCCACCTATGAGATGACTAATTAAGGTTAGTTTGGTCATGTATGGATGTGAGAGTTGGACTGTGAAGAAAGCTGAGCACCAAAGAATTAATGCTTTTGAACTGTGGTGTTGGAGAAGGTTCTTGAGAGTCCCTTGGACTGTAAGGAGATCCAACCAGTCCATCCTAAAGGAGATCAGTCCTGGGGATTCATTGGAAGGACTGATGCTAAAGCTGAAACTCCAGTACTTTGATCACCTCATGCGAAGAGTTGACTCATTGGAAAAAACCCTGATGCTGGGAGGGATTGGGGGCAGGAGGAGAAGGGGACGACAGAGGATGAGATGGCTGGATGGCATCACTGACTCTATGGGCATGAGTTTGAGTAAGCTCCGGGAGTTGGTGATGGACAGGGAGGCCTGGTGTGCTGCGATTCATGAGGTCTCAAAGAGTCGGACATGACTGAATGACTGAACTGAACTGAGATGATGGAAACACCCAGACCTCCTGAAATACATTAATAACCTCTTGAATTTTGCTGTTTCAAAATATGAGCAAAGCTTCAACCTCCTGGTGAAGTCCAGTGTAAGAAAAATCAACATGGTGCACATATCTGGCAATTTTATATACGACCCAATAAACTGAAGGACACTTTCACAGATACCAAATTATTTGCTTGGTCATATGAGACATACATTGTATTCTCATGAGTACTCCTTTTATACTGGCTGGCCTCATCCTACTGGTTTTTTAGATACGAGGAGTGACTTATCCAAGGTCCCACAGTAAACTGATGGCAGTACTGAGATGAGAGGGCTTCCCAGGTGGCTCAGTGGTAAAGAACCCGCCTGCTGATGTAGGAGATGCGGGTTTGATCTCTGGATTGGGAAGATCCCTTGGAGAAGGAAATGGCAACCCACTCTGGTATACTTGCCTGGAAAATCCCATGGACAGAGGAGCCTGGTGGGCTTCAATCCATGGGGTCACAGAAGAATCAGATACAACTGAGCAACTGAGTACCACCACCACCATCACCAAGATGAGAACTCACTTTCTCTCGACCCCACTAGAACTCAAGTCATTCCCCATCCCATCTTTGTGTCTGAAGGCTGATAACTCTGGTTCAGTGCCCAGGGATGCAGAGAGTGTGTCCTGACGTTCTTCATTGCATGGAGCCAAGCACAGCTGCATATATAAACCTGCTCAAATGGCAACTGCTCTGAGCCCTCAGTTTATTTAGAGGAGGGGTCCAGTTTTCCCTCAGGTCACCTAAATGCTCAGAGGTCCTGTCGCATACCCGTGATTTGGCTTTCATTCTGCCACTCCTGGTCCCCAACAGCCCTCCCTGTTCTCCCGCCATCCTGCCCCTTCCTTGTGACCCTTGCTTGGCCTTCCTCCTTCTCTCTGTGTTACGCTCAGCCGGGGAGTCACATGGGTCCCCAAGGGTCCCAGCTCTTTAGTGATGAGTTCCCAGAGGATGATGGCAGTCTTGTCTTGTCCCCCTGGCACGCCCACAGTGCCATATGGCTGGACCATCACCTCTCCTCAAGGACAGAATCTCAGTGCGGAGTCTAGGTCATTGATTCATCCTCGTGCTCCTCAGTTCCCAACCCCTCACTGGAAGGTGAACTTCCTCCCAGCAACTTCCTTTCCCGCAACCAAGCTCCAGTTGGGGCTACCCAGTCTGTAAGACATGTTTTAATAACTTTTAAACTACAGAGGGAAAGAATCAGAGTTCTCTTCCTTATTCCTGGGGCTCTTCTTGTATGTAAAACTGTGGCTACAGATAAATAAAATGCAAATGGGAGGGATGACATCCTGTTACTTTCCAGTCTGGCTCTAAATCCCAGGTGCTTGCTGAGCACTGTCTTCCTGTGACTTTAAAAATATACTTTATTCTCACTAGCCCCCAAACCCACTCATCTCCCAGTCTTTCTTACTGGCCAAATTGGTGGCACCGTTTGAGGGTGAAAATAAACAATGATAGTAGCAGATTCCCTGGAGGAGGGCATGGCAACCCACTCCAGTAGTCTTGTCTGGAGAATCCCCATGGACAGGGGAGCCTGGTGGGCTGCAGTCCATGGGGTCACAAAGAGTTGGACCCAACTGAGTGACTAAGCATAGTATGGCCCAGCATAGTAGCAAATTACAGCCCCATAATAAAGGAAGAATCACTGAGTCCACTGATAAAGGTAAATAAGTAAATTAAAAAATGGGCTGGAAGAGAAAGCTCTGCCTTATGAGAAAAATCAAATAAACAGAAAAAAGATGGCATTAGACAATCATTATTTGGCAACTATTATAGTTACAACTGAGATGAGAGTGGGCAAAGGATGCTGATATAGTGGGTAAAGTTGAGGGGTCAAAGATGTTACACAATCTCAAATTAGCTCTCCACAAGGTACTTATTATTTACAAAGGAAAACCCAGAAACATTACTGGGGCAACCTGGCAAAGGCCACTTTAGCCAGGCATCAACGTTAACATCACCAGCAAACAGACAACTTGACATCATGTGCTTCCCAACACAAGGCACTGAGAAGAAAACATCCCTCTCATGTTATTTTTACCAAAGATGCACAACCCAAATCTAATTACGAGGAAACATCAGACAAATCCAAAATGAAAAATGTTCTACAATATTAGCCTGTCCTTTTAAAAATGTCAATGCCAGGGAAATCTCTGTGCCTCCCTCTCAATTTTGTTGTAAGCATAAAACAGCTCTAAAAAAGTCTTAAAAAATGCCAGTGTTGTAAAGTATGCACGTGCATGTATGCACGTGAGATTGAGAAGCTGGCTCAAATTCGTGGGGACAAAAAGACATAATGATTGAATGTCATGCATGATCCTGGGTTTTCTTTTGTATTGCTGTTCAGTTGCTAAGTTGTGTCTGACTCTTTGCAACCCCATGGACTGCAGCAGCCAGGCTTCCCTGTCCATCACCAACTCCCGGAGCTTCCTCAAACTCATGTCCACCAAGTCGGTGATGCCATCCAACCATCTCATCCTCTGTCATCCCCTTCTCCTCCTGCCTTTAATCTTTCCCAGCATCAGGGTCTTTTTCCAGTGACTCAGTTCTTTGCATCAGGTGGCCAAAGTATTGGAGCTTCAGCATCACTCCTTCCAATGAATATTCAGGACTGATTTCTTTTATGATTGACTGGTTGGATCTCCTTGCAGTCCAGGGGACTCTCAAAAGTCTTCTCCAGCACCACAATTTGAAAGCATCAATTCTTTGATACGCAGCCTTCTTTATGGCTCAATTTTCACATCCCTACATGACCACTGGGAAAACCATAGCTTTGACTACATGCACCTTTGTCTCTGCTTTTTAATATGCTATCTAGATTTGTCATAGTTTTTTTCCAAGGAGTCTTTTAATTTCATGGCTGCAGTCACCATCTGTGGTGATTTTGGAGCCCAAGAAAGTAAAATTTGTCACAGTTTCCACTTTCCCCCCATCTATTTGACATGAAGTATTGAAACTGGATGCATGATTGGGAGAGTTGGTAAAACTGAAATAGGGTTTGCAGAGTAGATAATAATATTTATTGCATTTATGTTAATTGTCTGTTTTTGATCACTGAACTGTGATTATAGAAGAGCTTGTCCTTGTTCTTTTTTTTTTTGTTGTGCTGAGTCTTCATTGCTACGTGCACAGTTTCTCTAGCTGCAGCGAGTGGGGATTACTCTCTGGTTGTGATGCTCGGACTTATTGCGGTGGCTTCTCTTGTTGTGGAGCACAGGCTCTAGGCCTGCCGGCTCATGTTATTTAATCTTAGAACCACCCTGGAAGTAAACATTTAATTTAATCACATTCAGATGCATATTATTTACAGGAAAGGAGATTGAAACTCGGAAGTGTGAAGTTACTTGCCTCAGACTCAACAACAGGAAACTGTACATCTAGGTGCTGATCTCTGAGCCTCTAGTAATAATTACACAATTCCGGGGTCAGAAGGTGGAGGTGATCAGAAACGTCTGGGAAGCCATCGGCGAAACTGGCCTGCCTGGCTTTGTTGGTAGCAGAGTCAGAGCTTCGGGGCTCTCTGAGGCGTTTCTCCTCATGTCCACTAGAGGACACTGCTGGCCCAATTTAGAAGTATTGGTACTCTCCAGCTTAGGTGTGGTCACAGTAGAATTGCTGTTAAAGCCCAAAACGCTTAAGCTTCTGGGTCTCTCACTTGCGCAAACCTCTTCTACTTTTGTACAGTTTTACATTCATAATTTTATATTATTTTTCCATGATAGGATTCTCTCAATAATCATCAGACCACTCCAAATGTGAATTTACTCCAACTCTTGCAAATACTTTAATAATCAAGGGCTGGGAGCTTTGGGACACTGATGCTCATGAGCAGCACAGAGTCTCTCTCCATGGGACGAGGCTGTCCCCTCGGGTACTCTGCCCTATTTGACCGTGATTCCTGGTCTGCAGCACATAGTCTGTAGTTGTCTATACATGTTTGTTGAGTGAATAAACGAGGGGCAGACATCTACCAGTGCCACTGATTTTATCTTTTCCTCTTTCTCCTCTTTGGGTCTCAGTTTCTCAACTTCAGAAGCGGGAGGATGAGATCTAGAATTCATATGAGGCTCCTTCCTTCCAGGCAGAGATTTATTCTCGATTCTCTCCCTCTTCTTTCTCCTTTTTTTCTCCTCTGCTGCCTCCCATCTGACTTTTTATTTCTCTATTTCTGCCCCCTTCCACCTCTGCCCTCAGCCTCTGCCTCCTGGTGAGAGATCTCTTCCTGGTTTGCAGACAGTTGTCTTCTCTTTGTGTCCTCACATGGCAGGAAGGGAGCACTGGTGTGCCTTCCTCTTCTTATAAGGTCACTAGTCGAATCACGAGGGCTCTACCCTCATGACCTCATGTAAACTTAACTATCTCCTAAAGAGATAACTTAGGAGATAATTAAAGGTGTCAGCTTCAAGCATCATCACATTGGTTCAACATAGGAATTTTAGGGGGGCATGATTCAGTTCTTAGCAGCTTGTTAAATGGTGATGATTTATCTCTGTCCACTAAAATCTGTTTCTACTTCTCTATTCCTTATCTAGGGAAAAACAGTCACTCTTTTCATCCCTAATTCCCTCCTCCTCTCATGTCCAGTCAGGTGTCAAGTCTTATTAATTACATCTCCTAAGCGTCTCCCACATTTTCCCTTTCTGTCTCTGTACAGCTTCTCTATGTCAAACCCTCATCATTCATATCAGCTAGGATTGAGTACCAGGAAACTCTGCTGCAGTGGCTTTAAAAAGTAAAGGGTATGTTTCTCATGTGCAAAAGGAAGTTTGGGACAGGCAGTTCAGGATTGGAACAGAAGCCCAAGGATGTCACCCGGGACCCTGGCTCCTCCTGCTTTTTCTCTTCTGCCCTCTTCAGTGTTGGTATTGGTTCTCATGATCACAACACAGTTGCTGCTTCTCCAAGCATCACATCCACATTCTGGGCTATCACTTCTAATTGAAAGCCTTTGTCTTTTTATTTAGGAAGGGAATCCCTCTCTTCCATCTATGTCTCATTGGCCAGAACTGTGTCAAGTAACACCCCCTGGCTGCAGGGGGAATCTGAGGAAGTGAGTGTTTCACTTTCCAGGCTCTATAGGAGAGGGAAGCAGGGGAAAGGGGGATGCAAATGGCTTCAGGTAGCCAATCTTGGCATCTGCTATGTCATCCCTCAGCCCAGCAGCCTCTAAATTGATCTTTCTGTCTCCATTCTCACAGAGTGTTCCCATTGATGGTATGTCTGTCTTAAGGGCATAAGAAACCATTATATCCAGCAAATCAATTACAGTACAAATGCAACAGTAATACTTATGGTAAATGTCTATTAGATGTGTCCTGGTGTGTCAAATGGGCTTCCCTGATAGCTCAGTTGGTAAAGAATCCACCTGCAATGCAGGAGATCCCTGTTCAATTCAGGACCCCAGCTCAAACATTCAGGACTTGTGAGGTGTAGTCCTAAAAGTCATTTTATTATTGTCTCTCCCCATCCCTCTAAATTTGACTTTGTCCCTTCCCTGCCCTGGAGGAAAACTCTGGCGGTCCCTTATGGCTCTGCAGGTCAGCTGAGGCAAGGGAGACCCTATGGTCCCTTTAAGGTACAAAATAGAGCCTTGGTTCAGAAATTGGAACATGCAGTCTGGGCTTCCCAGGTGGCTGAGCGGTTAAGAATCTGCCTGCCAGTGCAGGAGCTACAGGAGACCTGGGCTTGACCCCTGGGTTGAGAAGATCCCCAGGAGAAGGAAATGGCAACCCACTCCAGTATTCTGGAGAATCCAATGGACAGAGGAGCCTGGCGGGCTAAAGTCCATGGGGTTCCAAAGAGCTGGGCACAACTGAGCATGCATTCACTTACATACATCCAATCTAGATCTATTCAATATTAGCACTTCAGTGGGTTTCCAAGGTAAGTCACCTCCCTCTGCCTCCCCCATCCAGCTGGATTGACTGCAGACAGGGCTGTGGCTTTGGGAAGGGAATGGTCCTTCTCTTTTCTTCTTATGGATAACTGCTATTTCTGGCTCCTCTGAGGCTGTGGAGCATTAGGTAGGGGAATGTGAAGGGAAGAAGGAAAGGGGAGTCAGGAAAGGTCTATTTGCCTGGTAGCATCATCACATGCCTTCCTGACCTTTGGACTGGCTGATGGAGCTGACCCTCTGCCAGACACTGGATAGATTTTCCAGGGATCCCCCTGCTGCCCTCCACTCCTATTCTGTTCCCCTGGACATTGCTGCCCCATCAGCTCCTGGCTTTCCCATGATCCACTGCCACAGACCCTCGTGGTTGGTAGAAGGCTCCTGACTGCAAACCCTGGGTCCTTTCCCAGAGGCAGACACTGAGACCAGCCTTTGTATCCACGTGGTTTATTAAGGAGATGAAACCTGTAAGCTTATAGGGGAAAAGTGGACAGGGAAGGGGAAGAAGCCAGGGTGCAGGCGAGAGACATCGGGAGAAACCCCAGCATCAGTCTGGTTCCGTGGGAAGCTCTGGAGTCGATATGAAACCTGAGAGCACTTCCCCACTCAGAGCAAGATGCTGGTCTTTCATAGTGTCACACCAGAGAGCAGCCCCTGGTCCCGGGTGGGAGGCTGCAGAGCTGCAAAGCTACCTCAGTAGCCCAAGAGTGGGCTTCCAAAGAGAGTTTGCACGTGTCGCTTTTGTAATCAAGGCATCTCGCAACGGAGGGATGGGCACACGGGATAGGTAGGAGCTATCTCTGTGTTTGTGTTAGTTGCTTCAGTCATGCCCGACTCTTTGCCACCCTGTGGACTGCAGCCTGCCAGGCTCCTCTTGTCTATGGTTATTTCCCAGGCAGGAATCCTGGAGTGGGTAACCATTCCCTCTTCCAGGGGATCTTTCTGACCCGGAGTAGGGCACCAACAGTGTCCCCAGTACCATCCCTACTTGGATGGTTTTATTTTATTTCCCAAGTTGGTTTGTCCACCCATCAGCCCCCTTGTTTATCTTCATACCTCAGCCCTTCCTGGCAGTTTACCTTCAAAACCCCTCGCTAGAGGCTGAACCCAGTTGCACTGGAGGAAAAGCCTGTCATGAGCCTGAGGCCACCCCCCACCCCCACCCTTCTCCCAACATCCGTCACAACTCATCACCTTCCCCGTAAACTCAGGCGTACACTTTGTGTATTTCCATAATGTTGTCAGCTGCCCATATAGCATCGAGAATATATTTCCCCATTTTAGAGTGCTGGTAACTCAATTTATAGCGATTTATTCCACAAAAGCAGACAGTAACTCAACTGATGATGGGGGGGGGGGCAACCCTACCTACCTACCACCGTCTCTCTGTGCTGGAAATCAAAATGGTAATTCATGGAATAGATTACGGCAAGTAATAGGCTTGGTCTGCAGACGTGTGAGCTGAGTTAAATGCCTTTTAAGTAAATCTCAGCGTGAGTTATCTGTTCACTCAGACGTGCCTGCATGGAGACAGAGGGAGGCTGTGTGGACAGACGGGCACACGCTGTAACTTTCATTATCACACACTGAGGTTCTTTGTTAATAACCACAGTCAGAGGGACTGCACATTTTCTGATCACTGTGACAGGTGGCTACCAGTGTGAGGTTGAGGCATTCATTCGTTCATTTGATCATTCATTCCCCAAGCCTCTGTGAGGCCCAATATGCACCAGGCATTGTGCTGGGCCTTGGAGGCACAGAGATGCAGAGATGGATCGACAAGGTCCAGCCCCTGCAGAGCTTACAGTCCGGTGGGAGGAGATGAAATAATAAACAGGTCAGGTGACCAGATATTCATGTGCTATGAGATTTGGCAAGGTCACAGGCTCTGGCGTCAGACTGCTAAGATTCGAATCTGGCTCCTGCCATTTACTTGGGGAAGATACTTACCTTCAGTTTCCTCATCTGTAAAGTGGATAGAAATAGTGCCTATTTGATAAAGTGGATAGAAATACAGGATGGGAGGTTTAAAGGACACATGCATGGCAGAATGCCTGGTGACACTTAATTTTCTGGCTGTCATGATTGCTGACATCTGTGTAGGGCCAGCATCAGAAGGGTTAAGAATGGTTTGATGGAGTGGGTGATGCTTGTTCGGAGATTTGAGTGGTTCTCGTGCATCTAAGCCGGGAAAAGGAGCTAAGAGCAGGGAAGCAGGATGAACAAAGTTCCGAGTGAAGGGTGGGTGGTGGGGCGCTTTAGGAAGGTGCTGGTGTCTGTCTGGGTCTGCTCGGGATGTCAGAACAATGGACCACAGACTGGTGACTTTAACAACAATTATTTTCTCACAGGTCTGGAAGCTAGAAGTCAATGACCAAGGTTCTGGCTGATTTTGTTTCTTAATGAGCACTCTCTTCCTGGCTTGCAGATGGCTGCCTTCTTGCTGTATCCTCGTATGGCCTTTTCTCTGAGCAGGTGGGGAGACAGAGGAAGAGACTGATGTCTCTTTCTCTTCTTATAAAGGATACCATGCCTGTTGGATTAGGGCTTCACCCTTACGACCTAATTTAACCTTAATTACTTCCCTCAAGGCCCCACCTCTGAATACGGTCACACTGGGGATTAGGGCTTCCACATATAAGTTTTGGAGAACACAAACATTCAGTCCATAACAGAGCCGTTGGAAAACTGGGCCTAAGAACCATGTTTCTCCACTTATTAGAGGTGTGGGCTTAGGTCAATTATGGCTAACTCTTGGGATTTTTGCGTGAATTAATTCAGGTAATATTTTGTGTTGAAGTGGCAGAAAATGTTGAAGGCTGTGGTTTCTTAGTTGGAATGGTGGAGATACGGCTCTCAGCAGCAGAAGAACCATTCAAGGGCAAGAGTGTTTTCCATGCCCACTGGTGGCGAGGTCACTCAACCCAGTGGCCCACTGACCCAGTGTGGAGTCTGAGCCCAGGTGTCTGCAGCAAATCTAACTTCTGTTGCAGGATTTCCCAGGTGGTCCAGTGGCTAAAATTCTGTGTTCCCAATGCAGGGGGTCTGAGTTTGATCCCTGGTCGGGGAACTAGATCCCACATGCTGCAACTAAGGTGCAGAACAGTCAAATAAATAAATAAAATATTTTTAAAAATCTAACTTCTGCTGTAAATCCATCCAAGACTTCGTCTCCTGATGCTTTGGATAATGTGTGCTGCATGAACTCTTGGAGCCTTCTGTATCACAAGATACTGTAGAATGTCACTGCCGATCAAAACCACACACAACAAATCTCGTTGGTGCTGTCTCCACTCTGTACATCCCGTCTTACTGCCTGTCAGTAAGTATGTCCTTCCTTAGCTAGGTCATGAATAAAACACAAAAAGGAATTTTGGACACTCTAACAAGACCAGACAACAAGCTGCCTGGGGATCAATGAATCTCGGGGATGACTTTTAAGTTTGCAGTGTGTCAAGCTAATTCTGCGCATTTTCATTTTACATAAGACTGGCATCTCAAAAATATCATTGGCGATTGACTAACGCTTTGGCCTCCGATGAGGTTAAAAACATCGTCACTCATATAAATTGTAGACCACTTTTCCTCTGTTCTCAACGGGAATCCCATGCAAAGAATGATCAGCCCAGAATCCAAAAGTAATTGAACAGGCAATTTAATTTTTTATTGCAATCCTCTTGAGAAAATGACAAAAAAAAAAAAAAAACACCTGGCATCAAAAGGCATAGCATAAAACTTCTTAAAGCTCCTTTCTCCTTATTTCTTATACTCTTCCTGTCTTTCATATACATAACGCTCCCCTCACCCCAATCCTCCCTGCTGTAATGACCCTGTCACTTTTGTCCCCTGCCATCCACTTCCATTACTATTTATTTATTCAGTTTTGCATTGAGTCTCTCTTATGTGCCAATTTCTAAGTATAATGGCAGAACAAAGGCACATGGCTCTTGCCTTCTCAAGTTTGCGTTGCTTTCCCCAGCTTTTTCCAGGTCTACATCCACCACTCACTGTCGTCTCTCACCTGACTGACACCAGTGACCTTAATTTCTGGCCTCTTCCATCCTTGCCCTGTGGATCTGCTGTTCAGACTGCCTGTCTGAGTTCTTGTTCCCAAAGTTCTCCCTTCTTTCCTTCTCTCACTTTGTTGCATTTCCCTCCCTCCATCTCCCTTTGTTGAGAAATGATAAAGTTTGCATTCTTTTTTTAAAAATTTTAATTAAAAAAATTGTTTTGGCTGTGCCACATGTGGGATCTTAGTTCCCTGACTAGGGATCAAACCTGCACCCCTTGCGTTGGAAGCACAGAGTCTTAACCACTGGACAAACAGGGAAGTCTTAAGTTTGCATTCTTTGATAGAAGACATGTAGTTCCTTTTCCAGTCTCCCTAGATGATCCCTGGAAGCCTGTAGTCCTACATGAAATTTGTAACTGGGAAAGGAGCATCAGGACAAGAAAAACAGATCTGCTATTTGGAAGGAACTTTAGAGATTAACTGGTCCAATTGGAAGGGGTCCTTTCAATCTAGACCCTTTCTGCAGTATTCTTGGAATCATCCAGACTTTGCCTTGGCTTATCCAGCATATATTTCCAAGGGTAGTTAACTTTCTATAGTGTTCCTTAGAGTAATGCAACACCTGGAGCTGTAGGTGCCTGGTAAATAATCATTGGCTTTTGGATAAATGGGGAACTTCTTTAGAAAATGGAGAACTTCCCTCAAGAAAGTTCTTCCTAATTGTTGTTGTTCAGTTGCTAAGTCATGTTGGACTCTTTGTGACTCCAGGGACTGCAGCACACCAGGCTTCCCTGTCCTTCACTATCTCCCAGAGTTGCTCAAACTCATGTCCATTGAGTGGGTGATGTCATCTAACCATCTCATCCTCTGTCATTCCCTTCTCCTCCTGCCTTCAATCTTTCCAAGCATCAGGGTCTTTTCAAATGAGTCAGTTTTTTTCCAGGCTCTTTGCATCAGGTGGTCAAAGTATTGGAGCTTCTGCTTCAGCATCAGTCTTCTAATGAATATTCAGGGTTGATTTCCTATAGGATTTACTGGTTTGATTTCCTTACTGTCCAAGGGACTCTCAACAGTCTTCTCCAGCACCACAGTTCAAAAGCACCAATTCTTTGGTGCTCAGCCTTCTTTATGACATTGAGCCTAAATCCTCCTTCCTATCCCATAGCTCTATTATTCTGAGCCCTTTCCTGCACAGAATAGTAGCTGCCAATGAAGCTGTGCATTCCAAGATCAATTCTAAGACAATTTCTGCAGTTCCTCTTGAAAAATGGTTTTTGGTGCTTATTTCTGAGTCATATGAAGGAATGACACTTGGTGCTTTATCTTAATATCAGCATCTTGGAGTCTTTCCTTTATTGGGATTTGCAATGATCCTGTATTTAGACCGAGGGAGACTCAGATGGTGGGAGGAGGGCAAGGCTGGGTTGCAGAAATCACTTAGTGAGCTGACTCTTTTCCAGGGCTCATCTCTTTCTGATCAACACATTGAAATTGGATGTATAGATTTTTTTCACTCATTTATTTATTCAATAAACATTAATTTAACCCTGACTGTGTGCCAAACCCTGTGTTAATCACTGGATACAGAGATGAATGAGAAATCTTATTTTCTCCAGAAGCTGTTAGCCTGGTGGGGAAATCAGATAGGGAGACAATTCTGATACATTGTGATACATACTAGAATAGTCAATATGGTGCAGAAGACTCAGTGGGAGCTCTAGAGAGGAAGGGTACGTTCTACAAAGCAAATGGGGTCAGGGAAATCCTCACTGAAGACCTGGCACTTGAGCTGAAGTTTGGAGGTAGACCAGATAGACGGCTTCAAGGATGGTGTTGGATGAAACTATCAGGTAAATGTGCAGGAAATGCAAAAAGTTTGTTGAGGTGGGGCATGAAGGAGTGTGGTCTGTTTGGGGAACTAGGTATGCTTGAGGATGGCAGACTCAGAGCAGATGCGTAGGAAAGGATGGAGAGGGAAGCTGGGACAAACCTTCGGGGAAACCCCCCTCAGCTCAGAACTGCTTGAATTTTCAACACAGTCTTGCTCAATCTTGTATGTTTAATGTGGGGTTCTTGGCTTTATGGAGGTCATAAAAGGGTAGCCAGGTTTAAGAAAATAATTACAAAACGTTTGAATGGGAACTTCCTCGGTGGTCCAGTGGTTTAAGAGTCTATGCTTCTGCTGCAAGGGGCGATGGTTTGATTACTGTTTGGAGAACTGGGATGCCATATGCCACAAGGCAAAAAAAAAAAAGGAAATATCCTGCTTGAACATACTAAAAAGTAGAGATACAGTACAATGACTTCTCATATATTCATCATAATTACTTTGTTTTTGCTGCATTTGCTTTATCCGTGTTTTTTCCTTTTGCCCTGCTGAAATACCTGAAAGCAAACCTCAGATGCTATGGCATTTCATCCCAACATACTTTAATATGTATTACTAAAAACTGGTCATTTTTAGGAATTCTCTGACAGTCTAGTCATTAGGACTCCACAATTTCATTCCCAGGCCCTGGTTGGGGAACTAAGATCCTGCAAGCCATGTGTTGAGGCCAAAGGAAAAAAAAAGAGGTCATTTTCGTATCAGTTCAGTTCAGTTCAGTTCCTCAGTCATGTCCAACTCTGCGACCCCGTGAAGTGCAATACACCAGGCCTCCCTGTCCATCACCAATTCCCGGAGTTTACTCAAACTCATGTCCATAGAGTTGGTGATGCCATCCAACCATCTCATCCTCTGTCATCCCCTTCTCCTCCTGCCTTCAATCTTTCCCAGAATCAGGATCTTTTCCAATGAATTAGTTCTTTGCATCAGGTGGTCAAAGTATTGGAGTTTCAGCTTCAGCATTAGTACTTCCAGTGAATATTCAGTACTGATTTCCTTTAGGATGGATTGGTTTGATTTCCTTGCTGTCCAAGGGACTCTTAAGAGTCTTCTCCAACACCACAGTTTGAAAGCATCAAGTCTTCAGTGCTCAACTTTCTTTATAGTCCAACTCTCACATCCATATATGACTACTGGAAAAACCATAGCTTTGACTAGACAGACCTTTGCTGACAAAGTAATGTCTCTGCTTCTTAATATGCTATCTAAGTTGGTCATAACTTTTCTTCCAAGGAGCAAGCATCTTTTGATTTCATGGCTGCAGTCACTATCTGCAATGATTTTGGAGCCCCAAAAAATAAAATCTCTCACTATTTCCACTGTTTCCCCATCTACTTGCCATGAAGTGATGGGATCAGATGCCACGATCTTAGTTTTTTGAATGTTGAGTTTTAAAGCCAATTTTTTCACTCTCCTCTTTCACTTTCATCAAGAGGCTCTATAGTTCTTCTTTGCTTTCTGCCATAAGGGTGGTGTCATCTGCCTACCTGAGGTTACTGATATTTCTCCCTGCAATCTTGATTCCAGCCTGTGCTTCATCCAGCCCAGCATTTCTCATGATGTACTCTGCATATAAATTAAATAAGCATGATGACAATATACAGCCTTGATGTACTCCTTTCCAGATTTGAAACCAGCATGTTGTTCCATGTCCAGTTCTAACTGTTGCTTCTTGACCTGCATTCAGATTTCTCAGGAGGCAGGGCAGGTGGTCTGGTATTCCCATCTCTTTCAGAATTTTCCACAGTTTTTTGTGATCCACACAGTCAAAGGCTTTCGCATAGTCAATAAAGCAGAAATAGGTGTTTTTCTTGAACTCTCTTGTTTTTCCGATGATCCGATGGATGTTGGCAATTTGATCTCTGGTTCCTCTTCCTTTTCTAAATCCAACTTGAACATCTGCAAGTTTGCGGTTCACGTTCTGTTGAAGCCTGGCTTGGAGAATTTTGAGTATTACTTTGCTAGCATGTGAGATGAGTGCAATTGTGTGGCAGTTTGAGCATTCTTTGACATTGCCTTTCTTTGGGATTGGAATGAAAACTGACCTTTTCTAGTTTTTTATTTAGAATCACAATTCCGTTAGCACACCTAATAAAGTTAACACTTCCTATTATCCAGTTTATAGTTTATATTCAGAATTTCCCAAGTACCTTAAACATCTTTTGTAGGAGTTGGGTTGTTTGACTCAGGAGCGAGGTGGGCGGAGAGGATTTTCATCAGAATTCTATCAATAGATGTATCAATAAGGATGTAGTGTGGGCGAGTTGAGGGGTGGCTCCAGTAACGCCCACCCCCTGGGAGTCGTGCCTGCATCTAAATCCTTCTATGTAAGTGGGCAGGACCTGTGACTTGGTTCTGCTGATGGAATATGGTAAAGGAGCAGACTTTTGTGACTGGGTTGTGAAGGATGCTGTCTTCTGTTGTATGCAAGGAATCTCTCTTTTGCTATTATTATTATGTTTTGATATTTACTTATTTATTTGGCCATGCTGGGTCTTAGTTGAGACATGCAGGATTTTCTGTCTTCTTTGTGGCATTCAGAGTCTTTAGCTGCAACATAAGAATTCTTAGATGTGGCATGTGGGATCTAGTTCCCTGATCAGGGATGGAACCCTGGCCCCCCTGCATTGGGAGCATGGAGTCTTAGCCACTGGACCATCAGGGAAGTCAGGAGAGAAATAGAAAGCAGAAGCACTTGGTTGTCTTCTCTGAGCACCCTTTTTTTTTTTTCTTTCATTTCCAGAACTGGATCAAATGCCCATTTTTGGACTTAGTACCTGGCAAAGAAATTGAAGATTGCACAATAGTTTGGATCAATCAATCATGGTTTATCTCCTGGACTGGGCACTTTGTCACCTGAATGAAACTGACGTTTTATTAACAAGGGAGAAGGGAGGAGTGACCCCTAGGGAGGCTGTGGTCGGTGTCTGTTAGAGCAATACTGCACGCCAGCAGGGATGCATGTGACCTTTCCACACTGAACCTGCTCATCAGGGCTCTTCCCTCGGCCTCGTAGGAGCCAGAAGGAGCCTTCTCTCCCTCTGGCTGACGGCTGTAGATAGCAGCGTATTGTTCCATAATGGATCTGAAGATGCAGGCATCCGGTGATCAGAGCTGGGACCTTTGGGAACATGGCCGCAGCTAACTCAAAGGAAACAAAAAGGTGCACTTGCGTTAGAAGACTGTGCATTACAATGTGGCAAGTCAGTAGGTGTCAAAATCTGGTTCTGTCATTATCTGTGATATAAAATTTGACGATAACCTCTGTGAGTTTCAGAGCCCATTTGATTTTTTTCCCCTAACATTTCTCCTTCTGAAGTTCTCTAAAGGACTATGCAAGTGTTTTAAACAGGGGACTCCTAGGGACTTTAATTGGAGCCCAGTGTCAAGGGCCTCTATACATGCATTTGGACAGTGAGGCCTGAAAATTCACTTCCTTTTACCAGTAATTCTCTTTTCTTTATTTCTAGGAAGGGCAATTCACATGTTTTCAGGAACACATTTTGTTGTGTGGCTTCATGCCATGGCAATCTAGACAGCAGTTCCTCTCTCAGTGGGGTGGGGGCAGGGTGCACATTTTTGCAAATTGAATGAAGTTTAGCTGGGAAGGGGTGGTGGAGGTTTAGTCGCTAAGTTGTGTCCGACTCTTTGTGACCCCGTGGACTGTAGCCTGCCAGACTCCTCTGTCCATGGGATTCTCCAGGCAAGAAAACTGGAGTGGGTTGCCATTTCCTTCTTCAGGGGATCTTCCCCACCGAGGGATCAAACTCTGCATTGCAGTGTCTCCTGCATTGCAGGCAGATTCTTTACCAACTGAGCTACGAGGTGGGAATGTCCATATTATTGCAAATGAGCATGTGAAGCCGGACATATCGAAAGGATCAGAAACTCCTCCAAAATCCTGCCCTGGGAGAGGGCACATTTCAGGACCTAACTGTCTGTCTTGTTTAAAGCAACTGATAAAAAACTGAAGCCTAGTTCTTCTGGAAGCAGAGTCCAGCTAAAGTGAAGGATGTCACAATGTGAGGAGTGGCCCAGCTGCAGGGCTGGGTGGGGAGAGTTGTCCAGGAGACTACATTTCTCAATTCCCTATGATTCTGCACAGTAGCATCATCTGGGAAGTGTGTAAAAAGACTGGAGGCCTAGGCTGAACCCTGTAACAGTTGCATTATAATTTCTAGGAGTAGGATCAGTTCTTATTTATTTTTTAATATATTTTTTAAAAATTGTGGACTGTTTTATGCCTTGCAAATTAGTAATCACTGCTTCTTGTCTCTTTTTACATATACTGGCATTCCCTCATTCCTTTTTTAAAAAAATTTTTTTTTATTTATTTATAGCTGCCCTGGGTCTTCATGCAAAGGCAGGCACAATAAAGGACAGAAATGGTATCAACCTAACAGAAGCAGAAGATATTAAGAAGAGGTGGCAAGAATACACAGAAGAACTGCACGAAAAAGATCTTCATGACCTAGATAACCACGATGGTGTGATCACTCACCTAAAGCCAGACATCCTGGAATGTGAAGTCAAATGGGCCTTAGGAAGCATCACTACGAACAAAGCTAGCGGAGGTGATGGAATTCCAGTTGAGCTATTTCAAATCCTAAAAGATGATGCTATGAAAGTGCTGCACTCAATATGCCAGCAAATTTGGAAAACACAGCAGTGGCCACAGGACTGGAAAAGGTCAGCTTTCATTCTAATCCCAAAGAAAGACAATGCCAAAGAGTGTTTAAACTACTGCACAACTGCACTCATCTCACAGGCTAGCAAAGTAATGCTCAAAATTTTCCAAGCCAGGCTTCAACAGTACATGAACGGTGAACTTCCAGTTGTTCAAGCTGTATTTAGGAAAGACAGAGGAACCAGAGATCAAATTGCCAACAACCGTTGGCATCAAAAAAGCAAGAAATCATTGAAAAAGCAAGAGAGTTCCAGAAAAACATCTATTTCTGCTTTACTGATTACACCAAAGCCTCTGACTATGTGGATCACAACAAACTGTGGAAAATTCTGAAAGAGATGGGGATACCAGACCACCTGACCTGCCTCCTGGGAAATTTGAATGCAGGTCAAGAAGCAACAGTTAGAACTGGACATGGAACAACAAACTGGTTTCAAATCCGGAAAGGAGTACATCAAGGCTGTATATTGTCACCATGCTTATTTAACTTATATGCAGAACACATCATGCGAAATGCTGGGTTAGGTGAAGCACAAGCTGGAATCAAGATTGCTGGGAGAAGCATCAATAAACTCAGATAGGCAGATGACACCACCCTTATGGCAGAAAGCAAAGAAGAACTATAGAGCCTCTTGATGAAAGTGAAAGAGGAGAGTGAAAAAATTGGCTTTAAAACTCAACATTCAGAAAACTAAGATCATGGCATCTAATCCCATCACTTCATGGCAAGTAGATGGGGAAACAATGGAAATAGTGAGAAACTTTATTTTTTGGGGCTCCAAAATCACTGCAGATGTGACTGCAGCCATAAAATTAAAAGATGCTTGCTCCTTGGAAGAAAAGCTATGACAAACCTAGACAGCATATTGAGAAGCAGAGACATTTTGCCAACAAAGGTCTGTCTAGTCATGGCTATGGTTTTTCCAGTAGTCATGTATGGATGTGAGAGTTGGACTATAAAGAAAGCTGAACCCCGAAGAATTGATGCTTTCGAACTGTGGTGTTGGAGAAGACTCTTGAAAGTCTCTTGGACTGCAAGGAGATAAAACCAGTCCATCCTAAAGGATATCAGTCCTGAATATTCTTTGGAAGGACTGATGCTGAAGCTGAAGCTCCAATACTTTGGCCACCTGATGCAAAGAACTAACTCATTAGAAAAGACCCTGATGCTGGGAAAGATTGAAGGAGGGAGGAGAAGGGGATGACAGAGGATGAGATGGTTGGATGGCATCACCAACTTGATGGACATGAGTTTGAACAAGTTCTGGGAGTTGGTGATGGACAGGGAGGCCTGGCGTGCTTCAGTCCATGGCATCGCAAAGAGTTGGACATGACTGAGTTGAACTGGGTCTTCCTTGCTATGTGCGGGCTTTCTCTAGTAGTGGCAAGTGGGGGCTATTCTCTGGTTGTAGTACGCCGGCTTCTCATTGCAGTGGCTTATCTTGTTGCAGAGCACAGGCTTCCGGGTGTGCAGGCTTCAGTAGTAGTGGTGTATTGGCTTCCTTGCCCCATGGCATGTGGAATCTTCCCAGGCCAGGATCGAACCCATACCCCTGGATTGGCAGGCAGATTCTTAATCACTGGACCACCAGGGAAGTCTAGGATCAGTAACTCCTAAAACTTCAAAACTGATTCCAATATACAGCTAAGTTTGAGAACCAGTGATCATTCTAGCCCAGGGGTCTGCAAACTTTTCTGCTCAAGGACCAGATAGTGAAAATTTTTGGCTTTGCTGGCCATGTGGTCTCTATTGCAACCACTCATCTCTGCCACTGTTGCAAGATAGCCATAGCCAAGGTGTAAATAAATGAGTGAGATGGGGTTCTAATAAAACTTTATTTAACCAAAACAGGGAGTGGGCTGTGTTTGGCCCATGCGCCCTAGTTTGTGGATCCCTGTTCTAGGCCCTATAATGCAGTTCAGGCTGTAAGCATCACGTGGGATCTTGTTGCAAATACAGGCTCCTGGGCCTCATTCTAGACCTACTGGATCTGCATCTACATTTAAACAAGATTCTCTAAGTGATTCACATGCACATTGAAATTTAAAAAGCCATAGAGAGCTGGGTTGGTAAGCAGGGTTCCCCCCACAAAGCATTCATTTGTGGGGGACAATGAAGAAGTATAGTTATCATAAGTGGAATGTCGGTAGGAGTGTCTTGGAAATGAGGCAAAACTCTAGTTGGAGAATTGAGGCACAAGGTGGGAGGGTCAGGCCAAAAGCGTGGTTGGTCGCTCAGTCGTGCCTGACGCTTTGTGACCCCATGGACTGTAGCCTGCCAGGCTCCTCTGTCCGTGGAATTCTCCAGGCAAGAATACTGGAGTGGGTTACCTTGCCCTTCCTCCAGGGGATCTTCCCAACCCAGGGATCGAACTCACTTCTCTTATGTCTCCTGCATTGGCAAGCGGGTTCTTAAACCACAAGTGCCACCTGAGGTGCCCGACTCAGCACACACACATGCACAAATAGATTCCTCTTTTTAAAAAATTTCATGAGACACTTCAAGTAAGGATTTAAGTTGCTATTTATTTTTATTTTTAAAAAATTGGTGAGTAAAGTTTTTAAATTGATTCACTGATAGATTTTTGGCTGTGCTGGGTCTTCACGGCCGCTCGGGCTTTTCTCTAGTTGTGGCAAGTGGGGGGCTCCTCTCCAATTGTGGTGCGTGCTCTTCATATTGCAGTGGCTTCTCCTTTTGTGAAGCATGGGCTCTTGAGTGCATGGGCTTCACTAGCTGTTGCACACGGACTTAGTTGCCCTGTGGCTGTCATGAGGTGGTGAGTACTGGGCGAGGGAGAGGGAGGCAGGGGTCTCACTGGGAGCCTTCCTTGTTTGGGGGCCCCTTTTAACTTGTTGTAGTGAAGGGGATTTGAGGACTTAAGGAAGTGGGAGTATTGACGTGATGCGATCTTCTGAGCTTCCTTTTAATTCCTGATGGCAGCCCGATGATACTGCATCCTTGCAAGAAGTGACACTCTCCTCTGCACCTTGGAACTGAGTATGGCCAGGATATGGTCTGCTGTGGGATTTAAGGGGAGGCTGGTGGGGCCCCATGTTCATGGGGGTATCTGCACACTTGTTTAGTGGCTAAACAACTAACCCTAACCCTAACCCTAACCCTTGTTCATGGGGGGATCTGCACACTTGTTTAGTTGCTCAGTCATGTCCGACTCTTTGTGACCCCATGGACTGCAGCATGCCAGGCTTCCCTGTCCTTCACTGTCTCCTGGAGGTTGCTCAAACTCATGTCCATTGAGTCAGTGATGCTGTCCAACCATCTCATCCTCTGTCACCCCCTTCTCCTCCTGCCTTCAATCTTTCCCAGCGTCAGGGTCTTTTCTAATGAGTTGGCTCTCTGCATCAGGTGGTCAAAGTAGTGAAGCTTCGGCTTCGGCATCAGTCCTTCCAATGGATATTCAGGGTTGATTTCCTTTCAGATTGACTGGTTTGATTATCGGCATTCTGCACAGCTGTAAATGGTGGCCCTGAGGGTCAGGCTTCCAGAACCCCTCAGAGCAGCATGCCGGGTTTATCTTCGCAGCAGGCACAGCTGTTATCTGATTTGTCTTCTGCTTCTTCAGGGACTGAGGGTCAGAGAGGGGGACTGTGGGGCTTGACATCACCCCTTCTGTACCCCATCACCAGCCTCGTAAGTCCCAGGATGACCAGCTGAGGAGGAGGTTGAGCAGTGGTGTTTGTCAACCTCTGGGGCATGGCACAGCTCTTTCAACATCCCTGGCTGTCACAGGGACCCCCAAAAGAGCAAGGCCACTAAGGATGCCCGTCCTTGGGCTATGACTGGCAATGCAGATTCCAGAATTAGCAGGAATTAGCAAATTCCAGCGGGTCAGCTAAGTAGGGTCAGCAATGATTGGCTTTCTGGCAGAAGAGCCTTGAAGGGCCTCCTTCCTACATGCATGCCCACACAGCATGGCATAGTGGCAAGAGTAAGACTCAGGGCGAGTGCTCTGTTCCCATTTGCCCTCTAGCGCTTACCAGCTGGTCATTTTGGGTCACTCAAGTAATGTCTTGGAGACTCACTTTTCTTATCTGTAGAAGACGGAACAAAGCATCCCCATAGGGTTGCCATGGGAATGGTGATAAATAGGATAAAGGATGGGTAGAGGATAAAAGTTAGGTTTTGTTAAGAACCTGGGTGGTAGGTACGAGTCCCTGGGTCTGAATTCCAGCTCCTCCACTTTGTAGCTGTGTGGAGTTGGACAAAGGCATGACTTGGAGCTTGCTTACTCATCTATTGAATGGGTGTGTTAATAACACCTACATTATGGGATGGCTAGGATTTGATGAGACAATGCATGGGAAACTCTTAGCACAGTGTCTGATACACAGTAAAGTTTCAATGTCCGATATTATTATAGGTTATCTGCTATTATTTCAGGTTATCTGACTTTCAGTCGGAAGGTTCTATACTGCACTGGGCGGAGAAGGCAATGGCACCCCACTCCGGTACTCTTGCCTGGAAAATCCCATGGACAGAGGAGCCTGGTGGGCTGTAGTCTATGAGGTCGCCAAGAGTCGGACATGACTGAGCGACTTCACTTTCACTTTTCACTTTCATGCTTTAGAGAAGGAAATGGCAACCACTCCAGCATTCTTGCCTGGAGAATCCCAGGGACCGGGGAGCCTGGTGGGCTGCCGTGTCAGCGACCTGGTGGGTCGCACAGAGTCAGACACGACTGAAGGGACTTAGCAGCAGCAGCATACTGTACTGGGCACACCCAAATCCTTGGGAAGTTAGTATGAACAAGGAAAGGGAACACAGGAGTCTTTGTTTTATTTTGCTTATTTTTGGCTACCTTGGGTCTTTGTTGCTTTTAGGGCTTTCTCTAGTTGCGGCAAGGGGGGCTACTCTTCATTACAGTGCGCAGGCTTCTCATTGCAGTGGCTTTTCTTGATGCGGAGCACAGGTTCTGGGCATGCAGGCTTCAGTAGTTGTAGCAGTCGGGCTCAGTAGTTGCAGCTTTCAGGCCCTAGAGCCTGGGGTCAGTACTTGTGGTGCATGGGCTTAGTTGCCCGAAGGCATGTGGAATCTTCTGGAATCAGGAATCGAACCTGTGTCTCCTGTGTTGGCAGGTGGATTCTTATCCACTACACAACCAGGGAAGTCCAACACAGGAGTCCTGACCCTCCAGTCACTCTGATTTCCCCCTGGCTGTAATTCCTTTACTCCTAGAGTAGGCTCCAGTGCCCAAGGCTACAATTGCAGGGTAGAGTAAGGAGCAGGGGATTGCAGTCTGTTGCCTCTTTCTATGTCAGCTCCAGTGTTCCTGTAGAAGTCATAAACTGACTCAGTGTCAGAGGTATGGATCTTCTGGTTCAATACTTCCCATTTTACAGGTGAGGAAACTGCCATCTAGATGGCAGAAGAGACTGATCATCTGACTACTGGGTCTGAGCTCTTTCCACTACCCTACACTGCTAGCTGATTAATTCTGCACTCACTCCGAACATTTTCTCCCTTGACTAGTCAATCTAGAGTACAGCTAGGTGTTTTAATGTGATCCTATTTTAGCCAATGAAGTATAAGTGGAAATTTGCTGGGGGCGAGGTGAGGCTTCAAGAAAGCTTTTGCGTTACTAGTAAAAAGGGCTAGATAGACTTGTCTTTGTGCTTCTCTTTCATCCTGCGTGGAATGTGGGCATGATGCCTGGAGCTGTAGCAACCATTTTATAACCATGAGGGAACAGACAGTAGAATTGCAGAGACACAGCCCTGACATCATTGAGCTAATGAATAGATTCTGACAGCCCCTTGTTTGTTTGTGTTAGTCAGATGTCCTGTTACGAGGAGCAGAAAGCGTTCCTAACCCCCTTTTCTCTTGTTGAGCCCATCATAGAGGTGGAGGCACTGAGATCTTCAGCTAGGAGGAAGGGCCTGTGTGGATGGTGGGGGACAAGGAAATGCTGGCTGCTCTTATGAGCACTAACCCTTGGATCTAGCCATTTTTAGACATAGCTTTCAGTTCTCACTGGCCTCTGGGGCTTCATTCCAGCCTATGACTAAGGGCTCAGAGTCCAGTTACCGGTTAATAATACTGCAGGATGATGTTTACAGGCACTCCCTGATGCATAGCAGTCTATGGATAGTTCAGTTCAGTTCAGTCGCTCAGTCGTGTCCGACTCTTTGTGACCCCATGAATCGCAGCATACTAGGACTCCCTGTCCATCACAAACTCCTGGAGTTTACTCAAACTCATGCCCATCGAGTTGGTGATGCCATCCAGCCATCTCATCGTCTGTTGTCCCCTTCTCATCCTGCCCCCAATCCCTCCAAGCACAGGGTCTTTTCCAATGAGTCAACTCTTCGCATCAGGTGGCCAGAGTATTGGAATTTCAGCTTCAGCATCAGTCCTTCCAATGAACACCCAGGACTTGTCTCCTTCAGGATGAACTGGTTGGATCTCCTTGCAGTCCAAGGGACTCTCAAGAACCTTCTCCAACACCACAGTTCAAAAGCATCAATTTTTCGGCGCTCAGCTTTCTTCACAGTCCAACTCTCACATCCATACATGAACACTGGAAAAACCATAACCTTGACCAGATGGACCTTTGTTGGCAAAGTAATGTCTCTGCTTTTTAATATGCTATCTAGGTTGGTCATAACTTTCCTTCCAAGGAGTAAGTGTCTTTTAATTTCATGGCTGCAGTCACCATCTGCAATGATTCTGGAGCCCCCCAAAATAATAAATAAATGTAGTATTATTATTATTCTTAACCGTCCCCTGGCCCCCCCTGAGCCTCCAGGAGCCAATGAAAGTGAACCGTCCTATCTGTCTGAGAGACAGAGCGAGAAAGGTAATTTTGGTTTAATTCTTGGCTTCTCTGAAATGTGCCTGTATATTGCTAAGGGGTGGGAGGGGGAGGGACCACAGAGCTAGAAGATTCTCATGGATGGAGGGGAGAAAAATGGCAGCATGAAGGCACGTCACTCTCCATTTAAAGGGCCATTTTCTATGTGACACCTTAGAAATTATTTCAAATATAATCTTTTAAAATTGATTGTATTATTTATTTGGCCACACTGCAGCATGTGAGATCCTAGTTCCCCAACCAGGGATGGAACCTGGGCCCTCTGCATTGGAAGTGTGGAGTCTTAACCACTGGACTGCCAGGGAAGTTGCTCAGATATAATCTTGAATATAATCAACAGCCACTCTTCTGCCTACCTCCCTGTGCTCCATCTCCTCCCTCACTGGTCTTCGAAGGAAAAGATCTCAGGTAAATCTACCCTTCCATCAATTCCTCTAGAATGGATAAAAGCTGGAATTATGGCTTAAATGATCGCTCAGCTTTAACAAAGGTAAATCTGTGCTGACCATCGAAAAGAGAGTAACTTTGGCTTCCATGACTCAGAATATCTCCTCTACCCACAAATGCAATGTCAGTCAGTTCAGTTGCTCAGTCTTGTCTGACTCTGCAATCCCATGAACTGCAGCACGACAGGCCTCCCTGTTCATCACCAACTCCTGGAGTCCACCCAAACCCATGTCCATTGAGTCGGTGATGCCATCCAACCATCTCATCTTCTGTCATTCCCCTTCTCCTCCTGCCCTCAATCTTTCCCAGCATCAGGGTCTTTTCCAATGAGTCAGCTCTTCGTATCAGGTGGCCAAAGTATTGGAGTTTCAGCTTCAGCATCAGTCCTTCCAATGAATACCCAGGACTGATCTCCTTTAGGATGGACTGGTTGGATCTCCATGCTGTCCAAGGGACTCTGAAGAGTCTTCTCCAACACCACAGTTCAAAAGCATCAATTCTTCAGTGCTCAGCTTTCTTTATAGTCCAACTCTCACATCCATACATGACCACTGGAAAAACCATAGCCTTGACTAGATGGACCTTTGTTAACAAAGTGATGTCTCTGCTTTTTAATATGCTGTCGAGGTTGGTCATAACTTTCCTTCCAAGGAGCAAGCATCTTTTAATTTCATGGCTGCAGTCACCATCTGCAGTGATTTTGAAGCCCAGAAAAATAAAGTCAGCCACTGTTTCCACTGTTTCCCCATCTATTTGCCATGAAGTGATGGGACCAGATGCCATGATCTTAGTTTTCAGAATGTTGAGCTTTAAGCCGATTTTTCCACTCTCCTCTTTCACTTTCATCAAGAGGCCCTTTAGTTCTTCTTCACTTTCTGCCATAAGGGTGGTGTCATCTGCATGTCTGAGGTTATTGATATTTCTCCCAGCAATCTTGATTCTAGCTTGTGCTTCATCCAGCCCAGCATTTCTCATGATGTACTCTGCATATAAGTTAAATAAGCAGGGTGACAATATACAGCCTTGACTTACTCCTTTTCCTATTTGGAACCAGTCTGTTGTTCCATGTCCTGTTCTAACTGTTGCTTCCTGACCTGCGTATAGGTTTCTCAAGAGGCAGGTCAGGTGGTCTGGTATTCCCATCTCTTTAAGAATTTTCCAGTTTATAGTGATCCACACAGTGAAAGGCTTTGGTGTAGTCAATAAAGCAGAAATAGATGTTTTTCTGGCACTCTCTTGCTTTTTCAATGATCCAGCGGATGTTGGCAATTTGATCTCTGGTTCCTCTACATTTTCTAAAACCAGCTTGAACATCTGGAAGTTCATGGTTCATGTATTATTGAAGCCTGGCTTGGAGAATTTTGAGCATTACTTTACTAGTGTGTGAGATGAGTGCAATTGTGCGGTAGTTTGAGCATTCTTTGACGTTGCCTTTCTTTGGGATTGGGATGAAAACTGACCTTTTCCAGTCCTGTGGCCACTGCTGAGTTTTCCGAATTTGCTGACATATTGAGTGCAGCACTTTCACAGCATCATCTTTCAGGAATTGAAATAGCTCAACTGGAATTCCATCACCTCCACTAGCTTTGTTCATAGTGATGCTTCCTAAGGCCCACTTGACTTCACATTCTAGGATGTCTGGCTCTAGGTGAGTGATCACACCATCGTGGTTATCTGGGTCATGAAGATATTTTTTGTACAGTTCTTCTGTGTATTCTTGCCACTTCTTAATATTTTCTGCTTCTGTTACGTCCCTACCATTTCTGTCCTTTACTGAGCCCAAAACCGTTCAATATCATGGTAATCCAAGTCTATGCCCCGACCAGTAATGCTGAAGAAGCTGAAGTTGAACAATTCTGTGAAGACCTACAAGACCTTCTAGAACTAACACCCCCAAAAGGTGTCCTTTTCATTATAGGGGACTGGAATGCAAAAGTATGAAGTCAAGAAACACCTGGAGTAACAGGGAAATTTGGCCTTGGAGTACAGAATGAAACAGGGCAAAGGCTAATAGAGTTCTGCCAAGAGAACACACTGGTCATAGCAAACAGCCTCTTCCAACAACACAAGATAAGACTACACATGGACATCACCAGATGGTTAACACCAAAATCAGATTGATTATATTCTTTGCAGCCAAAGATGGAGAAGCTCTATACAGTCAGCAAAAGCAAGACCAGGAGCTGACTGTGGCTCAGATCATGAACTCCTTATTGCCAAATTCAGACTGAAATTGAAGAAAGTGGGGAAAACCACTAGACCATTCAGGTATGACCTAGATCAAATCCCTTATGACTATACAGTGGAAGTGAGAAATAGATTTAAGGGACTAGATCTGATAGAGTGCCCGATGAACTATGGATGGAAGTTCATGACATTGTACAAGAGACAGGAATCAAGACCATCCCCAAGAAAAAGAAATGCAAAAAAGCAAAATGGCTGTCTGAGGAGGCCTTACAAATAGCTGTGAAAGGAAGAGAAGCAAAAAGCAAGGGAGAAAAGGAAAGATATACCCATTTGAATGCAGAGTTCCAAAGAATAGCAAGGAGAGATAAGAAAGTGATCAATGCAAAGAAATAGAGGAAAACAATAGAATGGGAAAGACTAGAGATCTCTTCAAGAAAATTAGAGATACCAAGGGAATATTTCATGCAAAGATGGGCTCAATAAAGGATAAATGCAATGAATTAGTAATAAATAAACCAGTTGTGTGTGTGGGTAGCACTGACTTTTTTTCATGTATCTGGCCATTATCTGGGAGCAGAGACTCTGTCTTACTTATTTCCACAAGATAAGAGCTGTCTAATTGTGATGACATGACGGATGCTGATATCACATTTCCTGGGTTCCAACCCTGATTCCACCAATGCTGCATAGCTGTGTGACCTTATGCATGTTAATTTACCTCTCTGTGCTTCAGCTTCTTATCTGTAAACTGGGGGTGATAGTAATACCTACCTCCTGGGGTGGTTGTGAAGCTAAGGGAAAAGAGTGGGTGTAAAGCTCTCAGCTATCGCTCTGAATGTGTTAACAGTCTCACAGTGCCTGGCACAAGGCCAGGCGTGGTTAGCACAGAGGAAGAATCACCTCAGTGTAAGTGATGGTCACACACTCACTTTCTGACTGGTTATCAGATGCTGCACTTTCCAGGCACTGGGTATGTGGTGGAAAACCCAAGACACAAGATCCCTGCTTCATGCAAGTTATATGCATTTACATTCTCATGGGGAGACAAGACAGGAAACTAACAAAAACATCATCTACAGTAAAATGTTATGAAGGGATGAGAGAGATGCTCTGAGGAGAAGCCACGTGACCTGGGAAGTAGGGCATTATGGGAAGAACTGTTTTAGGCAGAGTGGTCAAAGGAGATCTCTTCATGGAGATTGCCTTTGTGGAGACCCCAGAGTTGGAAGGGAATGGGCTATACTCCTCACTGGATTGGAGGGTTTAGGCAGGCATCCAGCTCTCATGGGACTTCTGTTTTGGTGGGAGAGTCAGATGGGACATCTTAGACCCACAAGCAAGCATGACAAGAGTTATCACAGGAAAAATGTGAGGCACTCTGAGGACACCACCTATCCAGTGTCTCTCCTCTGGAAGTGACAGAAATCCCTCTTAACTGGATTAATGAAAAGAGGGACCTTCTAACTCAGGCAAGTTAAAGGTTGGGGTATGTTGGCTTCAGGCATGGCTGAATCCAGGTGTTCTAATGGTGGCTTTAGGACAGAGTGATTTGGTTGTATATATCTTTGTGTGTATACCTATATTCTTTTTTTATTCTTTTTTCCATTATAGTTTGATACAAGATATTGAATATAGTTCCCTGTGCTGTACAATAAATCCTTTTTGTGTACCTATTTTATATTTAGTAGTGTGTATCTGTTAATTTCATTTTGTCTCTCCCCCTACCTCCCCTTGGATAACTATAAGTTTGATTTCTGTTTCTATAAATCTGTTTTTGTTTGCTAAATAAGTTCCTTTGTGTCATATTTTAGATTTACATATAAGTGATATCATATAAATTTGTCTTTCTCTGTCTGACTTCACTTAGTATGATAATCTTTAGGTCTGTCCATGTTTCTGCAAATGACATTATTTCATTTTTTATGACCGACTAATATTCCATTATGTATATTGGGTTGACCAAAAAGTTCGGTTTTTTCCCCCATAATATGGCTCTAGTAGCACTTTAACCTCATTTGAAACTAGTCCTTAACCTCATTTGAAACAATTTTGTTAGATTGTATTTTCACAGTTGTTATATCAGTGTTCATTTAAAAACTTATAAAATTTGGTGAATTTTTAATTTTAATATTGAAGATGGAAGGAAAAGAGCAACTTTTCAGCATATTATGCTTTATGATTTCAAGAAAGGTAAAAAATTGCACCCCTTGTGGCTCAGCTGGTAAAGAATCCACCTGCAATGCGGGAGACACCTGGGTTTGATTCCTGGGTTGGGAAGATACCTTGGAGAAGGGAACAGCTACCCACTCCAGTATGCTGGACTGGAGAATTCCATGGACTGTATAGTCCATGAGGTCGCAAAGAGTCGGACATGACTGAGCAACTTTCACTTTCACTTTCAAAATGCAACTGAAATTTAAAAAAAGATTGTGCAGTGTATGGAGAAGGTGCTGTGACTAGCAGAACTTGTCAAGAGTGGTTTGCAAAGTTTCAGGCTGAAGATTTCTCACTGGACGACACTCCAAGGTCACGTAGATGAGATGAAGTTGATAGCAATCAAATTGAGACAGTAATTGAGAACAATCAATGTTAGAACACGTGGGAGATAGCTCACATACTCAAAATACCCAAATCAAGCATTGACAATTATTTGCACCAGCTTGGTTATGTTAATCACTTTCATGTTTGGGTTTCACATAAGTTAAGGGAAAAAAAACCTTGACCGTATTTCCACATGCAATTCTCTACTTAAACGGAACAAAAATGTTCCATTTTTAAAACAAATTGTGACAGGTGATGAAAAATGGATACTGTACAGTGATGTGGAATGGAAGAGATCTTGGGGCAAGTGAAATGAACCACCACCAACCATACCAAAGAAAGTCTTCATCCACAGAAGGTGGTGTTGTATATATGGTGGGACTGAAAGGGAGTCCTCCATTATGAGCAAGTCCTCTGTTGTAACCAAGACCGCATGCTTTTTTGATGACCAGCAAAAACTGTTACAGCTTGACTGGGAAGTCCTGACTCACCTGCTGTATTCACTAGATACTGCACCTTCGGATTTCCCTTTATTTTGGTCTTTTCAAAATTCTCTTAATAGAAAAATTTCAATTCCCTGGAAGAGTGTAAAAGACATCTGGGACAATTCTTTGCTCAAAAAGATAAAAATTTTGGGAAGTTGGCATTATGAAGTTGCCCCAAGGTGGCAGGAGGCAGTAGAACA